>NC_090929.1:686810854-687113884 GCF_040938575.1 Ambystoma mexicanum | reverse complement strand
CCCCCGAGGGCAGGCTCCAATCCCTGCCAAGGTGGCCTACGGGGGAGCCAGACCCTATCTACACGATTGTAAGGATCAAAAGCCGAAGGAGAAGCCATTGCTTGACAAGAGAAAATCCTGCATGAAGTCTTGTTCTTCTTCCAAGAACAAGTCATCAGAAGAATCAGGTGAGGAGGAGATTTTGGAAGTAGGGTCACGGCCTGACAGGGACCTGCGGCCCTGTATCGATTACTGCAAATTGAACGCGGTCAACATACAGAATCAATACCTGATCCCACTTATCTCTGTGCTCTTGAATCAGTTGAGTACCTCTGAGTTCTTTACCAAGCTTGATCTACGTGGGGCGTACGACCGGGTGAGGATGAGGAAACGCGACGAATGGAAAACGGCATTCAAAACCAAATACAGCCTTTTTGAATACCTTGTCATGCCATTCGGGTTGTGTAACGCCCCTACTGCATTCCAAAGATTCCTCAATGATGTATTGAGTGACATGTTGGATCGCTATGTTGTCGTTTATTTGGACGATATACTGGTGTATTCCTCATTTTATGAAGAGCACATAAATCATGTATCTGCTGTCCTTCAACGTTTAAGGGAAAATCGACTATAGGCCAAACTGGAAAAATGTTTGTTTCACGTTCAAGAAGTGGAGTTCCTTGGGTATGACATAACCAGTGCTGGCAGCAAGATGAGCAATGCCCAGGTCAATGCTGTTTTGGATTGGCCTGTTCCTACTACCGTCAAAGCCTTACAATCCTTTCTTGGTTTTGCTAACTTCTACCGTCGATTTATCCGCTCCTACTCGGAGACAGCGGCCCCATTGACCGCCCTGACTAGCAACAAGCGCCTTTTCGCCTGGAGTTCAGAGGCTCAACAGGCTTTTGATGCCTTGAAACAAGCCTTTACACAGCACCGGTGTTACAACATCTGGATCCAGGAAAACCATATTTTGTAGAGGCCGACGCCTCAGAGGTTGCAGTGGGGGCTATTCTATCGCAATTATGCAAAGATACTGGACTACTGCATCCTGCAGCCTATCACACGCGAAAACGTACTCCCTATGAGCAGAACTATAGTTACGGAGCGGGAGTTGTTGGCAGTCAGAAATGCATTTACTGTCTGGAGACTGATCATAGGAACTTGTTAGCGTTACAGTCTTTACAATGTACCTCTGCTCGTCATGCCAGGTGGCATGAATTCTTTTCTATGTACAATTTCAAGCCCACCTATCGCCCTGGTCCAATGAATTTGAGTGCAGATGCCCTCTCGAGACGACACAGTGTGTCGTCTCGTTCCTGGAGAGGTACCATTCTTCACAGTAATCAAGTGGTCTGCGCTTGTACATTACAACCCTCATTGGTGTCTTCCATTCAGTAATGGGTAGCGAAGGGACACAACGCGATACTGGAATACAACATGGATGTTATCCGTTCCTTACCTTACGTACAGGGTCACCTATTTCTGCCTGATTTGGCCACTCGGCGCACTGCCATGCAGTGGTGTCATGACTCACTTCTAGCTGCCCATCCAGGGTGTTGGTGGCCTTCCATGACCCGGGATGTGTGGTCTTATGTTTCTTCATGCTCAATATGTGCCCAATGTAAGGGTTTTACAACAAAGCCTGGGGTCTCTTGCAACCATTACCGGTACCTGATCGTCCTTGGTCAATGGTTTCCATGGACTTCATTGTGGAGCTACCTCCCGTGAAGGGATTCGACAGCATATGGGTGGTTGTGGATTACTTTTCCAAACTAGCCCTGTTCATTCCCTGTCAGGGGTTACCTACAGCGCCTGCTCTTGCAGATTTTTTCCTACACAGTGGGCCTCATTACGAGAATGGAGGTAATGAAAAAAGGAAGGCGGATTGGTAATAGCGGCATTGTTAATGGGTCTGGGGCATTCCGACCCAACAACCCGCCAATACCGGCACCGCCATACCGTGCCCCCTCATAGCGGCATGTGCGCGTACACGGGCCCCTTCGGGGAGCAAATACCGGCATGCCGGTAATAGGAGGACATCACAACCCATGCGGACATGCAAATACCGGCATCCCGAAGGCGGTAATCAGGGGCTGCACGATGGCGGCCATACAGGCATCACTGACCACCCGGAAACAGCAATCAGCAATCAAGCCAACTGCCACAGGTGCACACAATCACCACAGGTGTACCCAATGTAGTCTGGCCCAGTATAAAAGGAGTACACCCACACACCACACCCCTTCCTACACCAAAATGCTACCACTAGCTTTTGCAATCATTGCGCTGGAGGACATGCCTATACTGGTACAACTACAGCAACAACAGCAACTACAACAACAACAACAGCAGCAACAACAGGCAGCACAGAGGAGACACAGGAGGAGAAGGAGGGTGACACAGGCCCAGCAGTTACCACCAGTGCACCCAGTAGTCCCTCGTAGGCAGCCGCTAATCCCTCGCATCAGACCCAGTCCATTCAATCTAACCCCTGAGCAGATCCACACCCTGTACCGGTTGGACCGGGACACCATCACCACCATAGTGGACATGATAGGCAACGACATTGCCAGCCTCATAGAAATATGCACTGCCATCCCCCCGCTACTAAAGGTGGTGTCTGTGCTCCACTTCCTGGCCACAGGCACCTACCAGCACACAGTGGGCCAGCTGCATGGCATTTCACAACCACTATTTTCACGCATGCTGGCCGAAGTGCTGGATGCCCTCCTGAAGCACGCTAGCACACACATATCCCTACCATGGACTGCCCAGGAGATAGCTGACACCAAAGTAGGCTTCCATGCACTGGCAGGCATGCCCAATTGTGTTGGTGCCCTGGACTGCACCCATGTGGAATTGGTTGTCCCCCATGCCGTAGAGGCAGTGTACCATAATTGCAAGCAATACCATTCCATCAATGTGCAGATGGTATGTGACTCCAGCAAGATCATCACACATTGCTGAGCCCGATTTCCCGGATCAAAACATGATGCCATGGTTCTGCGGAACTCCACGTTACCCCGTCACATGGAGCGACATGCTGGACCACGTGCCTGGCTGCTTGGTGAGTTGCTTGACTGGCCCATGCCAGTGCATTGGGGTAGGAATGTGTTGTGATGCATACCCCACCTGGGTGGGAATGGGGGGGGGGGTGCATACCCCACCTGAGTGGGAATGGGGTGGGGGGAATGCATAGCCCACCTGGGTGGGAAGGGGGGGGAATGCATACCCCACCTGGGTGGGAATGGACGGTGAGTGGAGAATGCACTTAGAACTAATGACACCTGACCTGAACCCGGAAGGAGATGGAAGGTGCACACTCACAGGTTTGTAAATAGAAGGTATCAGAACAAGGTAGAAACAGTCATGATATCTGCTGAGTGCGGGGGAGGAAAAGTGGCCCTGGCACAGGGCTACCTAAATACACAAAGAGCGAGAAAAGAGGATCCAAACTGGAACCCTCCCGTCCCCTGCACACTGTAATAATGGGCAAAATGCGACCATCTGGGTTCCAGTGGGTGGCTTTGAATTTACAAAGTATAAACAGTGGTGAAGAATATATAACTGTTATATGGTGGGTTCCACAGAATAGAGCAGTTTCCATTATACAATGTCAGGTCACATGGTAGTATGTTGCGGTTCATCAACAGTATTTGAGTGTAGATACTATTTACACAATGGATAGAGATGGATTAGACACATATAGAGCCTGATTGGACAGAGAGGCAAAATTAAAATATGCAAACCATGTCAGATGAAACATTTCAAGGAAAATTCATCGTTAAGACCCCTAGGGAATAATCTGTTCAATGTGTGAATCCAGTACTTCTCTCTACGCGAGAGAATGGATAGATAGTCACCACCCCTATAGGGTTTTTTAACTACTTCAAGGACTTGAAATTTGAGCTGAGCAACTGTGTGGTTGTTTTCCATAAAGTGTCTCGAGAGAGATGATTTTATGTTTCTGCACCTGATGTTCGATTTATGCTCTGTGAGACGTTCTTTAACAGATCTTGTTGTTTGACCCACATGGAGTTTGCCACAGAGGCATTTGATCGCATAGATCACTCGAGTGGACATGCAGGTAGCATAGTGCCGTAGTTTAATCTTTTTACCAGTGCATGGGTGAACGATATTATCAACTTTGGTGACGTTGTTGCAGTGTGAGCAGCAGAGACAAGGGAAGGTTACCATTTTTTTGGTTTGTAGAAAATGTGTTTGTCCTTAGGTGGTATTTCCGCTCTTACTAGTGTATCCCTGAGATTCCTACCACGTCTGAAGGCAATCATGGGTGCTTTAGGGAATAGTTCCTTGAGTGTCTGATCATTGTGGAGGATGCTCCAATGCTTCCTGATGGTTTTACCAACTTGAAAGCTTAGTCTTGAGTATTTGGTGATATGGAGCAGTGGCGCTTCCTTCGTTTTATTTTTAGGGACAAGGAGTTGTTCTTTGCTAATGAGTTCAGACCTTTCTTAGGCTTCTTCAAGAATTGTATCTGGATATCCTCTGGCTTCAAATTTCTCAAGTAGTTTGCTGCTTTCTGTATCAAGGCCGGCCGGATCCGAAATTATGTGTTTCAATCACAAGATTTGACTGTATGGTAGGCTTTTCAACATTGATTTCGGGTGATGGCTTGTAAAGTGCAACACATTATTTGCATCAGTTGGTTTATGGTAAATAGTGGTCCAGATACGGTTTTCTTTGATTTCCATGTCCACATCCAGAAAGTGTAAATGAGGTGCCCCTATCTCCATGGTGAACTTGATATTGTTGTGGATGGTGTTCATGTAGTTAAAGAAGGAGTTCAGTTCATCACGTGTCCTGCACCAGATACCAAAAATGTCATCAATGTATCGTTTCCACATTAGGATCTTGTATGACCATTCAGGATGGTGCAGTACATGTTGATGTTCCAGTCTGTACATAAATGTGTTGGCGTAAACTGGGGCCATAGAGGAGCCCATAAAGGTGCCAGTTGCCTGTAGAAAGAATTTACCTTGAAATCTGAAATAGCTGTTGAAAAGAATAATCTCCAGAAATTTCAAGATCAAACTGTTGTTTCCCGTACTATTAGAGGTATTGGAAATTAACCATTCAACTGCACGTATACCTTCCTAATGAGGAATGGATGTGTACAAGCTACACACATCCATACTGAAAATTATACAGTCGGCACTCAAAGCTGTGATATCATTAATGCAGTTGAGGAAATCGGTTGTATCTCTCAGATATGTAGGGGTGTCTTGAACACGTTTTTGGAGTGATCTATCCACATAGATAGCAAGTGGGTCGAAGATGCTATCCGATTCAGCTACTATGGGTCTCAACGGAGGGTTGGTAGGGTTCTTGTGGATCTTCGGGAGACCGTAAAAAACGGGGGTGATAGGATGTTGGTTCAATAAGAATTCTCCTGTCTTAACGTCGATCCAATCGAGGTCCAATGCTTCTTCGATGGTGCTTTTGATCAGAATCTTGATTTTATTGATGGAGTCTCCATCTAATTTAGAGTAGGTGTTGTCATCATTGAGGAGGGAGAGGCATTTAGATGTAAAATCCTTTGTGTCCCTTATTACAATAGCACCCCCTTTATCGGCCGGTTTGATGGTTAATTCTTCATTTTTGGCTAAGGCTTCAATGTGTTCAAGTTGGCATCTTTTCACATTGCTTGGTTTCGTTTTCTGATAATTGATCCTCTGTAGATCTTTCATCACCATATTCTCAAATAAATTGAGCATAGAATTTTGTGTTTAGGGATCGAAATTACTCTTCGGGCGAAATTCAAGGGTGTTAGTTTCTGGGGAGGATCGTTCCTCATCTATATCTGTGTTAAAAAAGAGTTTAAGTCTTAACTTCCTCAATAGTCTGTGGAAACACTTTTTCCTCAAAGAGTGTAGTGTTACTGGTCGGTACAAATGATAATCCACGGTTAAGCATATCCAATTGACCGCTTGTAAGATTTTTGTTGGATATATTCACCACCAGATTTTTGGTCATTTGTTTTTTCTTTTGTTTGGACCCTTTCCCCCTCCTCGTTTTTCTCTTGACTTGTCTCTTATTCCAAAACAAACACCATCCGATGCTCCAGGGCTGGCTGGTGTCGCAGGGATTATTGTATTTGTAGCGGATTGATCTGTCGAGTCCGTGTCGATGTTCACAGTTTCCTTGTTGGTGGGATGTCGTCTATCCTCTGGTTGAATTGGATCCCCAATGCTGCTACTGCTACTGTCGCTCCCGGAGTTGGGTTTGTTCTGAAAATGGGATTTACGCTGTTGATCACGGTGATGGTAAAACTCTTGCCACGTTTAGACAATGTCATTGAGGTAATCGAAAGTATCTCTTTTGAATTTCCTCAGTTTACGTTGTTCTATATCTTGTTTATATCCTGTGAGTTTCGAATTAATATCAACTAGAAGTGTAGTGAGTTCTTCAGATGTTTTAAACTCACTTAGTTGGGTTTTAAGTGTAGTCATTTCTGTATCAATTGAAGTTAGGGATTTCGACAGTTCTTCAATGGTCAAGAGTATGAGGTCAAGCGAACATTTGTTTAGAATTTGGTCCCCTTTTTCAATGAACGATTTGCTTTCAATGCACAAGGTTGGACGTAAATAAACCCTTAGTCCACGGAGTATTTTATGCGATTTATAGTACTCTACTAGGGATGTCGCGTGTAGTTTTTGTGAAATTTCACGTCGAATAGGTTTCTCCAACTGAAAGACAAGCCTCTCTGGATTAGCTCTACTTTGCAATGATTTCTCTGTGTCCTTAATTAAGGACAGAATGCGTTTAGCTTCGGACGCATCAAAAGCCAAAGTAGTGGCGCGTTTATCTGTTAAATCATTAATTCGTGAAAAAGACATGTTACTCACGTAGTAAGAAAAATGGGTGCTACCTTCAATTTGTGCCACACTTATATATAGTGAGAAAATAACAAAACGGAAGGAGATGGAAGCTGCACACTCACAGGTTTGTGAATAGAAGGTATCATAACAAGGTAGAAACAGTCATGATATCTGCTGGGTGCGGGGGAGGAAAATTGGCCCTGGCACAGGGCTACCTAAATACACAAAGAGAGAGAAAAGAGGATCCAAACTGGAACCCTCCCGTCCCCTGAACACCGTAATAATGCGTCAATACGACGCCTTCATATTCATTCAAGAAGGTACTAGTGTAAAGACACATTTAATACATTTCAATAGAGAAAACAGTTTCAACTAAAGGTAATGATGCAATCCAATCTTTAAATGTAAAAAACAAATCTAGTTTATTCCAAACGCAGAAGCCAGAGAAAATTTAGTTCATTGAGGACGGCTGACGCGTTTCGAGAAGTATATTCTCTTCTTCATAAGCCAGAGATCATGTACAATAACTAAATGAAGACAATGGCCCTCATTACGACCCTGGCGGAAAGCAACCGACCGGACCGCCATAGCGTAAATAGCGTTTCCGCCATTGCACGACGGAGCAAAGTGCGGCTCATTCCGACCCATCGGGCACGAGCACCACGCCATGGCGGAAGTGCAAAGTCCGCGATGGCGGAAATGACCCCAAAACGGCCCACACCGCTGCCGTACGGCGCCCTAGGTGCAATTCCGCCACCCATCTTAGCGGTCACCGCAATGAGCGGCAATCGGAAAGTACGGTGACCGGAAATATACGGAAACGGAAGTAAAAACATGGTCCCGGAACGGGAAACATCACGCCGTACACCTATAAAAACACTATTTCCACACAACCATTAAAAATACTACCCTGAGACACATCCCAACCCGTCATCCACCCTAGTGAAACCAAGAAAAATGGGAAAAGTAGCGAAGAAAGCGTGCGACCGCAAGCGGCAGGTCCACTTCTCCCGTGAGGAACTCACCGTGCTCACAGAGACCCTCCAGGAGAATGCTGCCGTCGTCTTCTCCACGCAAATGACCAGGACGGCACTTGCGAACAAGAAGGCCATATGGGCCCTGGTGGCACAGCGGGTAAGTGCGGTGGGGACCGCACCCCGCAACCCACAGCAATGCAGAAAGCGATGGGACGACCTGCGGATCCGCGTCCGTAGCATACTTTCTGCCAACCGTAACATTGCCACAGCTACCGGGCGAGGATCGGAATCACCCATCAAGTTGACCCCCTGGGAAGAAATCTGTGCCTCCACCTTTGGAATGGAGAGTATAGAGGGAGTCGGAGGGATGGAGAAAGGAGTGCAGACATCCGAAGAATCAGGTAGGTGTCCCAAATAAAACAATGCTAAAACCACAATGTCCAATCATGTGAAGTACCACGTGTCCACATAGTGCAACAGTAACACATGTCCAGGAGAACGTCCACATACATAGGCCTGATAGCACACTTTAAAAGTCACATTAAATACATAAATAATTAAAAATCCTAAAAACACCCTCTACACGTGCAGCAGGCACACCCTAACTGCAGGCTGCAAAACAACTGCATCCTCAATCCACACAAAAATGAAACCACCTCCAAGGCCCCAACCCAAATCACCCTCAGGTACCACCCCAATGCATGTGATACATTGCCATTCCAATTTCCACAGACCCATTTATAACGCTCGCCCTCCTTTACTCCACCACACGGTCCGATTCAAACGACGAGCTCCAGGACACCCCTACCAGCACACCTGCAAAGAGGGCCAAGACCAACGACCAAAGACCCTCCACCTCAGCTGCACGCATCAAGACACGGCAGCAGCACAAATCAAGTGGCAGCACACAGGAGGGAACTTCAACAGGCACCCCAGCAGCCAGCATGCCCACAACAGCACCACCACAGGTCCTCCCAATGGATGCCACAGTAGGCACTGCTTCTGGTGGCAGCAGCACCATAGGTGACACTGCATTAATGGCAGCATGCTCCGACACAGAAAACGGGGATGTCGAAGTTAGATCCATCCATGACCTGTCTCAATCCCCCTGTCTGTTCCATCCCGTACACCATGAGGATACCACGCAGGGGCACCCACAAGACGACGACTGGCCATCCCCCACAAGCCCTGTGGCAAGGCAACATGAGGTGACCAGCCCCTCTGTGACACCACCGCAAATGGCCATGGCCCAGCAGAGGCAACAGTCCCTCGAGCAGGTGATCGTGCAACAGCAGCAACTGGCCACGCTCCTCAAGGACCATGCCGATGAATGTGGGGGCACTAAGGCAGACATAGAAACATCAACTGAGACACTTAGGGCAGAAATGGAGAGAAGTACAGAGACACTAAGGGCACAAATGGAGAGTAGCACCGAGAGCCTGAGAGTACAAATGGAGAGAAGCACCGAGAGCCTGAGAGTACAAATGGAGAGAAGCACCGAGAGCCTGAGGGGGGAACTGCATGCGACGTCCAAAGACGTATGTGCTGAACTTGCCGCTGTGCGCCGTGTGCTCACTGAGCTCTCACAAACCCTCAGGGACATGCATGGACGTGAGCAGGCAGAGACATCATCCGTTGCAAGTTCCGTCCAGGGCAGCCCCCAACGTAGATCTGGGAGGAACCTGCGCTCCACAGGCAGGGGTGCCCCTGATACCCGGAGAGGGGGCTTGCAATAGCGACTGCCCACTGACAATGAGCATCTTTGGACACTGGTGTTCGGGGGGGAGGTAGGAGGGTGGAGGGGGTGTGTTGGGCTCACTTGGGTGGCGGGTCGATGGGGTGTGTAACATGATATCACATATGCCATAAACAATGCACGATCATCCAATGAGATGTGTGGACATTGATCTTTGTGTACGAGGCCATTATAGGCGTACAGTCCATATTGTGCATGTTCCAGACACACACAGTGCCACAAGTCCCGTGTCCATGTATCAGCCACCAGGCGTGAGTGCTAGAAGCATGCATCTATGATATGCTGACGAATGTCACGGCCCTCCTGTGCCTCGCAGACTCCTTGAGGTGCTGCCACATCCCCACCCTCATCATGACCATCTTCAGGTGCTTGCAGTTCTGCGTCAGGGGGCATGGGCACATTTCTACGTACGCACATGTTGTGTAGCATGACACATGCCATGACCATCTTTGCAACCTTCTCATGGCGGTACAGGAGTGCCCCGCCAGACCTGCTGAGGCAGCGGAAACGAGTCTTCAGTAGGCCGAATGCCTGTTCTATGACTACACGGGTACGTGAGTGGGCATGGTTGTAGTCCTCCTCATGCTGGTCCCGTGGGTTCCAGAGTGGTGTAAGGAGCCATCTCTTCAGTGGATACCCGGCATCACCTGTATGTGGACAATAAAGGATGTTTGTGGAATGACATTGCTACGTACGCACCCCCCCCTTCCTGCCAGGTCATTGCCACATCACATACCCCACATTATCATACTTGAAATGAGACTCACCGAGTAGCCAGGATCTGTTCCCTGCGTGTCGCTCCATGTAGCGTGGTATTGTAGAGTTCCTCAAGACCATAGAATCATGGGTTGATCCAGGGAATCGGGCACAACAATGTGTAATGATCCTGTTGGAGTCACACACCATTTGTACATTCAGAGAATGAAATTGTTTTCGGTTGCGGTACTGGGCCTCCATGGCATGTGGGACGACCAATTCCACATGGGTGCAGTCGATGGCACCAATACAACCCGGTATGCCGCCAAGTGCATGGAATCCCACTTTTGCGTTCGTAAGTTCCTGCTCCGAGCGTGGTAGAGAGATGTAGTCGTCTGCGTGCCTCAGGAGGGCATCGAGCACTTGCAATAGTGTCCGTGAGAACAGTGGCTGTGAAATGCCATGCAACTGTCCGACTGTGTGCTGGTAGGTGCCTGTGGCCAGGAAGTGGAGTACAGACACCACCTTCAGTAGGGGTGGGATGGCGGTTGGGCTATCTATCATGCTGACAAGGTCAGCCTGTGTCATGTCCACAATGGCGGTTATGGTGTCCCGGTCCAAACGGTAGAGGATGTGGATCTGCTCATCAGTGAGGTCGAACGGATGTGCTCGGAGGCGTGGGATTGCGGGCTGCCTGCGTGGTGGTAGTGGCTGGGCTGGCGGCCCTTGCTGGCCCTGCCTTGCCCTCCTCCTCCTCCTGCGTCTCCTCCGTGCGGCCGGTTGTTGTAGTAGTTGGTGTTCGTCTTCTTCTTGAAGTTGGAGTACTTGCAGTGCTATCAGGTCCCCCAGGGCCAACATCGCTAGTCCTGCCGGTAGCATTTCTGAGTGGGTGTGGTTGTGGGAGGGGGTTGGGTGTGCAATTTATGTGTTTTCAGGCTGTATAGCCTCCACCTGTGGTGATTCATTCCACCTGTGCAAGCTGCAATCCCCTTTGGGCGAGCACGTCCCGCACACAACGCTGCAATTCGACGAATGGCATCTTGCTATTACAATCATGTATTTGTACCCGATGGCAGTGTAATTTTGGTTGATATGTTCATTCTGCTATGGTCCCATTGTTTCACATACTATCTTTGCAGTCGCGAACAGACTTGTGAAGGGTCAGTGGAACGTAGTACTCGAGTAACGGTGGACCCTCATGCAACACTGTACCGAGGTTCACCGACGGGCGGGGCGTCCCATTTGTGAGTGAAGCCAGTTGCCATTTTCACACACAGCCGCACTAGATGGATTAATTAGTGATTTCAAGCGGCCACAGATGCCTTTTCCACGTGATGTTGCAAATGAGGAACTCGAAGGACGGAGCTTTCGGTTTTCAGCTAGCGGCGAGGAGATGCCCACAGGTCTGACTGCAAATATAACGTTCTATTGTTCAATGTCCTTGGGACAGGGGCCATGGCGAGAATGCAATGATTGATATGAATAGTATGGGATGCGCAATAGCGAAGTGGGCGATAAGGCCGGACGTTCCCAAATACATGTTACTTCACAACACTGGAATTACGGGCTGGAGCACAGTGGATTTTGCAGGCTGCATAACGCACAGACTCAATGGAAATTTCACATGTTATGTGAGTATGAAAACAGGCGTTTTCATTACGGGATGAGGGAATGATGTATGGATGCATGGACAGATGATTTAATACAGAGTTTGCCATGTACAGGGCTTCTTGGAATCTATCCACCTCCCCTGCGCTATGTGATGCAGGGCTGCCATAGTGGGACCATCGTCTATCTGGCCTTGTTGAACCCTCCCTGTCTCGACGCGCCTTCAGACACTTGTGTCTATGCACGTTACTGATCCCATCTGATGGATTCTGTTTTAACAGACGCATGCACAAAAACACTCGTTTGTAATAGTGTTTTCACCTCGATATATATAGTTATGATTCGCAAGTGGTTTTTGGGTGGTGATGATCCTTTGGAGAGGGCTAGCATGCATATGGCTGTGGATTTGGTGTGATCATTGAAGTGAGTAATTCAAATGAAGTTCTGATGCCCATACTATTCTTTTTCATTTCATTTGGGTGACAGGTATCTCCTCCCCTTTTGCCACTGCCATCTGTATGCCACTCCTGCAGATGGATTTTACTCCCGACACCTGCTGCTTCGTGTTAATCATGGAGCACCATTACGATCTTATGGGACGATCGCCAATGGGCCACATGCCCTTACGCAGTACTAGTGGCTAGGAGCAACATTTCGGCCTTTCAGCTGGACTAGTGCCTCCCTAATGGGACGGCCCTGCGGTTCTAGGCGCTTCCATGTTGCCTTTTCGTACGAGAATGTAGCCCCTGTGTACCATGAGGGAACAGGGCGTCACACAAGAAGTAGCTGGTCATTTATTGCGGATGCAGCCCACAATGATGAAATATATTTTGGAGTTCATGGCCTAATGGCTGTATGGGCTTGGTGAATTTGTTGTGCATTAAATTTCTATTCTGATATGAACCGTGTAGCGTTCTCCTTTGCAAGTGATGTGGCATATTCCTATTTGTGGAGCGATGTATTGTGAGGAGATCTGCATTGGGTTCCAGCTTCGGAGTATAGTTGCGTGGTACTGTACTGGGCGCGTTTGCCTACGAAGCCCAGTGAGGTCAGGGATAAGGGCTGCCAATATGACTGTTTTAATGATGTCATGCTCAGGGGCGGGGGATTGGCTTTTGTGTAACAGATGCCGGTCAGCCAGGTGGATTGGTGGAATGATGTGATTATCAGAATATGGCTGGTCACAGGTGCCTGTGTTTGCGTGCGTTTCTTGGAGGGAGACTGAGGTCATGTCCATTTGTATAGCTTCTGTATTCGTGCCATCTGTGCCCTGCAGCTCCCACTGGCCCCTCTTGAGATTCATTTGGTCGTTGGCAGGCATGGATGACTTGTACATTTCACTGGTTGCATTGTGTGACTTCATTGCACCTACGAGGAGTTGTGCAATGTGGCCAGGGAGTGGTGTACAGGCACTCAGTAGGGCCGTTTACGGTTGGTTCGCGATGCCGTACTTCTCACCATGGCGGAATGGTACTTTCCGCCGTGCTTGATGGCTTTAGGTGCATGTCCGCTAGGGTCAGGATTCGCGTACCGTTGCACCATGGTGGTAATTACGGTTTGGCATGGCACGCGTGCGCGTACTTGGTGCAGTTAGCGTTGGCGTTCACTACGGTGTCGCTGATGGCATCGTACTTTACGGTGACGGGTCATGATCGCACCGAGCGCTATTCGATGGCGGTATTGCATTTCCGCCATCGTTTTTCGATTTCCGCCAGGGTCGTAATGAGGGCCAATGTAGAGAAAAGAGAAGTACAATCAGGATATTGTTGCTATTAAGTCAATTCCATAATCTATCTGGTGTTTATCATAAAATAGTTTAAAACTACCAGTGAAGTGACACAAACAATGTCTCAACAATTGTATTGAAAAAGAACCGATATTGGGGGTCAAAGTACACAGAATAAAAATTCAGTTATATCCAAAGCCACAAACAACCAGAACGAAGGATGGCCAATCAGTCAATGGT
Source organism: Ambystoma mexicanum (assembly GCF_040938575.1). Lineage (NCBI taxonomy): Eukaryota > Metazoa > Chordata > Amphibia > Caudata > Ambystomatidae > Ambystoma > Ambystoma mexicanum. Next base: position 687,100,057 of record NC_090929.1, on the reverse strand, counting down.
AAGGGAGGTGATGAATGGTGAAAAGAACACTGACAAAAAGGTGTTCTGAATGGAATAACAGTAGGTATGCTCACCAAGACTAGGGAAGTCCTGAATATTGATGCGTTTAGGAGGTCACTCCGCATAGGTAAGGGATTTCAAATAAATGATGAATCATACAAATCATTCAGCGTGCGGTGGATGCTCAGTGGACTGTAAAGAATGGAATACAAAGCCTAAAATGAGCAAGAATTCTCAAAATGGCAACCAGCAAGATATAGAGTAAAGGGACAAACACTCACCATTGTGAGATGAATATACGACTTGGAGTCTCAAGATTCTACTCGGCAGGTGCCGTGGATGACGTACGACCATTGATCAAGTATCAGTAGTGATATAGTTCCTGGGTCTGTAAACAGTCCAAGAACGCTGTGTTTTAGCATCCGAGCGTCTCTGCCAAAGCATGATTAAAGTATCACAGAGATAAACGTGTGTTAAATGTAGGTGCTCAAACTTACTGTGCTAGCAGCGTGATGTACGATCCAACTAATCTGCATCTGGCATGCAGTAATGGTTCAATGCAGGTCGCGCAGCCCAGCCATGGGTGCGTGGTCGTAGGTGGAGATTGTTGCTATGAGAGGGACGCTTCCCTTGAAGCGAGAGACCCTCTAGCGTGCAGTACCCAGTCTATCAAGGCCGTCGTGCATCGAAACAGTAGATAGAGTAACGGGCGGGATCGTGTTAGAAAAATGGTAAACAAGTGTCAGTGCAAAGCGGCGGCCATCTTGAAAGTGATGATGCCCATACAAATACTAGATAAGTAATGCTATGGTTGGTCTGGAATTGAATGAGGTGAATATAATTAATGGGATACGAATCAAAAAGTAGAAGAAAATCGGCAAAATTCGACCATCTGGGTTCCAGTGGGGTGGCTTTGAATTTGCAAAGTATGAACAGTGGTGAAGAATATATAACTGTTATATGATGAATTCCACAGAATAGAGCAGTTTCCATTATACAATGTCAGGTCACATGGTAGTATATAGCGGTTCATCAACAGTATTTGTTTGTAGATACTATTTACACAATGGATAGAGATGGATTAGACACATATAGAGCCTGATTGGACAGAGAGGCAAAATTAAAATATGTAAACCATGTCAGATAAAACATTTGAAGGAAAATTCATCGTTAAGACCCCCTAGGGAATAATGTGTTCAATGTGTGAATCCAGTACTTCGCTCTATGCGAGAGAATGGATTGATAGTCACCACCCCTGTAGGGTTTTTTAACTACTTCAAGGACTTGAAATTTGAGCTGAGCAACTGTGTGGCTGTTTTCCATAAAGTGTCTCGAGAGAGGTGATTTTATGTTTCTGCACTGATGTTCGATTTATGCTCTGAGAGACGTTCTTTAACAGATCTTGTTGTTTGACCCACACAGAGTTTGCCACAGGGGCATTTGATCGCATAGATCACTCCAGTGGACATGCAGGTAGTGTAGTGCCGTAGTTTTAATCTTTTTACCAGTGCATGGATGAACGATATTATCACCTTTGATGACGTTGTTGCAGTGTGAGCAGCAGAGACAAGGGAAGGTTCCCATTTTTTTGTTTGTAGAACCATTTGTTTGTCCTTAGGTGGTATTTCTGCTCTTACTAGTGTATCCCTGAGATTCCTACCACGTCTGAAGGCAATCATGGGTGCTTTAGGGAATAGTTCCTTGAGTGTCTGATCATTGTGGAGGATGCTCCAATGCTTCCTGATGGTTTTACCTACTTGACAGCTTTGTCTGACCTGAACCCCCCAACCCCAACAGGACACATCATTGCCACACATCTGACCATGAACGCATATCAATGACCACATGTAAGACGCACAACCTGACCCCCATGTGTATGTCAAGCAATGCATGACTAAACAGGATTGCAAATGTGCCAATGTGGCTTGTGTGACCATGAACAGAGTAGTATACGCAGCATAAATGTGAGGTGAAACATTGTCGTAGAACCACAGTACATCCGCCTCAGCATGCATAATTTCACCCTGTATCATCTATTGAACGCCATCCGGACTAGCACACCTCATAGCAGTATAGTATGCATCTAGATGACATTCGTGCCTACGTACAGGGACATGTGCATGTCCACACCAAATAGCTGCGGCCATGACTGTGATTCCTGAAGGTGGCAGCTCACAGTGACAAACACCAATTTGTATTTGCTTGCAGGATATGGAGGATATCCCTTGAAGGCGTGGCTACTAACCCCTGTGCGGAACCCCCAGAACAGCCATGAAGAGGAGTACAATCGGGTACACACCCGTACCTGTGTTGTGATTGAGCAGACCTTTGGCGTGTTGAAGGCGCGGTTCCGCTGCCTAAGCAGGTCTGGTGGAGCACTCCTATATAGGCCTGAGAAGGTGGCAAAGATCACCATGGCCTGTGTCATGCTGCACAACATGTGCGTCCAGAGAAATGTACCACTGCCACCTGACATTGACATGCATGCACCGGGTGAGGATGATGAGGATGAAGAAGGAGGAGAAGCAGCACCCCTGCCAATACGTGATGCACAGGATGGCCGTGCAGTACGCCAATCACTGATTGACGAATACTTCTGACCCACAGGGACGTTGAAAGATATGTGTCAGTAACACATTGTACACTGGGTCCTTGTGGATATGCACACAGGGAATGGGATTTGGGCACTGAACACCGTCATGCATTAAATGGATACACACTAAATGAACAATGTCCAGGCATTATTATTTTTCTCACAACGGGTGTATTGGTTCAAACAACAAAATGTGACAACCCCCCCAATCCCCCACTGAACTCTCAACACCCCTAGTTAACTACAAACCCCCACAATAAACTCCCAAACCCACCCAATTAACTCCCCAAATGCTCCCATTCACCCACAAACATGTGTCCCACTCCCATTGTCCGCCCACACTACTTGCAGGACTTTTTGCTGTCCGGGGGCAACATTTCATTGAGCCTGGCACTTCTTCTGGTCTGACGCACAGGGCTGGTGGGGACTGAGGAAGCAGGTGTGGTGGCTGATGAGGAGTCTGGGGAATTTCAGCGGCTGCTGATAGTTGTGGACGCTGCATGTGCAGCAGGATGGACGTTAATACCTGGGTGATGGCCCCCAGACAGTCCCTCATCAACACAGCCGAGGCATTCACAGCAGCTGTGTTTGCTGTAATAGCCGCTGTGGTCCCCGCAATGGCAGTGGCGATTTCCCGTCTGGTGTCCTCTCCATCCGCAATGTACTGCTGCAGGAGCTCCAACATGGACTCCTGTCGGGCCTCCACCCTCGACAGACGTGACTCGAGGGTGTTGGAGGGAGCTGGAATGGTGGGTGGTGCACTCACGGGGCCTGCATTTTCGGTGCTGTCCTCCTGGAAGGGGCTCAGGTCCGAATCATGGAGGCAGGGATCAGCACTGCTGTAGGTGGGTGAGGGCTGGATATGGGGCGGTGGGTGGACACTGGGCTTGGGGTGGGTAGACATGTCATTTCCGTGACTCCCTCCTGGTCCACATTGTCCTCCAAGTCATCCTCAGTGGTGCCCAGTGCTTGTAGGGACTCCCCTTCAACTGGTGTGCGCTGCTGGATCTCAAGTGTGTCAGGCACACTGGCAGCAGGTGTTGTTGGCTGTGTCTCGGCTCAGTCAGGCACACTGGCTGTGGATGTGGCCTGCTTGGCTGCCACGGAGGTGGTGGTGGTAGCCCTTTTCTTTGGGTGGGATGTGGATGCCCTCGCGGTGGTGTCTTGGCTGGCATCTTCCTCATCGGTGCCTGAGGGGTAGAAGAGATGCAGGGCATCAGTGATGGTGTTACATGCCAGAAGCATACAATGGTGCTGTTCATTATTCATTTAATCATGCATTCATGTTTTACAGGTGTGTCACACAGGGTATTCTGAGGGGGCATTTTGGCATTCGCTGCATGGCATGTGGCATTCCGTTGATTTGGGGTTTGTGTGATGTACTACATGGGCACAGTCCAGGTGTGTTGGCTGTGTGTTGGGTATGGGATTGGCACTCAGCATGCATTTCGGTCTGGCAGGGTTTGGCCCACCATCTGGACTTGGATATGTTCATGTGGGTGTTGGGACGTCCATTGCCTTGCCTAGACTCTCTTCCACATCACTTGTGGTACGTCATGGTTTCCCCTATAGGGATCTGCAGGGTCACTCACCTCCTTCTGGTGATGATGCTGCACCCGTCTCCATCTCCCCAAATCCCTCGATGGACTTGGATTGATGAAGGTTGCTGCAGTCTCCTCCCAGGTGGTCATTTTGGTAGGAGAGTGGGAACCCCTGCCTGTGGCCATGGCCTCCCTCCTGTTGCTGGAAATGATGTTACGCACCCTCAGGCGGAGGTCGTCCCACCTCTTCCTGCAGTCCTTGACACTACGTGCGGTGGTTCCCACAGTGGACACCTTGCGGGCTACCTCCTGCTAGATGTCCTTCTTCTGCTGCTGCACCTCACGGTTCAGGTTCTGGGACTTGATGACATCAGCGTGTGCAGCAAGGGTGTTCGCTAGCATCTCAAATTCGGCATTGGAAAAGCGCTGTTTCCGCAGCCAGGGGGTGGTCCTCCGGGTAGCCTTAGACATTCTCGAAGTATTGGCACAGAGCTCTCCAGGAATCAACTGGTGGTTTGGGAGGATTGCAATGGATTGTGTTTTTAAAGATGGCTGCCGGCCCATTTCCCGTTCCGACGCAATGACGTTATTTCCGGGTCTGGTATGACGAGCCCGGTATTAGCATGTTGGTATTACCAGGTCAGTATTTAGGGGTTCCTCGTAGGCGGTGGCGGTATCGGCGGGTCCCGTGATGGCACTATCGGGGGGTTGGAGGGCCTTTAGCGGCATGCCGGTATGGCCATTACCGGCATGGGGGTTTGCGCGTGCTCGCGCACTCGTAATCACCCGCTATTAGTGGCGTCATACCTGCACGGACCCGCTCGTTCTTCCATGCCGGTACTGACCCTGTTATTACCGCGCTACTCGTAATGAGGCCCAGTGTGTTTTGCTTTTTTGGTCTTCCCGATATCATTGTGTCGTACCGTGGTGCCCAATTTACCTCCAGGCTCTGTAAACCCCTCACGAGTTCCATGGGCATTGATGACCGTTATTCCAGCGCATACCATCCGGAGACAGACGGTCAGACAGAACGCGTTAATGCCACGCTTGAGCAATACCTGCGTTGTCTCACCCTGCAATATCAAGAAACGTGGTTCTCAGTGCTCATACATGCAGAATTTGCTTGCAACAATTCTATCCATGCATCCACTGGTACCACCCACTTCTACGCCTTATACGGCCAGAACCCTTGTACCCTGCCCTTGGACACTGATCTGGATACTATGAACCCCGCGGTGCAGGGTTGCCTGCATGATCTTTCATCAATACGCAAGAATGTAGTGCTCCATTTGACTGCAGCAAAAGACCGGGCCAAGCGGTTTGCCGATCGGCATCGGGGTGAGGCTCATCAGTATCAACCCGGTACTAAAGTGAGGTTGTCCATGAAGAACCTACGTATACCTGGCCATAGGTGTCTCCTGCCACGTTTTGTTGGTCTTTTCATGGTCCAGGCTTTGGTCTCTCTGGTGGCTGTTCGACTGGATTTACCTTTATCTTGGAGGACGCAACCAGTGTTCCATGTCTCGTTATTGAAACCTTGTACTCAGGGTACCAGATTACCTGTTCGTCCTCCGCCTCTCATGGTCCAAAGCTCTGAAGAATATGAGGTCAATGCCATTCTTGATGCTAAGACGATTAGGGGGAATAGGTACTTTCTGGTGGACTGGAAAGGTTATGGTTCGGTTGATCGGACTTGGGAACCGGCTGCGAATATACACGCTCCTCATTTCTTGTCACGTTTTTTGCCTTCCAGGAGGGGGGTGCTTCCATTGGGGGAGGATACTGTCAGGAAACGTAGGGGGATCAGGTATTCGGTTAGGTCCGGAGCTCGGTGTCCAGTAATGATGCCTGTTCCACCCTCTGTTCCCACACGAAGCCGTCATGCACATCATGTAGTACGGGCACATTTCTATAGCGATCGTACCCGTAATCATCCGGTATGCTGCCAGTCTTTCCGAAAGCGCTGGGGGTTGCACTGGCAACGCGGACACTCTGCGGGACTGGGATCACGTGTCTTCTCACGTTGAGCTCTGTTTGCAGATCACATGACCAGCGTTCGTTGTATTTATGCCCTGTTCGAACTTGGCGCTTCGCTTCTGAATTTGTATTCTATAGCTATTGATATTTTGTGACATTCTTGACCCCTTGGATTTCATGACCCCAGCTTGTTTTTCCCTTCTTGTCTTCTTGTTTCTGGATTCCTACCACCCCAGAAAGCTAATCGACCTTCCTCTGCTTCGCAATTTGATTCCTGTTTGCTCTCACGGTTCTGACCCTCGGATTACTCCTCGACCTGCTACTGCCTAGCCCTTCGTCTCTACCTTACCTGCATTGTTGCCGACCCGGTCCGCTTCATCGACTCTCCTTGGATCTGTGATTCTTCTATCGGACTTCTGAGTTCTTCCTTCCGCAGACTTCAATTACACCCATTTCACTCGGTGTTTGAACTAGAGACGCTTCGTGTTGCAAATTAGGCGTCCTCGTGCCGGCGGATGGTAGGTGGATCGCTGAACTCATTCCATCACAGGAACTGTGATTTTTGGACAATTAGGCGTCTTCGTGCCGGCGGTTGATTGGTGGTCTCTCGGACTTAACTTGGATTTCCAGATTCATCTTCTTCACGGACCTGCAATAATTCTACATATGGTAATATTCTATATTGAGTCTTCGTTAAGGAATATAGTCAAATCCTTGGTTAGTGTCTAACTGCTTTGGTGTTCTTCTAGCTTAGACGTCTCAAGTTCTTACTTATATAACGACTCCCTGCTAGTCATTCAGGTATTGCCTTGCTCTTGTTTCCCATATTGGTTGGTTACTGTCATTTTGCTGGTGTTAATTGTGACTTCCTTTGCAGGCTGGGGGTTCCTGTGGTGTCCATCCATCTCTTGGTTAATAGATCTGTCAGGAGGGGGTATTTCTTGGTCCCTCTGACAGGTATATTGGCAGGAAGAACTCGTCTACTACACGACGGGTTCAACTGCCAAGACGGAACTACGCTTATTTGGCAAAGAATATCAAGCTTGTGCTAACAGGAAGGTCCAATTAAATGAAATGTTATAATTCATACTTATCTCTCTGCTAACCAACAGACAACATGGTATCTGAAATGGGAGTTTACTGTGAAAGTTATGTTATGTGTGATAGTATCTTTAATGTCTTCATAACTATCATTGGCACTGAATAGATTCTTACTATCTAAGGAGGAATGTTTACCTATTCCTTCCCACCTAACCGATTTGCCAACTGTTACTATCTAGCCTGGGCTTAATTTCTCAAAGCATTGCAGCTGTGGAGCTCCCATAGTGTAACATTCCAACTAGTTTTCTTATCCCCCAGTTAGACATCAGGAGTTATCCATAGGGTACCTATAAGAAATCGACTAGGTCCACCAGGAGTCATAATCTGCCATGCTGCACATGAATGACCCAATCCAATAGGCATCCTGCCCATGGTACCAACAGTTAATGGTTAGTGGCTGTTCACAGACATGTATGGTTCTGTATGCTTGAAATTAGTGTTGTGAGCGCCTACATTGCCATTTGGAGAGTGCCCAGAGTGTTTGTCCTGGCCAGAGTTCAGGCAGCATTAAAGAGGCTCTTGTGAGTGACTTCGGATAGGCCTAGTGCTCAATGTCATCACGGATGTTCCACAGCTGGCTATTCAGGAAGCCTTGAAATGTCCAACTCGATCCACTCATCTGATGTTCAAACCACGTTTGTTAGCAGGCCCTTGGTCATCATACCCAGATCAGAGATTAGGCCGACTCTCTAAGACTTGCTAATGTCTTAGATGGTCCAAAGAATAAACTCCAGATATGGTTCAAGGGTTTATATCAATGAATTTGAAGGGCGCTTGGGCCTTTCCTCTCTCTGTTGTCTAGTGATAAGGTTGTTCGCCCTAGGCCAGGCATTCCCTAGCCCCAGGTTAGTATATACAGAAAACTGAACCCCTACTAAGATGGCTGTCTCTGATCACCTAAAGGCTGTCGCCTTATCAATCTAGACCTTGTCAGGAAATTTATAAGTTATCTTTTATGGTTTGAAGTGATTGAAGGAACAGGAGGGTGAAAGAAGCAGTTCCAGCTTTTGTACCAGATTATTTACCAAAATAAAGGTTGATCTACAAGCACCTGGTGTTCTGGCCCCCATTGGGATACAACATAAATTGGTGACGAGTTTTAAAAGCCGTGACTGGGACCCACGTGGTGACAAAGTGTAGAAGACCATTGAGAAAGTACGGGATCAAATCCGACAAGGAATGAAATTGTGCTGAGAGTGCAGAAGGAAGATATGAAGGTGACCGCTGTGAAGCGCAAAGATTTAGGGAGCAACGCTATCCCCATTAAAGTTCAGGAGTGTGAGGACCATAGAGAGCGTGAGTGCGTGCTGCAATAGACGTTGGCGAAAAGGACCCAAAGACTTTCATAATGTGCTATTGAATAATCAGGAGCTTGCATAGTCCTCAGGAAGACACCAGACATTTTCTTCTTGCAGCGCACAGCAACAGGAGACGCTTTGAAGTGGGAAAATCTCATAGCTCATCACAATATTAGTATTGTAAAGTAGAACTGAAAATAATGCCCATCTATCAGGCTATCAAGTTATTATAAGGAAAATAATAAACGGTAAGAGAGAAGCCATCCATCACCTGGGCTGAATAGAAAGAGTTTTGGCCCAATTACATGAAGACAGTAGAACAAGATGCTTTATCTGCAAAAAAGAAAAGGTCATTGCTATTGCACGTTTTGGGTCCAGAAGGCCAATGCAAATATAGGGAATGCCCAAATTGACTCCAAATGACACAGGGGACTTGGATGAATATCAAAGGACAATAAGCCAATTTGATTCATGTTATGCCCCTCTGACTAACATAGCAATTTACAGATAACATTTTTATTCAACAGTCCAGAAGCCAGGGGAGAAAATTGAGGAATATGTTTCAGAACTAAATACATTGGGGTTCGTTACGAGCATGGTGATGTGGGAAAAAATTGGCGGTCAAGGAATTACCACCACGTTTCCTGCTCTGCCATACTACAAGTATGGGCCCGGAGTGGGGGATTTACCTCCTGCATCATGCTGCAGGAAAATCCTCCCATTTTCTGGTGAAAATCAGCAAAATGGGCGGAATTAATGTGGCAGTAATTTCATCAGCATTAATTCTGCCCAAAATGCTCCTAGAGTCCAATGGACACTCATAAAATGGGGATTAACTCTGCCACTACCACTTGTATTATGGTGGTAATTCTGCTGGACCGAGTGGTGGTAACAGTAATTCCGTTGGTTGATATTCCGCCCAACTCGTAATGAACCCCACTATCCTTGCAGGTTCGGTGCTGGGATCACAGTCAAAGAATTTTTTATCAAAACTCTTTTTATTAGTGGTCACAAAAAGATACATGGCACCATTGCACAAATCACCTCACGTATACAACAAGGATACATTGTTTAGTACATTTCTACATTCGACGTTACGGAGACATGTCATCATCGGGAATCATGTTGCACAAATAAACTCTAAAAGGGCCCCAAATGTCTTTGGGCTTGCATGCCGCAGGTTGGGTCAAAACAAATTGTTTCTTCTGATTCATTGACATGTGTCAGTTCTTGTAGGAATTGGTTCATGCCGGGTGGACCGGTGCTTTTCCATTTCTGTAGGATACATTTTTTGGCTACCGCGCAAGAGATATTAAACAGTGTTTTAATTTTCTCAGAGCGTTTGCCAATGTCTCCAAACAAGTATTTTTGGGGGGTCAATTCAGGGGGCCCTGTGTTATCTCCTCCAGCAACTCTGCCATAGCCTTCCAAAAACCCGCCACCACCGGACATTCACAATACATATGAAAAGCACCGGCCTGAGGTGCGTTGCATTTGGGGAAAGCATCCGAGGTATCTGGTGCAAATTTTGCAACCCTGGCTGGTGTGTAATGTAGCCTATTCAGAATTTTGAATTGGATCAACCTTAACCCAGAATTAAGTGACACATTCTTAGTGAGCAGGCAATATCTGGTCCATTTCCCCTCTTCAATGGGCATCTGCAAATCTACTTCCCATCTCCTTGACTTGGTTCATTGTGGGGGTGTGGGCCTGTACCACAGAGTACAGCCTAGAGATTCCCAGGCCGTCTTTAGCTGTTACCAACTGTATACACGGATGTGGTGGGGGCTCATCCGGAAATAACGGCCATTTTTTCTGAAATGCAGATCTCATACGATAATATTGGAGTGTTTAGAGTGGCCCGCCTCCCAGCGCCCTCAGCAATTCCCCCAGGCCCACAAATTTCCCATTGATAAACATATCTCCCAGCTTCATTTCGCTATTAGGGTCCCAGGATTCCTGTATGCTGGTGTCATGCGTGGGGGGGGGGGGTATGCCCAGGAAGTTCCATAAAGGTATCTCCGTGTTATAGGGTGTTTCCAGTGTCAGTCTCTTGTATATAGCCTCCTATGCCCTGACTGTGCAGCTCACCGGGTTGTATTCACAAGTATCCTTGTATTGTGGATCGGAAATTACAGTTTGTATGTTCGTGCGGTATGTGGTGTATTCCTCTATCCATGTGTGGGGTGTTCTACCCGTAGCATTATACCAATATTTTGCGAACTGTGCTTGGGCAACATAATAATAAAGCTCAAAGTCGGGGGCAGATATATCTCCCGAGGAGTATGGTTCTGTCATTTTTTCCCATCCTATCCTCGCTGTCTTCCCGTTACAGAGAAATGTCACCACCATGGATCGGAGTTTGGCAGAAAAGGTCCTACCAGGCCATGTGGGGATGTTAACAAAAAAATAAAGCAATTTGGGCAAGATTACCATTTTAAGGATAGCGACTCTACCGGCTAGCGAAATTGGGAGGCGCCCCCACATCTGAAGTTTTGTATTTAGAGTTTGTAGCACGCTTTCGTAATTGTCTGAGTATAGTGTGAGTTTATCCCTGGAGACCAAGATCCCCAGGTATCTAATATGGTGCTCCGACCACTTGAGTCCGTCTGTTATGTCAGGGCACCTGGAGGCCGGTGTAAGCAGGAATATTTCAGATTTGGCCCTATTTACAGTATACCCAGAGTAATTTGCAAATTCTTGTATCTCTGCCATGATGGGTGCTATGTTTATCTCAGGCTCCCAGACATATAATAATGTATCGTCAGCATACAGTGAGATCAGCTGGGTGGACCCCTTCATCTTTATCCCTCTATCTGCATGGCTCAGTCGAACCACGGCCGCCATTGGTTCAATGGTCAGTGCGAATAGCAGGGGCGAGAATGGACACCCCTGTCTAGTGCCCCTGCCCAGCAGGAACACTTCGGAGATGGCCCTGTTGGTTAACACCCGAGCTCCAGGCTCAGTGTATAGCAGCCTTAAGTATCTGACAAAGTTGGGGCCCACCCCAAATGCCTCCAGCACCGCCAGGACATAGACCCATGAGACAGAATCAAATGCTTTTTCAGCGTCAAGGGATATAGCCACCGCGCTTCTCTCTGGATCTATTTGCGCCATTATGCCAAAGAGCCTCCGGATGTTCAGGGCCATGGATCTCGTGGGAATAAACCCATTTTGATCAGGATAGGCAAGGTTAGGGACTGCTGGCAGAAGCCGATTTGCCAGCACTTTTGCGAATATTTTGGCGTCGGTATTTATAAGTGACAGAGGTCTATAGGACGACACATCCTGTGGTGGTCGCCGAGGCTTAGGGAGTACAGTTATCACAGCCTCCCTCATAGTTGGGGGTAATATGTTACTCCAGAGGGCTTCCTCCCATACCTGTATCAGTATCGGAATGAGTTCTTCGCAAAACTAGAATTCGGCCCCTATCCCGTCTGACCCAGGTGCCTTGATTGCCTCCGTAATCTCCTTTGCAGTCACCGGTTAATCCATTGCCAGGCGTTCTTCACAGGAAGTTTAGGAAGGGAGAGAGCCTCAAGATATGACTTAATTTCTGTGTGCGATTTCTTATCTTTGTTCGAATATAGTTCTTTATAAAAGTTAGCAAATTCCCCATTAATATCCTCGTCCCTCAGGAGTACCTCTACATGAGCCGTTTGTATGCTTGTGATCTGAGTAGGTTGTTAATCGTACTTAAGTAAGTTTGACAGCGTTCTACCTGCCTTGTTACCTTCCCTGTATCTACGTGACAGTATGGGAGCTGCCAGATAGCGAACCTCTCTGATGGACAGCTTATCAAATTCCTTAAGGTGTGTGTGTATGTCAGCTAATATTTCTCTGTCCTGTGTGGGTGTGTAGGCTTCCTCCAATGCATCTAGTTTACTCTCAATGTCTGATAGCTCGGTTCTCACACCCCTCAACATGCCCACAGTCATCATGGATATCAAGACTCCCCTTATTGTTACGCTCACCTGGCTCCCACAGGGGCGTCGATCTGAGCTGGACTGCTGCGGCCTCCACCAATGTGATGCGTAGTGCCGAGATGACGGACTGGACTAGCCCACCTAGCTTTGTTTGTTTGGCCCGTAGGAATATTCTTCTGCAAATGGAGAAAGGGAATTAACCATCCGTGGAGTTGAGCGTTAACCCTCCCCCACTCCCGCTGTTCTCCCCACTGATCACCTTTGATGTCCCCTCTCATAGTCTCACCTGATGGTTTGGAAAGATGAGCTCTCCATCTTGCATTGAGCGCAGGGGCGCGTTGATAACCAGTTGCTTCACTGGCTCGAAGGAATTGGTGAGTTCCAGAACAATATTGACTCTGAGATTCCCGGCAAGATGCCGTAAGTATGTAGTTCGTAAGAGTTCAAATGTCTGACTTTCACTCTTGTCCGATTCCTTGCAGGTTGCAGCTTGACCCTAGAGAAGAGTTCCTCGTGGCAACCGGTAATATTCAGGTAAGGATTTGTATTATCCGACACAGTTCGATAAAATAATGTCAATATGTAACCTGTTGCTTTCTCCCTTATTCAGGCGCTGAGAGAAAATATGAAGTCTCGGGGAATAATGCCTCCAGCGGTAAAATCAGGTAAGTCTATTGTGGTGAAGAGGTTTCCCCTTGTTTGTCCCTTTGTTTCACCTTGCTGTTTCTATGTTTCCCCGTAGGGGCCGGGGTTCGGCGTGGATGCAGTGGAAGCTGCGCCGATCCGTGAAGAGGAATAGTACCCCCGGTGGTAAAATCAGGTAAGTCTATGGGGGGTGACTAATATTGCCTCTGTGCATTCCCTTGGCTCACCTTGCTGTTCTTGTCTTCCCCTTAGGTGCCGGAGTGCGGCGGGAGCATGCAGAAGGATGCGGTGGAATGTGAAGATGCTGCGAAGGCCGGTGAGTTCAGCGCGGAGCTGCTGCAGGCGAGGCGACGCACATAAAATAACTTCTTTCTTCCAGCTCGAAGGCACGAAGGATCGGAAATTCAGGTAAGGAACAAAGGTATTGCTCTTGTTCTAACCTTTTCTCCTTCTCTCGCCTTTTACTAGGAGCTCCGGACTCGAGGGGGGCGTAGCAGAAGACTGGATGCAGACTTGCAGGCATGGTGAGCGTTACGCTGCTGGATGCAGAATAATGCGAAGTGTGTGCTGCTCTTCGGGCATGGTTTAAATAGCCTCCAAAGTAGTCCCAGGTAAGTATTCTTCCCCAGCCCCACCCGAGTAAAAAATAGTCCCTTAGGTAAAGTAGTCCCTTCCAAGCCTCCTTTGGCTTGGAGCTCTTGCAGCATGGTCTGCATCAGGTGAGTTTGCAGCATGGTCTGCATCAGGTAAGTTTTAATTTATGAGGCTGGCGCCTATGGCGCCAGGACTGACTCTCCATATGAGCCTGGCGGCTATGGCACCAAGACTGCACCCAAATAGCCCCTAGCAGGGGTTGTTGGGTTTGCTTAGTATAACTTGATGCATGCTTCTGGGGTTGCTGGACTTGGTCTGTGTCCCCGGGGGTAGGCATCATGACAGCACTCCCCCCCAAGGCCCCTCCTAAAGTCGTTCTTCCCTGTGGTTTCGGTTTGTCTGGGAAATTGCGGTGGAATTTTTTCACCAATCGGGGTGCATGAACGTGGTCACTAGGTTCCCATGATCTTTCCTGTGGACCGTAACCTTTCCAGTCGATTAAATAAAAATGTTTTGACTTTATCAGCTTGGAGTCCAGCATGTTCTTAACTTCAAATTCGGGTTCCCCGTCTACAAGGATGGGGTCTGGTTGCTTGGTCAGTCTTGTCCCTGGTTGCACTGGCTTCAAAAGTGACACATGAAAGACGGGGTGAATTCGCATATTAGCAGGTAAGTCCAACTTGACAGCCACTGGGTTGATAATGGCCTTAATAGAGTAAGGTCCCAAATATCTGGGGTTAAAGGTCCGTGTTCCCTTTAGAGGTATATGTTTTGTGGCTAACCATACTTGGTCCCCTATCTGGTATTGTGGAGTATCACTTCTATGCCGATCAGCATCTTTCTTGTATTTTTCTTTCGCCTTTTTTAAATGTTCAGTTGCTTCCTTAAAGGCTTGTGTAATCGTAGCGTGCAGATGGTCCACTGCGGGCATTTCTAAGTGTTGAGGTGTGTCAAGGTCTGAGGTTCGAGGATGGTGCCCATATAAGGTATAAAAGGGGCTTTGTCCAGTTCCAGAATGTACTGAATTATTGTATGCATATTCAGCGATCCAAAGAATGTCTTTTCAATTACTCTCAGTCTGATGTAACATACAACGCAGGTATTGTTCGAGAGTCTGGTTGGTCCTCTCCGTTTGACCATCGGTTTGGGGGTGGTGACTGGTCGATAACCTCACATCGATTTGCGCCAATTCAAAACATTTTTTCCAAAAATGTGAAATGAATTGACTGCCCCGGTCAGAGACCAATATGGATGGAAATCCGTGTATGCGAACAATGTTTTCGAAGAACTCTTTGGCCAGGATTGAAGCTGAAGGTAATCCCTTTAAAGGAATAAAGTGGGCCATCTTGGAAAAAAGATCCACAATAACTAGAATGGTGTTAAATTCATTGAATGGGGGTAGATTAGTAATAAAGTCTAACGATAAGGTGTGCCATGGTGTAGGCGGAATGTCTAAAGGTTGTAAGAGTCCAGCTGATTTTTTCTTTTGACTTTTGTTTTGGGCGCAAATGCCACAAGACATCACAAATGATTTAATATCCTTTCGCCAGGTGGGCCACCAGAATTGTCTCTTAATCTTAGCTTCAGTTTTTGCAATACCTGGGTGCCCCTTATTAGGGTATCATGATAACAGGAAATGACTAGCTCTTGTAGTTCCTTATGTGGCAGAAATAGCCGCCCTTGGTAATAAGGCAGGTCATTGGTGACAGGGTATTCCAAGCCTTTATTTACCCAGTCCTGCTGGGCTGTAGGATCAAAGAGTTGTTGGATCTTTACCTGAATGTCCTCTTGTGTCTGTAGAGTTAGAGTTGTCATGCCAAGAATCCTCTGTTCGGAAATTATAGGTACTGGTCTGGGTTCACTTCTGCCTCTCCCATCCCCATTCGGGATAAGGCGTCTGCTTTACCATTCTTACAACCTGGTCGATAGGTTATCACAAAATCAAACTCGGCAAAGAACAATGCCCATCGGAGTTGGCATGACGATTGGGCCTTGGCTGTCTTTAAATACTGTAAGTTCCGGTGATCGGTGATCACAGTAATGGTATGCCTGGCACCGAGAAGATAGTGCCGCCAAGCCTTGAAGGCAGATTTAATGGCTAATAACTCCTTGTGGGTAACTGCATAGTTTAACTCGGATGCCGAGAACTTTCTGGACCAAAATGCTACTGGGTGAAGCTGGCCAGTTTCAGGGTCCTTTTGAGACAGGACAGCTCCCATGGCTAGACTGGATGCATCAGTTTCCACTATGTATGGAAGTTGAGGGCGCGGGTGCTTTAATACAGGTGCAGACGTGAATTTCGCTTTCAGCTCTTGGAAGGCATTTTCAGCTTCTTCAGTCCACATAAAGCGTTTATTTTTCCGCAAGAGTGCTGTGATGGGATGTACAACATGTGAAAAATCCGGGATAAATCTGCGATAGAAATTGGCAAAGCCAAGCATGCTTTGTACTTCTTTAACTGAACTTGGTGATGGCCACTTAAGAATTGCGTCCATCTTTCGTGAGTCCATTCGGACTCCTCTTGGGGTCAGGATAAACCCAAGGAATTCAACTTCTGTGGCATGAAAAACACATTTTTCCAGTTTTGCATATAGTTTGTGCTGGCGCAATTTCTCAAGGACTGCTCGGACATGCTTCACATGGTCAGATTCTGAAGAGGAGTATACTAGAATATCATTGATATATACAACATAAACGTCAATGAGTTCACGAAGGACATCGTTCATGAAGTATTGGAAGGCTGCTGGTGCATTGCACAACCCGAAAGGCATCACCTGGTATTTGAATAACCCATACTTAGTGCAAAAAGCAGTCTTCCATTCATCGCCCTCTTTTACACGTACCAGATGGTATGCCCCCGGAGATCTAGCTTAGTGGATATGCAAGCGTCCTTCACTTGGTCTAGTAGTTCAGGGATCAGAGGCAATGGGTATCGGTTCTTAACAGTTATCTGGTTCAATGTGCGGTAGTCTATGCACGTTCTGAGATCACCTTCCTTTTTGGGCACGAAGAACAACGCTGAAGATGCAGGGGACTTGAATTGAAGCAAATGAAGCCATTAGCAAGGTACTGGTCTAAGTACTGTCGTAGGTGAAGGTTCTCAGGTTCCGTAAGGGCGTAGATCCTGCTACAAGGGGGTTGTGCACCAGGTATGAGATCGATTCGACAATCGTACGATCTGTGAGGTGGTAAGGTGTTTGCCTGTTCTTTTTGGAAGACATCTTGGAATTTTTGGTATTCTGGAGGTAGTTGCACGACTGCTGTGGTTACTGGGGCCAGGCCTGCGTTCAGATTTTTCTTTGGGTAACAGGTTTGTGCACAATCCGGGAAGGTTATTCTCTTCTCTCGCCAATCAATACAAGGATTATGTGTTTCCAACCAAAGTATCCCCAGTATTATTTGGAACTGTGGGGCTTTGATTAGATCAAACACAATAGTCTCTCGATGCCCATCCTGACCCAATAGTGTCATCTCTGCGGTGGAATGAGTTACAGGCCCAGGGGCAATTTCAGTTCCATCGACTGTGGTGATGACATCTGAGGTGGTTTTTCGTCAGAGAGGTAGATTCATCCTGGAAGCCAATTCGTAGTCCACATAGTTTCCTATGGCCCCGCTATCAATGTATGCCCTTGCTGCGTGCATACGCGATGGCTGCCTTGGATCTACGAGGACCATTGGTATGATGAAATGCGGGGTCTGAGTATCCTTCTTCAAGCTCGGCAAGCGGACCTCTACGCTTGTCGGGCATGGTCGTTTCCCGAGTTTGACTCCATATGGCTTTTATCAGCAGCTCCTACCACCTCCTTGGGTGGTTTTACAGGGCAATCCCATAGAAAATGCCAAGAAGTTCCACAATATAGACACAATTGCATTTGCCGTCTCCTTTCTCTTTCCTTCTGTGTTAAGGGTCCTTTAACCCCTCCGATTTGCATGGGTTCTGAAGCATCTGCTCCTTTGGGGATAGCGTGGGTCTTGACCAACACCCGATTCTCAAACTTGGCTCAATCAGCCTTTCTGTTCTGAGATCTGTGATCTAACTAGACCACTAAGTCTATATATTCAGCACAGTCTTGGGGTGGGTTCACGACTTGAGCCAAGACATCCTTGAGTTCTCCTCGAAGCCCTCGATGAAATAACGTGATTCATTTTACCTCAGGCCATCCAGTTTCCACTATCAACCTATTAAAGGTCGCGATGTAGGATAGAAGGTCCTGGTTACCTTGTCGTAGGGACAAAAGTTCGTTATCGAGGGCCTGTCCTTGGAAGTGCCGGGCAAATAGCCTAACCATGCTCATTTGAAAGCCCTGAAAATCCCGAAGAATTGGGTCATCCTGAGTAACTAGTGGAATTGACCAATCAGCTGCACTGCCGCTGAGATATGACAATACGAAGGCTACCTTGGCTTGATCGTTTGGGAAGGCTCTGGGTCTGCATAAAAAGTGCAAGTGGCATTGGTTCATAAACACGGCGAACCTTTTGGGATCTCCGGCAAAGCGTTCGGGCAGAGCTAATGGAATACTTCCTGGTAGGTTTATTTGCACAGCGTTCCTGCGATGACACAGGAGCTGGATTCCCCCCGGGACCTGGTAGGGGTGCTTGTCCAGCCTGGCTTTGCAGTAGTTGCCTAGCAAGGTCATCAGTTCGCTCCTTTGACAAAATCAGTTCTCTCCTAAGAGCATTGGTTTCTTGACGGGCGGAATGCATTTCAGCCCTCAATTCCCCTAGTAATTGGGCCAATTGGTCAGTTTCTGAGGTATCCATGATGCCCAGGTGGGAATTTGTGGGTAGGATTCGCGTTCTGTTACACTCACCTGGCTCCCACAGGGGCGTCGATCTGAACTGGACAGCTGCGGCCTCCACCAATGTGACGCATAGTGCCGAGATGACGGACTGGACTGGCCCACCTAGCTTCGTTTGCTTGGCCCGTAGGAATATTCTTCTGCAAATGGAGATTCTTCCGCTGCTCTCCCCACTGATCAACTTTGATGTCCCCTCTTATAGTCTCACCTGATGGTTTGGAAAGATGAGCTCTTCATCCTGCATTGAGCGCAGGGGCGCATTGATAAACAGTTGCTTCACTGGCTCGGAGGAATTGGTGAGTTCCAGAACAATATTGACTCTGAGATTCCCGGCAAGACGCCATAAGTATGTAGTTCGTAAGAGTTCAAATGTCTAACTTTCACTCTTGTCCGATTCCTTGCAAATTGCAGCTTGACCCTAGAGAAGGGTTCCTCGTGGCAACCGGTAATATTCAGGTAAGGATTTGTATTATCCGACACAGTTCGATAAAATAATGTCAATATGTAACCTGTTGCTTTCTCCCTTATTCAGGCGCTGAGAGAAAATATGAAGTCTCGGGGAATAATGCCTCCAGCGGTAAAATCAGGTAAGTCTATTGTGGTGAGGAGGTTTCCCCTTGTTTGTCCCTTTCTTTCACCTTGCTGTTTCTATGTTTCCCCTTAGGGGCCGGGGTTCGGCGAGGATGCAGTGGAAGCTGCGCCAACCCGTGAAGAGGAATAGTACCCCCGGTGATAAAATCACGTAAGTCTATGGGGGGTGACTAATATTGCCTCTGTGTATTACCTTGGCTCACCTTGCTGTTCTTGTCTTCCCCTTAGGTGCCGGAGTGCGGAGGGAGCATGCAGAAGGATGCGGTGGAATGTGAAGATGCTGCGAAGGCCGGTGAGTTCAGCGCAGCACTGCTGCAGGCGATGCAACGCGCATAAAATAACTTCTTTCTTCCAGCTCGAAGGCGCGATGGATCGGGAATTCAGGTAAGGATCAAAGGTATTGCTCTTGTTCTAACCTTTTCTCCTTCTCTCCCCTTTTTCTAGGAGCTCCGGACTCGAGGCGGGTGTAGCAGAAGACTGGATGCAGACTTGCAGGCACGGTGAGCGTTACGCTGCTGGATGCAGGATAACGCAAAGCGTGTGCTGCTCTTCGCGCGTGGTTTAAATAGCCTCCAAAGTAGTCCCAGGTAAGTATTCCTCCCCAGCCCCGCCCGAGTAAAAAATAATCTCTTAGGTAAAGTAGTCCCTTCCAAGCCTCCTTTGGCTTGGAGCTCTTGCAGCATGGTCTGCATCAGGTAAGTTTTAAACTATGAGCCTAGCGCCTATGGCCTATGGCGCCAGGACTGACTCTCCATATGAGCCTGGTGCCATAGGCGCCAGGTCTGCACCCAAATAGCCCCTAGCAGGGGTTGTTGGGTTTGCTTTGTATAACTTGATGCCTGCTTCTGGGGTTGCTGGACTTGGTCTGGGTCCCCGGGGGTAGGCATCATGACACTTATCCAAACCTTGAAAGATTCCCATACTGTTGAGTATTTGTCAACCGATCCCGCATTATTAGAAAGAAACTCTGCAATTTCACATGTAGTGTTTCCACCACCCCGGGGTCCCCCAGCATTCCACTCTGCATTCTCCACCTTCTAGCAGGACAAGGGACATTCCGGAGCATTAGTTCCAACAGCACTGGGGAATGATCCTACAGCGTACAGGGCAAAATCTCACACCCTTTCAATGCAGCCGCCGTGGCAGAGGAGACAAACCAATAATCAATTCTAGACTCAGAGTCGTGCACGAAGAATAGAATGTGTACCTCCTACTACCAGGATGTATCTCCCGCCAAGCATCTACTTATAAAAGTTGTGATAGAATATGTCCCTGGGTTAGGACTGTTTTGCTCGGAGCTCTAACAATTTTCGAAGATCTGTCAAGAGCAGGGTCCAGGGCCACATTGAAGTCCCCTCCCCAAATAACATTTGATACATCAAGTGAAACAATTATCTGATATATGTCCATGTAGAAAGCAGTGTCATCAATATTGGGCCCATAGGTGTTTACCAGTAGTAGTTGTTGGCCTGCGACCTCCCCCCATACTATAACGTATCTACCCAGCTGATCGACCTTGTGGCCTCCCAACCTGAACCCCAGGCTTGGATGAATAAGGGTAATAACCCCTCTAGATTGGGAAGAGTAGTCTGTATGGAACCTTAAAGCACCCCATTTGGGCAGTATGTGCATGTTGCTCGCTCCCACTGTATGCGTTTCTTGTAACATTAGGATTTGGGGACCATGCCTGGCAATGTAATTGCCAATTTTCTTGACTTTCATCTGATTGTTTAACCCCTGTATGTTCCATGTCAACAGTTTGATCTTCAACCCATCACCAGTGCATTATGAGTAGATATTTGACATTATCTCGTCTATCAGAGTTATAGCATTCGCACAATCTGATCGGCACCAGTCTCATTGTAACCACATTTTTACTTTTCAAACAACAGTTAATCTCTGTCAACCTTCCACCTGGACATAACGTCTTCCAGTGGCCACAAACTCCAACATTGTACCACAATGAGTCCATTTTAGAACTGAAACACCAAATCCCACACCCTAGTCCCTTCCCACCTTCCTCATCATCACCCCCAACTTGACGATGTACCCATCCAAACTCATGGAATATTCCAGGGGTAGCCATGTTGCTTCACATGGCGGCCGACTAGGTCCCAAAACGCCACTTAACCACATTGCCTGAGGCCGCTTTGGCCATTCAATTATCTTGACTATAGACTCTGGGATACGGTAGCGTTTGCACATGTTTTTCTTTTAAGTGTTTCTTAGTCCGCCAGTCTGGGCCTGTTGTTTTGTGCCGGTCTGCCCCCCTCCGGGAGGCAGGGGTATGGAGGTTTCAATGTATTGCGTGGCTTCAGCCGGGGACTCGAAAAAATGTGCCCTTCCTGCATGTTGGATCCTCATCTTGTCCGAGAACATCAAAGCGTACGGGATTTGGCGTTCTCTTAGGAGCCTTTTGACTGGCTTGTAGGATCTTCTGCTCGCCTGAACCCCAGCGGAAAAGTCCGGGTATATGTGGATACGGCTTTTTTCATATTGGAGAGTTCCCGCCTCCCTCGCCTTCTGCAGGATTGTGTCTCTATCCCTGTAATTAAGAAATCGTGCAATTATCGTGCGTGGCGGTGCGCCTGGTTTAGGTGTTGGGGCCAGTGTACGATGTGCTCTCTCGACCAAGAAGTGCTCAGAGAATGCCTCCGGCCCGAACAAGGATTTGAGTAGTGTCTCAAGTTGCTTTTCCATTTGACCTTTCCCAAAGGATTCCGACACGCCCACCACTCAGATATTATTTCTCCTTGATCTCGATTCGAGGTCCTCGCACTTATTCTGTAATATTGCCATATTATCTTTAATCTGGGTGATGTCACGGCTGTGGTGTGCAATGCTGTCTTCATTAGTGCTTATTCTGTTTTCAGTTTCCGTGACACGTGCACTTTCTTTCTCCACTCTGGCCTTTAGGGAACCCATGGTGGACACTATGTCATCCAGCTTCATGTTAACTGCACAAAATCCATTCTGCACTATTGTTGTCAACCTGTCTTCTTGATCGCCAGCCTCTGGGTTGAGGGCCTCATTAGCGTCAGTGTGGACGTCCGCAGTAGTGGTTTGATTCTGGCTGCCGGTCTAGGCATCCATTGGGCCTTTCTTTTTGTTCCCCGGAGTCTTGGCGCCTTTACCTGCTTTGTGTGGTTGACCCATGATTCTGTTGTGATGTCCCCTGTTGTATTTCCTGCAGTACTCTAATATTTGGCTTGCCACACCTCTGCGTATCATCCAATTTTACCCCTTGTATTATGTCTCAACCATGGGCCAGGACCGGGCTCCGGGGTCAAAGGCGTTATATGTGCGCACTCTTCAGAGTATAACTTGCCAGTACTTGGTTTCCACGAGTGGACTGTGTCCCCCCCACGTATTGTGTTATAGGATTATCATGTTCGTGGTGATTTGTAGTTCAGTGTTGTTTCAGGAGTCTTCAGCCTCCCCAGCCTGCAAGATGGCTAATGTGGGCCCAACACACTCCCACCGGCCAGCCCCTCGGAGCGGGGTGTACTTAAGTGCTTTTTCACTTTGGGGAGGAGCACCACCTACGTGCACCCATTTAGTCAAATACCGCTGTCGTGTTGTAGCGCGTGCGGCGGTCCGCACTTACCGATGGTGCCGGGCCCCCACGTGTGGACGCCCACCACGGCCTACACAGGGCTGCCTCAGGAGGAGGGACACCCCAGGCCCACTCCATCAGGATTTGTAGTCCTAAGAGGGCGGCCCCTCGGTCAAGGGATGGGGCTTAGACACTCAGGAGCAGTGCGTGTCCCGCCGGGCCCACCTTGCCCCTGCAACACGTTAACAAAGCAAGCTCGCCGGATCAAAGGGAGCCATCCCACGGCAAGAGTCCGCCGCCACACTCCGATGATTTTATGCCTCTGCTCCCCCTCTGCCGTAGCAACGACCCCCTTACTTTGCGCCGCAAGGCGTTGTCAGGGTGTCTCCAGGGCTCCGCGTATTGTTCTGTCATGGCACCGCCGCCTGCCTCATGTCGCGATGCACAGCAGGATCTGGGGGGGCAACCCTGGAGCCCAGCAGCTGAAGAACGCCTCGGGCCCGGGCCGCCTCCGGAGGTATTTCGGTCTGCCTTCCTTCGCCTTCCCAGGCCGCACACCAGTTGCTTACCACAGATTTGAATGCTGGGCACGGGCCGCAGACTCAGGCTCCTCCCATCCGGGTCCTTCCGTCCAGCTGCGTCCGCGGTTCTGAAGTGGCTCACCACGGTACTCAGTGCTGGATCACGTCTGCCGTGTGGGCCGGCTAATGTTTTCTCAGCCGTAACTTCGGCGCTTCTGGTCGCTGATCTTCAGGAGTTTAAAGGACCCACCACGGATAGTTGGGCTATCCGTATAGGTATTTTGGGTTCGGCAGGCAGTTCTAAAAAGGAGAATTAGGCGCAGGATTTCTTAGTGGACTGGGAGCTCTGCAATCAGGCGGCCATTTCTATTGTGCGCAACAGCACCCCCCGACCACAGTCAATGAATTTATAAGAGACCAAATAATAATACACACCCATGATTCCATGACATAGGGAAGGTTGTGGATGTGTGGGGATCCAAACCTCTCTAAGACCATAGCACGTGCAAAGAGAATTTAGCACAAACAGAAGTGCTTGATGGAGTTAAAGGCCAAAAACAAGGAAAAAATACAAGGGAAAGCAGAACAACTAAATGGAATGGAGAAGCCTGGACAAGTAAATATAGTGAAAAAGAAAACAGAACACCTGCCAACAAAAGATAAGGAAGATAAAAAAGTAAAATTAAAGAAGGTGACAAGGAACTACAAAGAACATGGAGAACGAGAAGCAATTCTGAAAGTGATATAGATAGGAATCGGTGCTTCAGATGTGGAAGAATCAGGCACTTTGCCAACTGCACTAAACACTGTTCAGCTATATGACAAAGGTGCTGTAATGTGAAAGGACATTTTGCAGTTGTGTGCAAAAATAAGAAGAGGGTATATATGGTACAAGAAGATGAAGAAAGTGAAGAATATGAGAAAGTGATGATTATGGAGAATTATGGAGAATTGGAATGCACAAGTTGTGATGTTTAGATTGATAACTGGCCAATGAGGATAATGGTGGACAGCTGTTCTCCATATACAATTATAACAGAAAGAAAATGTATAGAACTCCAAGGAATGGGATTGCAAGCTAAACTGCAATCATCTAACATAAAGAATCTGAGAGGAATCAAAGGGACAAGAGTTGAAATGTTGTGATGGTTCTATACCATGGTACAGGAGAAGAATAGAATAGCAGGAATAAAGATTTACGTGGTAAGGAAGGGAGTGGAGGTTTTAGGATGGTGTGATCAAACTGTGTTGAAGATCAGATTTGACCCTTGCTTGAAGGAACCAGTGTTAAGTAGACGATCATAAGAAAGGTCAGAACAGATAATGTTTCCTGAGGTTTTTCTCAAGGCTTCAGACAGTTGACGGGTTTTGCCCACATAATTATATTAAACTGTGGAGCACAGCAGTCAGTACACAAGTCAAGGCCTGTATCTTTGGCATTGAGAAAAAAGGTTGTGGAGGAATTGAATAGATAGGAGTGGGAAGGAGTTACGGAAAAAAGCTAATCGTCAGAATGGGTTGGCCCGATCGTGGTGGCAACAAAAAGAATGGGAAGCTCAGAATATGTGTGCACTTAAGGGATGTGAACAAACATTTCTTAATAGATAGGTATCCCTTACCTTTTATTTATGATCTACCCAACTGTTTACAAGGTGCGGATGTATTCCCGACGTTTGACCTATCAGCGGCTTATCACCAGATTGTCCTCACAGAGTATTACATAGAAAAAGCAGATTTTTTCAATTGATTGGAATGTTTTGTTACCGCAAGATTCCATTTCGATTGCCATCAACGGCTGCGGTTTTCCCAAGGATGATGACTCCTTCAGTAAAGCGATTGCCAAGAACCGTGGTATACCAAGATGGTCTTTTGGTGTATAGAAAAGGGAGACGTCATGGCATTTTGCATGCAGTGTTGAGGAGATTGCAAGAGAGGATTGAAATTGGAAGTAAGCAAGTGCAAGTTCAGAGAAAGTGAAGTGAAGTATTTGGGTCATGGAATAAGTGGTGAAGGATAGAAACCCAAACGTCATGCCATGGAAGCAATAAAAATGGCCCCAGCACCAACTAACAAGGATGAAGTAAAGTTGTTTCTCAGATTGGCAGAATATGATAATAAATATATTAAGAATTCTGCTAGCATTACGCAGCCCATAAGGATGTTGTTAAAAAATGACACCCGGTTTGTTGGGAGCGAGGCGTGTGAAAAAGTAATGTGGGAAATCAAAGTGACTAAGTAATTCATAGAATTCAGCGCACAAGTGGCACGCGCGGCTGGCGCACAGTGTGCGCGTGTGAATCCCTGCGCCATCTGCGTGCACCAAAACACATTTCCGCGCACAGCATATTCATGGATTCCAGCCACCAAAACCAGCTGTGGCGCACAGTGGCGTATCGACCCTGCAGCAGCGCCAGTTACGCCCCCAAGAACGCCCCTTGCGCAGGGAAAAGCCATCAAAATCACCAATCCAGCGCAAAGGGCTGCACTAACCCTGTACCAGCACGGCAAGCGGGCTACGTGTATCACTGGGGTGCGCGGGAAGTACCTCACGTCATTCCAGCTGGGTACGTGTATTTCAGGGGTGCGCTGGAAGTTCCACACGCGATTCCATCAGGGTGCGTGTACATCAGGGGTGCGCGGGAAGTTTCACACATGAATTCAGCAGGGTACGTGTATATCAGGGGTGCGCGGGAAGTTCCACACGCGAATGTCCTGGGCACGTGTATTTCGGGGTGCGCGGGAAGTTTCACACGCGATATCAGCAGGGTACGTGTATTACTGGGGTGCGCTGGAAGTTCCACACGCGAATGTCCTGGGTACGTGTATCTTGGGGTGCGCGGGAGGTTTCACACGCGATATCAGCAGGGTACGTGTATTTCAGGGGTGCGCTGGAAGTTCCACACGCGAATGTCCTGGGTACGTGTATCTTGGGGTGCGCGGGAAGTTTCACATGCGATATCAGCAGGGTACGTGTATTTCAGGGGTGCGCTGGAAGTTCCACACGCGAATGTCCTGGGTTTGTGTATCTTGGGGTGCGCGGGAAGTTTCACACGCGATATCAGCAGGGTACGTGTATTTCAGGGGTTCCGTGGAGTACTACACGTGAATTGGCCGTGTGGGTCCTCCCAGGTGTTCACTCCACAACCTCCATGGCCCCTGCAGGCAGCCCACACCACGGGGGACTAGCCTGCACCCCCACTCATGTCCCCCTGTACCCCCACCCCCCAGCACTGTGGTGCACCCTCCACCAGGCTCCCACTCATGTTCCCCTGCACCCCCACCCCCCAGCACTGTGGGGCACCTGCCAGCAGGCCCCCACTCATGTCCAACTCAAGTCCCCCTGCACCCCCACCCCCCAGCACTGTGGTGCACCCTCCACCAGGCTCCCACTCATGTCTCCCATCACCCCCATCCCCCAGCACTGTGGTGCACCCTCCACCAGGCCCCAACTCATGTTCCCCTGCACCCCCACCCCCAGCACTGTGGGGCACCCTCCACCAGGCCCCAACTCATGTTCCCCTGCACCCCCACCCCCAGCACTGTGGGGCACCTGCCAGCAGGCCCGACTCATGTCCAACTCATGTCCCCCTGCAACCCCACCCCCCAGCACTGTGGTGCACCCTCCACCAGGCCCCCACTCATGTCCAACTCATGTTCCCCTGCACCCACACCCCCCAGCACTGTGGTGCACCCTCCACCAGGCCCCCACTCATGTCCAACTCATGTTCCCCTGCACCCCCACCCCCCAGCACTGTGGGGCACCCTCCACCAGGCCCCAACTCATGTTCCCCTGCACCCCCACCCCCCAGCACTGTGGGGCACCTGCCAGCAGGCCCCCACTCATGTCCAACTCATGTCCCCCTGCACCCCCACCCCCCAGCACTGAGGGGCACCTGCCAGCAGGCCCCCACTCATGTCCAACTCATGTCCCCCTGCACCCCCACCCCCCAGCACTGTGGTGCACCCTCCACCAGGCCCCAACTCATGTCCAACTCATGTTCCCCTGCACCCCCACCCCCCAGCACTGTGGGGCACCTGCCAGCAGGCCCCCACTCATGTCTCCCATCACCCCCACCCCCCAGCACTGTGGTGCACCCTCCACCAGGCTCCCACTCATGTCTCCCATCACCCCCCCACCACTGTGGTGCACCCTCCACCAGGCCCCAACTCATGTTCCCCTGCACCTCCACCCCCCAGCACTGTGGTGCACCCTCCACCAGGCCCCCACTCATGTCCAACTCATGTTCCCCTGCACCCCCACCCCCCAGCACTGTGGTGCACCCTCCACCAGGCCCCCACTCATGTCGAACTCATGTTCCCCTGCACCCCCACCCCCCAGCACTGTGGGGCACCCTCCACCAGGCCCCCACTCATGTCTCCCATCACCCCCACCCCCCAGCACTGTGGTGCACCCTCCACCAGGCCCCAACTCATGTTCCCCAGCCAACATGTCATCACAATCTAGATCCCTGGTCCCTATGGTCAGCCTCCAAATGCAGAACACCCACCCGAGTATTGCATCCACCCACTTAGAAATGGCAATAACATGATAGAACCCCAATTGCAAGTTTGGAAACGAACACATGTCCCTCACATACACCCAATGGGTGTCAGTGAATCTCAAAACCCATATCATGATATGCATGAAACCAATGAGATGATACTACACATTGAAGTTTGAACAAAAAATATGTATTAAAGGAAACATAAATTGAATCGAAAATAAACAAACAGAAATGGGAATGTAAAAAAATAAAAAGAAGCATGTCCGTGAAAAAATGCAAAACCAAAAATCATAATCCAAAGGAATGGTGTCCAAAATCACAGTCCACAAAAGAAAATCCAATGGAAAATTATAATTGAAAGCCATTGTTCCATGGGTAAATTGTAAAAAAAAAATGAAAATCCAACAGTCAACTATGTACAGATGAACAAGCCAGGGTCCATGATCCCAACAGAAGAAATGAAACCTATCTAATAACACTACCTAATAAAAAAAAACTATATACAAAAATGTGGCCCATTGTCCAAAAGGTAAAAAAAAAATGCAAAACCAAAGGAAACCTAACACTATTTACAGAACTATGTACAAGGGCAGCGGGCTAGTCCGACGGCTCACTTTTGGATGTCCCGGGCCAGGGCATCATCAAACTCCTGCTCAATGTCCCGGAGGCGGTCCTCCTCCATGGCCCCGAGGGTCCGCAGGGCCGTCGACGTGTCCACCTCCAACCCCCTGCGGATTGCCTCGAGGCACTCGGCCCGCCTCAGGGCCCTCCGCATGGAGTTCTCCGCCCTGACCATCGTGAGCCGTGCCTCTTCCGCCCGCTGCCGCTCCGCATCTATGGCGTGGCCCAACCGCTGCCACACGGAAGACACTTTCTGTCCTGGTTCCTCCTGCCCTCCGGCCGATGCCTGCCCCCCCGATGTCGAAGGCCCAGAGCCTTCATGGCTCCCACCACGTTGCTGCTGCTGCTGTGCCTCTGCCCGTGCACTGCCTCCTGCTGCCTGCACATCCTCCGCTGGCTGGGGTGCAGTCGTTGATGTGGCCACGCCTGCTGGACGTCCGACTCCCGACTGTGGCAGGGATGCCTCCTCCACCAGCCTGGCCGCACCGTCAGAGGCATCTCCACAGGGCACCCAGGTGACTGATGGGTGGGAAGATGGCACGGAGGACGACTGGCGCATAGGGGGTTCAGTTGAGGAGGGGGTCGTAGCAAGCCCCATCAAACGGAGGAATCCGGCCTGGGTGACCTGTCCCAGTAGGCTGACGCGGTCAAAGAGCCATTCGAGATGACGTGCAGTCTCCTCATGAAAAGACTGCAGGTCACCTCGCATGGCCCATTGACGCAACGCCACACCAGTCAGGACAGGCTCGACCCGGACCCGGATAGCCACGTCCGCAGGCAGAGGAAGGCCAGTTGTCGTGAGCTCATCCCCTGCCTTAAAACGGGTCTGGAAGTAGGCATCCCTGCTGGTGCAAGATGATGCAGGGACAGGATAAGGGACAGGATTGCGGACAGGCACCTCCCGGTGGCCTGTGCTGCCTCCTGTCCCTGGTCCTGCACTGCACCACTAGCACCAGTGGAATCCCCACCTCCAGACCCCGTCTCTGTTGCTTGCACGGCCTCCTCCTCCACCAAACCTCCCACCAACCTGGATGACTCCATGCCATCTTCCCCCGTTGGGCCCTGTGGGGTCCCAGCTGCCCCGTCTGCTGCCGAGGAGTCCAACTCCAACCTCTGCCTCTTGGACCCCCCCGGCAGCTGCGGCCTGGGATGCGGCACCGGACTCCTCACTCCCCGATGAGATCACAACCTGGGAGGGGAGCCGGGCCTTGCGTCTCCGGCTGGCGGTGGGATCCCCGCCGCTGTGCTCCACAGCACCTTCTCCGCCCTCTTCATCAGTTGACGCTGCAGACAGGGAGAAATAAAACACAGGCATCAGGGCACTGTACAATGGACACATACACACATGACAGTTGTACATGAGTGGCATTGGCAAACCTCAGACATGCCATCACAATCCCCAACACACATGTCATTTCAACTCACACACATGAGTCATACCACAGCCATATCGCAACGCGGAGGGGGTGGCAGCCAGCACCATCCATACACATACAACAGCATGAGCAGGCAAAGCTGAGCCAGACATCACATGCAACACAGGAAGTGCACTACACATGTACACACACCACCACACTTGCATGCATGTGTACACCTCTGCCAAGTGTCGCAGTGCTCAGATAGGCATCCATGTCACATCTGCCAATCAGGCTTCCACATCCCGCTATCACATGCATCCATGTTGCATCACTGTTGCACCCTTGTCAAATACACACAAATGCACATGTACCCAGTGCTGATACATGCAGCTGAAAACAACATACATGCGTGACATCACGAACATGTCTACTTACATACACATTCATCCAAACATGTGTGCCCACACAACTGCATTTGGCATGCAAGCCTACACACACAAGCACCATCCATGTCTCACACATTACAGCCCTCGCATGTGTTAGCCTCACGGCCCTGTACAGCCCCACCCATACTCGACCCCATACAAACAGATCTGCAACCTGCACACTAATGAAACATCACCACACGCACAGCTCACAATCAGGATGCATGTACACTTACCGCTCGACTCCAGACGGGTCTGCCTCTCAAGGACCTGGACGTGGAGCGCTGGGGATATGCGTTCCAGGACCCTCATCTGATCTTCCGACAAGTGGCCCCGGCGCCCCTTAGCATCCTCTGCCTTCAAGAGGCACCGGGCCTTGTTCAGGGTCCTGGACCTGAAGTCCTCCCAGCGCTTCTTGACATGTTGGAAGTCGCGGACTGCCACCCCTTCCGCGTTGATGGCAGTCACGATGTCCGTCCAGATCCGAGTCCGTCCTTCCTTGTCGGCGCGCACACTTCCGAAGAGGGCATCATACTGCCCCAGGACTTTCTCCACCAGGACACCAACTTCCCTGGCACTGAAGCTGGTGCCCCTCTGCCTCTTTGGCCGGGGGTTGTCAGTGGTGCCAGATGTTGCAGTGCCCGATATGACCACCCCAGAGGCAGGAGCGGGTGGGCAACTGGGTCCTGGGGCTGGGCTGTGGAGCGATGGAATCCCAGTCGGGAGTCTTCGGTTCCAGCAGGGGTGGTCACAGCAACAGCACCCCTGGCTGATGTGCAGGCAGCAAATGGCAGGGCACGTGGGCAGCAGGCAGTCACGCAGCAGCAGATGGCAGGTGGGAGCGTGCTCGGGGCTCTGGGGGGCAGTAATTCAGCCTTCTGGGCAGGAGCGTGGTCTTCCGTGTGCTTACGCATGGCCAGCTTGATACCGAGTGATTTGGCACGTGAAAATTCTGCACGTCAGCGTGTAATTCGAGGAAAGGCCCTTAGCGCGTAAGCGCGTCTGCACGCATACGCAATTTCATTGGACAGAAGGCCCCTCAAGTGCAAGCACCCCTGTGACGTGACGCGCGCAGGCGTGCATGGGCATTTCAGCGCGCGTGAAAAACTGCACGTCCGCGTGTAATCTGAGGAAAGGGGCCATGCGCGTAAGTGAAGTGACGCGCGC
The DNA here is from genome assembly GCF_040938575.1 of Ambystoma mexicanum. NCBI lineage: Eukaryota > Metazoa > Chordata > Amphibia > Caudata > Ambystomatidae > Ambystoma > Ambystoma mexicanum. The sequence continues at coordinate 687,068,839 of NC_090929.1, read as the reverse complement.
GGGCGTTTCCCTCAGCACGGGTTAAAGGTGAGCGGGCCCAGCAGTTCGCTGTACGTGCCTTTCATGGAGACCGACGTGTGTTGCTGCTTCCTGTTGTTTCGCGCGCCATCACAACTTCACAGCTATCAAGGATGTATCTCTTCTTTTGGTGGGGGTATTGGCTACGCGTGTTTTTCTGCATCGCGCTAGTCAGACGGTGAGTCGCACACGCTCTTTTTCCCACTGCGGGTGCCCCTGTGTATCGCACCCATTTTCGATGTCATAGTAGCCTGCGTGTCCCACGCGTACGCGTTATTCGTGTTACTGGGTGCCACCGCGTACTGCGGGAGGTTGAATCCACACACGTAGGCTGCAGGGTTGCGTACACGGTATTTCTGCAGTTTTGGGGTGCCTGAGCGTTGCGTGACCCGTCACTACATCACCGGGGTCACATACAGCCTTGCAGGTGCAGGGGGGCTGTTAACATCTTGCTTCCCACCCCCTTCACCCCAATTGCCCAGGTCAATTGTGATGTACACCTCCCATTGGCACCACTCCATCTCTGCCGGCACTACTACATCTGTGCCATGGTTGGGAGGCCACCAAAGGTGAGGGGCGCCTCAGCTGGGCGTCTTCCTCGTGGCGGGCGTGGTCGGGGACGTGGCCGTGGTGACCAGGGAGTAGGGGGACTCCAGGGTGTCCAGGGCAGCCACAGAGGGGGAAGAGGCAGGGGTGCGCCACTTGAGCACAATGTTGTGCCATGTGTCGGTGCAGTCATGCCACCACCCCCTGTGGTTCCGGGGGAGGCAGCTTCTGCATCTGGCACTGGCGCCCGTGTGACCCGGCAGTCTGTTCCATCGACTGCCACGGGCCTAAGGGTAGTGGTAGCTGCAGGTGCAGCTGTGGACACCGCCCCCCAGGCTCAGGGTCTGCCAGCGCAGGCTGCGTTTGCACTTGAGGAGCCCTTGGTAGATCTCCAACAGGCCAGGAGGGAAACCATAGGGGCAGGCCGGGCTGCTCAGACCAAGACACGTGTCCCTGGGGCAGTCATGTCATCTGCTGCCCCGAACAGCCGGGTGTTGGCAAGTGCAGGGGCAGATGCACCCAACAACACCCCGGTTGTGAGTCTGCCAACCAGGACTGTTGCGGTCAATGACCCTGCCACAGCTGATGTTGCTGCGCAGGGTCCATTAGAGGGCACCCAGCTGCCACTGACACAAGTCAGGCCTTTGGTCGTCCCTCCACCTGCCACTCACTCGGCTCAATCCACCGAACCCACTGGCCATACTGGTCAGGGCGGCATTAGCCAGCCAGGGTCTGCGCCACAGTCCAAGAGGAGGAAGGTTGCACCTGCAGCACAGGCTGGGACCCCACACACAGCCACGACCTCCTGCACATCGAGGAAGAAGCCTTTCTGCAAGCAGGAACTGGACTTCATCGTGGACTACGTGCAGGGCCACAGCCGTGACATGCTAGTGGGTGCCAATAGTCAGACTACGGCTGCCCAACGTGACACCCACTGGAAGCATGTTGCGGAACATGTCAGTTCATTCGGCCATGGGGTGCGCACGGCACAAGAGTGCAAAAAGCGTTGGAATGACATCAAACGCAGCACTAAGGCTAAGCGTGCCTCTAATTACAACTTGACTCTGGTGACTGGCGGTGGGCCTGCACCAGAGGAGGAAGTGCTCACTCCGCATGAGGCACTCGTTGCGGAGTTCATACCACCTGAATTGGTCGAAGGAGTGGGAGAGATGCTGGACTTTGATGCCCAGTCCAGTGAGTGTTGATGCGTGTTTGTTGAGGACGTGTGTGTTTCACTTGTGGGATGTGTTGTGCATGATTGCCACTACATGTGACGTGTACATGGTTCTGATGTGTAAGTAATGCAATGCTTCCGTGATGCATGTCTCCTCTGGCTGCATGCGGGGACTCCATGTAGGCATGCTCCCATGCCCCTCCTCCGCCACTCTGCACCCCAGTTCCACCTTTGCACTGGTCTGCTTCAATCTTGCCAATGTGTACTTTCTTGTTCATGCATCCTGTGTAGATGCTAACTTCCAGCGTAGAATCTGCCAGACATATGCCGTGTGGTACAGCCTTAGTACTTGATGCAGGGTATCTCACTTGTACTGTGCATAGGTCAGATGTCCCGCAGGGACATGAGTGCCCATTCATGCTCCATGTGCATTGCAGGCATGCCCCTATGTGTCCTTGACTGGATGATCACTGTAATACAAGTCCTTGGTTACATACATTGCCTGGCATCTCATCAGCTTTCCCGTGTCAACTGTGGCTCAGTCCTGCGTTGCACACATGTTTAGGGTCTGACAATCTGTGTGGCTCACAGGCCTCAGCCTGTTCAATGGCCAATGACTCTGTCCAACTGTTGTGTCTTCTTCACACACGGGCGGCATCCAGAGTTTTCATCATGTGTCCTGCTTACTGTCCCAGCATCATTTGCAGTGTTGTCACTTGAATCACATTAAGCTGTTGATGCCAGTCAACACTGCCTGTCAATACACAGGTGTATGGTCAGCCTTTTGATACCATGCTAGGCATCCCTTCTTTGGTACTTGGGTGGAGGGGTGCTTGGCTTCTAGATATGGTACACATTGAATGCACAATGCACGTGATGTCTGAATTTGACATTGCACTGCCTTCACATTTCCTGGCACACACCATGGAGTCCTTGTACATGTAGGTAGTGAGTGGCGTACACATTTTCTGCATTGCATAGACCCACTTCCATGGAAACTGCCACCTTTCAACAGGTCTGATCACAGAAGCAATTCAAAGTTGACCCAACATGCATGCCAGGTTATATGTTGTGTGTCACATGTCTGCCTGATACGTTTGCTGTCGGTGTGTGTGTGTGTTGTGTGCTTCTGACATGTGTAGTGACCTTTTTTCTCTCTAATTTTCAGGTGATGACTCAATGGAGGCGGAGGATGGTGTTGTCATGCCAGACACAGGGTTGTTACCACTACATCAACCCGGCACTAGTGGGGGTCGTGGGGTGGTAGGCCACGAAAACCCCCAAGTGCTACAGTCCATCTTGTCTCTGGCTGCCTATGAGTCCAGCCTTGATGACGACTCTGACGTCCATGTTGAGTTGGATGAGCATCAAGTCCATGTGTCAGGGGTGAGTGATTCTGATGTGGACACTCCTCTGTCCGCGACACCTGCACTGAGGGATCAGACAGTCTTGGTTCCTCTGCCCGTGATGGATCGGGACGCAGGGTCACCCTCCACACCAGTCACTGATGTGCCTGGGACATCACGTCGACGGGGGCATGTAGTCGTGCAGCCGCGGGCGGTGCCAACACAACGAGGACCCCGGTCCTTGGGTCCCGCAGGGGTCAAGCCCGGCAACGCGGTCGCCACGCGCAACCGCAGTATACTGAGTGGGAGCAAGACATGACTGTCAATCCCGAACGGCAGGGGGCAGCAATGGAGAACATCGCTGAGAGCATGGAGCGTGTGGCCCGATCTGTGCTCCCCCCTGCTAGGCAGGTGCTTCTCCAGCAGCAGGCGGCACGGTCCACGGCCCGTTCGCTCAGGCTGGGCATGGCGGCCTCAGACAGGGCACGCCAGGCTGAAATGTCGTCCCTGCATCAAGCAATTGCTGCTCACGCAGAGGCGCACATGGATGCCCTGAGGGAGGAGTATGCTTCCCTCAAATCCACTCTGGGTGTCCTTATGATGTCCCAGAGGCAGCGGGCAGAGGAGAGGTTTGCACAGCTTGAGCATACCATCTCGGCTGAGCTACAGGCTTGCCGGGAGGTGCAGCGGTTGTCCAGCCAGGCCTTGCAGGAGGAACTCTGTGTTCCACGTGCTACCTTGCAAGAGGAAGCACGTGTATCACGTGAGGTTCTGCATGCAGACCTACGTCACATCGCCACACAGAACCAGGCTCACCCGTCCGGCAGACTTGCTGCCGACGAGGGGCAAGCTGCGGCTAGGCGTGGCCAGGCTACTGTGCCACGTCCTCCTTTACAGGATGAGCCAGACTCGGACGACCATCTATCTCCCACATAGGTCGGGCTGTGCAGGCGTTGAGCCCATGGAGGTTTTTTTTTTTGGCTCAGCATCATCGCATGTGGATGTTGAGCAGCACCCTGTACCTCCCCCCTCCTGGGTGCCTCCCCTACCCCCGGGTCGTATGTGGCCATTTTTGATTTTTCTTTTAGTTTAGTTAGTTTAGTTTCTGTTTGATAGTTAGTTTAATTAGGTAATGTAGGTTTTCCATAGTTAGTGTACTTAGTTAATATAGTTTAAAATTGCTTGTCTATTGTGCTTTCATGTGACGGTGCGGTGCTTTGTGGCTTTTGAAGGCATCCACTGTCTGTTCCAGCTGGGCCCTTCAGTCTTGTCTTGTGTATGTGTTTGCTGCTTGGGGTTCTTGACTCACATATGCCACTCCTGCCTCCCTTATCCATGGGCTCGCAAGGATGGTTCGGTGTCACAACCTTTTACACAAGGGCTTTGGACTGTCATATCTGTGGCATGTCTGGTGCTGTGTAACTTGTGTTTACACCCCTAGTGGGGATGATTTTGGTGTTATTGTCCACTGTTCAGCTTTTGCTAGATGGGGTGTTTCATGATTAATGTGTACATTCATTGCTATGCATTGTGTAGTATGTTTCTTATCTTTACTGTACACGTGCTTGTTGCAATTCATGCCGTAGATAGTGTTCCACACTTTGGATGTGAAAGACGGACTGATGGTGTGATTTCTGATGTGACTCTCTGACATGGTCAAGTAATGAGATGCCTGAAGAGGCACACACAGATGGCTTTGAAGCATTAATCATGTGTTGCATGTCCTTTCTGCAGGGGGATGAGCCTCCAGAGCACCTTTGCCAGCAGACATGGCCCATTGGACGTCGGAATTCTGGACACGTTTGTTGGTTGGTGCCCACATGCACATGTGTGCACAAGCAGAGGCACAGGGATTGCAGACCTACATCCTAGAACTGCTGACGTGTTCCAAGGAACTCCAGGCAAGGTGAGCAGCACAGGGGGGCCACAACACAGCAAAGCTTGCACCAGGCGAGTTGCACATGCAGGCTTAGTCACAGCACTGAGGGTGAGCTTGGACGAATATTGGTGTTGAAGCACACAATGCAGATCAGATGTGTTGGTGGACTGATGGCTGTTGATTGTAAGGTTGTCTGGGACACCTGCAGGGGCAGTGGCACATACCCTCCGGTACACCAAGGTCCATTGAGGCACTTGTATCAACCATGTAGCCTTCCGAGACATGGAAAGGGGCAGCTCACAGGGACATACAGCAAGGGACATACTCGGGTGCAGTGGATTTAATTTCCATGTATATTTTGATAAATTAACTGCCAACTTTGTTTCGGTCATGGTGGTACACAACTTGCTCTGAAGTCATGGCTTGCTATATGGGTATGTCTGCTTACCCAGGGAACATTGCATGTTGTGTGAATTGTGACACATTGGTGTTCCATTTGCCACGCACCCACCGGAGGCTGACTTACTGCATTGACTGTGTATGACCCATCACAGGCGTAATGTTATATATGGGTACGAAGCATCTACACCAGATTGTCTGTTTGTAGAGTAGTTTGTTGCTATGGGGCATGTTTGGTGGTGTGTTTTTGTGTAATTGTGTCATGAGGGCTGGAGCCTGGAAGCTTTGGTCCTGATGGAAGCACCATTAACATACACATTACGGCGCCTCCTGCGCCGTTCTAGTAGTTACGTTTTGTGGCATTCATAACGAGGTTAGCCATGCCCCCTCAGTGCGTTGCTACAATCTTCGTTTCCTCGCTCCACTGAAGCCGTTTACTTCAGTGCTCCTAGCGTTTCCAGCCTCGGATTCTCCTTCCCTCCTGTGTCTCCTTTCCCATCTGATTCTTTCCCACTTTGCCTACCAGACTTTCAGCTCCATTCGTTCATCTGTATTTTTCTGTGTTACCTTCCGTTTTTTTTTTTTTCCAGGCTTGTGTTTGGTCTATCCCTATAGCTTTTCTTTTCTACCGGCATCTTTCTGCCATCTTTACCACCTCCTATTCTTTCCCCCTGCTCTCTCTCCTGTGCTTAAGTATTTCACGACATTCGGTTTTCACTCTTATCTCTAAAGGCTCCGGTTTCATCACGGCTTGGTGAGTTTTTTCCGTGGAGATTGGGGGTATCCTTTCTCTTAGTCCGTTTTCTTTCCTTATTCCCTTCTTTCCTCTTCTGCTTACGCAATTTCTTCTGTTATACTCGTTTCGCCTGTTTGCTTACCTGAAGCCCCTCCTCCTAAGCTTCCTGTGTCACCGGCTTGCCTTCCATTTGGATACCGAGTGGTTTTTGAATGCTTCAGCTCCTGGTAATACAGTCTGCAGACTTGGGAGACTCCTGCCCAGCCTCTGCTTAAGGACATTCTTGGAAATCTCCGGCCCAACCTTTGTTTAAGTACTGTTTGCGGAATCTCAAGACCAAGACTTCGGACATTCCTCTTCCTTCGGTCTCGGAGTTGAATACTACTGGGGTTTTTTATGCCACTGGCTTTTTCCCCCATATTGGGCTGTAGAGGGAAGTGCCATACATTTTTGCAGTCTGTTTCCTAATAGCAACCATTGTGGCGCATTCCCGAAACAGACCCTATCTCTTCTATAAAAAAGGAATTTCCGAAGAGACAACAGAACTATCTGGATCGGAATTATCCTCCAGTGAATCAGACACCGAGATACAGGTGAGATCCACTCCTGACAAATTGGCACGTACAGGTTGTTGACTGTGGCTCTCTTTGCAGCATTGCAGTGCTCCTGTAACCTGACCTGAGAGTGCGCAGGCAGGATGCCAGCACTCAAAACCAGAGCTAGGTGTCTTGTTGTTTTTCTTTCAAACTGCTCTGTATAGGCTTGCTGGGGGGTGCACTAATGCATGGATGAATGTGTAATTCAATTTGGTATGTTTTTTTCCCCCTAATCACCCGGAATCCTATGCAATTTTGAACCCTGTACCCTCTACCCGGTGTTCCTGCTTCCCGTACCTATCCAAGCAACGTTCCCTAACCCTCTTTCCCCGCTGGGGTTGCGGATGCCTGTGTAAGCCCCAAACTTGCAGGCGCCAAAACCCTAGAGGGGGTGGTTGGTTCGTGCCACTCCTAAGCCTGGACTACAGAAGGCCATGACAATGATGTCCAAGTTTGTTTGGATTGTGTATGTGTTCATGCAGGTAGTATATTTTCGTGCATTCCCTACTTTCATGTGTCATTCCTCCTCCCCTCTCCTGCCACTCATTCCAGTTATCCAGTGTGCCAACACCTGTCCCGACTGCATATCCCTGACCCTCCTTCCCCACCAGGGTCTCAGGGGCCTGTGTGAGTTTGACCTTGCAGGCACCCGGGACACGGTGGGGGTGGTTGTTTCGTGACACTCTACACGGGACCTGTGACAGTACACATCCGTTCATGGTGCATCATTCTATGTTATGTACCACACATGGTTCACATCCTGTTGTGACATTGTTTTACTGTGCTACCTTGGTTGTTGCATCATTGTGGTAGTACATGGCCTTTGTGAGGTACTGCTACGTCAAGTCATCTACTGCAGGGTGTTCTGGTTTGTTTTTCTGGCTTGGATTTTGTGATTTTGGAAATGAGTGTGGATTCTGAGGTTGCAGGCACCTTTTTACACACAAGGTGGGAGATGGTGACGAAGGGGAAAGGTGATCCTGTGGCCTGGTGGAATTGAGGGTTGAAGGCTCCATGACCCAGGTGCAGTTGTTCAGTGGGTCATGGTCATTTGTGAGGGGGGGGGGTGTTGTTGATAGTTGCCTTGCCCTGCAGTGTGATGGGAACCCTGACATTGTAATGGTGGTATCCTATGTACATGTTGTGTTCTGCTGATCAATGCCTGTTCATGTGTTGTGTTTACCTTTCAGGTGCGAGGGGATAGTTGTGGTTTGACATGCTGGGGTGTACACATGGTGAATGTTCACATGTGATGTGTAGAGAACACTGATGGTCACTTGATTGCACATGCATATGTTGAGTGCATGTCCTTGCTGACCCACACACTTGCACTCTGATGCACTACATGTGCAACCACCCTTGCATATCCATGTGTACACTGTTTGCCTTCTGGTGCCCACTGTGTCCCTGCAGCACATGTTCTGTGACCAATTATGGATCCTGTACATGCCTAATTTGCTTTTTGATGTGGTCTGTCGCTTAGATGTGATGCTCAGGGTGTGCATCACTCACAATGGCTGTTCACTGTGGTGCTGTGCGCTGGGCAGTGTGTTGCAGGAGTAGGACACAGCACACAGAAGCTGCAGTGTTGATTTTGCAATGCACAATGTGCATGTAGACAGGCATTCATTGTTATGTTACGTCTACAACTCTTGTAATGCATTTGGAAATGACTTATTTTGGGTGGGAGGTTGTTGGTCAGTCATTTCATCTGATTCCAGGTCAGGCATCATTGTCTGATGCCACTGCACATTTTGGACATGGCAATGTGTACCTTATTGTTACTGTGTTGGTGTTTGGGTATTGCTTGCCATGTCATGTTGTGGTTTGGGAGGGTTCGAGTGACATAACAGTAATGGCCATGGCCTGTTTTGCAGGTGTGTGTGATTCACACCTTGCATGTCAGGGTCATCCGCTTCTCAAAGCAACTAGCTGGGGGTAGATCCCTCTCCGCGGCAGGGCCCTCCCTCTGGAACAGCCTTCCTGCCTCACTGGAACTTGAGGAGAACCATCTCCGGTTCGGGAAGCACCTCAAGACCTTCCTCTTTGCTTCTGCTTTCTCTCTGCCTCTCCCTTGCCAAATTCTTCACTGGAACTGCACTGGATCTGCAACTGGGCCACTCTCACCGACCTGGGTCCCTGGCCCAGCCACTCTCCACTTGCACTGCCTCCCTGGCAACCCCTGCACTGCGGGACTGTCTCTCTATCCCTACAGCCCCCCCTTCCCAGCACTTGTCTGCACTTACCTTTGCAGTTGCCATCAGCTGGCCTATGTATTTGTTTTTTGGTCTACTTACCCTGTACTGAACTCCCCCCTCCCCTTCCCCTTGCACTTTTCCCTTCCCCCTACCCCTGCACTTGCACAATCTAAATGACACCTGGCCTAGTAGTACCGTTGTCTGTCTTCCCTTGTTCCCCCCTCCCTGCCTCATCGCACCTTGAAATACTTGTGTATAGGCCATATCATGTCATGTCATATGTGTGCCTTTTGGTCACACAGGATAGCTTGTGTTTAAGTAACTAGGGATGCAGACAATGTGGCACTTCCATGGCAACTATCTCAGGGTGGTAGGGTTGTGACAGTTGACTGTCCCTTTGCCATCATCGATTGTCACCTGGTATGTGCCAGGCCTGTGTGCACTCTGCAGGGGTGGGAGTTTAGCTGAAAAATGTGGCCACAAGCTGGGTCTGGGCTTCCTCGCCACGTGCCCTGTCCCCTCCCATGGGCAGCGCCTGTGCCTGTGGTTGGGGATGTGGGGGCACCACCATGTCCACCGGGACGCCCTGCCGTGTTGCAACATTGTGCAGGACACATGCTGCCACAATGATCCTGCACACTACTGGTGGTGCATAGAGTAGCTGCCCGCCAGAGCGGTCAAGGGAGCGGAAACGTGACTTGAGCACTCCGAATGTGCGCTCCAATATGGCCCTGGTTGCAATATGGGCGGCATTGTATCTTACCTGGGGTGGTGTGGTGGGGTTCCGGATTGGCGTCATCATGTGGTTGCTCAGAGGGTAGGCACTGTCCCCTGGGGAGGTGTAAATGGTTGTGATTATTGGGGTTTGTTTATTTGTGTGTGCGTGTGTGTGTGTGTGTGTGTGACATGCATGCATGTGCAAGGGCATTTGTACTCACCTAGGAGCCAGGTGTCGCCATGCTGCCCAGCTTCCAAGGCCCGGCTCAGGGCGGACATTCTGTATATGAAACTGTCATGGGTGGAGCCAGGGTAGTTTGCATAGACAGAGGTGATGATTCCCTTTGCATCGCATACCACCTGTACATTGATGGAATGCTAGTGCTTGCGGTTTCGGTAGATGTGCTCAGTGGCCCTAGGTGGACGTAGGGCCACATGGGTGCAATCTATGGCACCGAGCACTTTGGGTGTCAGATCCTCACTCCTCTTGACAGGCGCAGAGGCAGCACAAACTCCTCCCTCCCCATTGGGTCTTGGCACCTGGGAAATGGAAACCGCAGGCCACCGCAACCCTCTGGGGAAAGAGGGTTAGGGTTCGTTGAGTGGATGGGTAGAGGGAGTTCAGGATAACCGGAAAGAGGTTTAGGGAATCACAATGGATGGGCAAGGGGGTTTTAGGGAAACATGCTCCTTGACTCCAGTGCTCCTCTTGCTGTTGGCAGTGGCTCTGCTCACACACACTCTCTTACAACCATCACTCACTCTGAATTTCTCCTTTGGAGGCCTTTGTATTGGAGCCTCTAACCAATTTACACCTTAGGTTTGGTATTCTTTATTGCTGCTTTGGTTTTCAAACTGCCTTCTCAAACATGAACTTCTCCCTCATTTTCTCATGAAGGCAAACCCTCCCAACATCACATCATATCGTGGTAACTCCCCATCAATATGCAGATTACAAGTTCCCCACCTCACCCTGTACAAGAGTAGCAAACAATAACATGCACACGAGGTGCTAAAACACTTAGCTCTGTGTTCTGTGGGAGTTCTAGGTCCTTCTGCCTTTTCGTGTTGATGGGCATATGTCTCACCAATCCGATCAAACAACAAGCTGAAAATAGCAAAACAAAGTCAGTGCACGTGCGTGCGAAATTGTCGTTCCTAAGGAACGTTCCCTAAAGGGTTAAAGATTGTTAAAGGTGCGGTTGCTTCACCGCCAAGCTAACTCCAACTCTGGGTTAGTATTCAAGCTTTACATGCAAAATAGTTGAACTCGTCTTTTCGTGCTTCCGAAAATGTCAACACATTAATTACACAGCGCGTAGCGCGTTTCCCTCCGACGGGATAAATCAGCTGTTCTAGGAAAAAGGCGTGTACTTAGCTTTTCATGTACGCGGGGCCGGGGGTTGAGCTGGCGGGCGGTGCCCCGCGTAGGCGTGCCTGCAGGAGCTCGAGGTTCACACGTCCTCTCTTGCCGATGGTCAGGATTGCGAGCGGTGCTTTCTGGGCGCGGCTCGCGCATGCGCAGTAGCGCGCGTGTGGTCCTTTTCCTCCCAGCAGGCCCGTGAAGCGCACGGCCTGCTGGGCAATGTAGTTTCTGGGCGGTTCTCCTTCCTTGGGCCTTTGCCCTGCAAAATGGAAGGAGAACACGCCTGGACAAGGTGGTTGGACTCCCCAGGACCCTCTTAACTCCCCCCAGAACCCCCAAAACACTGCCAATTGCCCCAGCCCTGACATTGGGGAAGTGTGCCACCCTGAAAAAATCCAGGACAACGGCCTGCCTTTCTGCGGGTGTTCTGGGCATGTATATGTGCCTGCGGACTGAGGGGCGCGCTGTCATGATTGCCAGTACCTGGTGTAGGCAGCGTGACTGCGTGGCCTCTGAGACCCCCCCCCCCACTATGGCAGTAGTCCGCTGAAATGACCCAGTGGCCAAAAAATGCAGGACATTGAGCAGCTTCTCCAAGGGGCTCAATGCTTGGGAGCAAAGGGTGGGGGATGTAAGGTCATCTTCCCACTCCCTGACCAGGTCTAGGATGATGTGGGGTGGAAACCTATACCTGCCGTAGACCTGGTCATCAGGCATCCCAAAAAGGCTTGTCCGTGGTGCGAAAATGCGTGCCCTGGCTATTCTCCTCCTCCTGCGGTGTCCCACGATCAGTGCTGCGACAAATGGGGCATTCATCGTAGCTGTATATACGTGTTTGTTGTTTGGGCGCACTTTTATACTGTGCGCGGGGACGCTTCCGCCTGCCTTCGTGTGGCGGACGCGTTGACACCTGTGTGCGTCTTTTGCCGTGTGCAGGTTTCCCGTATTCGAATCCATGAATACGGGTTGTTGGCGTGCGTGTGGGCGTTCCGTGTAGTTCCCTGCAGTACTTCCCCAGTTACGCCTTCTTTTTCACGCGTTATTCCCCATTCCGCGTATTACGCCCACTGTTCCGCCCACGTTGGTTGTGTGCGCCGCGCTATGTGCGCTTCTGCTGTGCGCGTAGCACACGCCGTGTGTGCCTGCGTGCGCCATGGCAGGATTGGGCGCACGGACAGCGGGAAACACGCGCAGTGTCTTCCTTGAATCGCACACGTGCGCTGCGTTTCTCGCGCTTGCGCTAACTTGCGCCTGCTTGCGCTGGGATTTTTGGCGCACGTTTGCTCCATGAATCGACCCCAATATGTTTAGCTCCTAATATAGGGAGGTTTGTGGAAGGAAAACCAGTAAAGTTAACGGTTGATGCCAGCGGGAAGTGTTTGGGAGCAGTGCTCTCACAACATGTAGAATGAGAAGAGGGAGTCATATGTCATACCTCCAGAGCAAGCACTGAAACAGAAGGCAGATATTCAGTGATTGAGAAAGAGTTGTTGGTGTGTGTTTGGGGAGTGAACCATTTCCGAAAGCATGTTTGAGGTGCACCAATTACTATCTGTACTGATCACAACCTTTAGTTAAATTATTGACAGGGGAAGGCATGAAGAGAGCTTCCCCTTGTTTAACGAGGTTGAGTTTTAAGTTGCAGGAATATGATTGCAAGATGGAATACGTAACAGGGATAAGAAATAAAGTGGCAGCTTTCCTATTGAGGTTATCAGTGGAAAGTAAGGAACAAGATAGTCGTGGGGATGAAGAGGAAACAGTGGCATTGTTAAAGGAGCAGTGGGGCAAGATGAATGGGTAGAAGGCTAGAGAAATGATGATAAAATTATGTGTGGCATGCAGTTTATAAGAGAAGAGTGGCCCGTTAAAACAGATGTTGGTCAGGAGGTATTACCATATTGGGAGGTGTGATGAGACGCCAACTCCAACGAAACCTATACAACCCCGGGGGGAAGCCAAACCCACAAACTATATGAAAGCCTAATGGGGATAACCTCAGAACCCAATTTTCATGTATCCCTTCTTGTCTTTCCTCCCCATTGCATGTCTGCACTGCCAAACCATACTGCGTGCAAAAGGATACCAGAGCAACTAAATCCAGCATGGAAGCAGGAAAAGGTCACTAGAAACAGAGGCGCCGTTCTTGTGCTGCAGCAAAGGCAAGCTGCCAGGAGTTAAAAGAACAAGCTTTGAATCGTGAGACAGAGAGGAATAGTAGTGGCCACAGTCGTTGTAGTGGAGATGAAAAGGGGAGACCAAAGCAGAACGGAATGGCAGATCCCGAGAATACAGTGACCGCCAGAGTGAGAAGTCGAGGAGCGGGCAGCAAGAGGGTACAGACGCCAATGGGACCAGGAAGAAGACGAAAGTCTTCGGAGAAAGTGTTCAGCGCGTGGGGCGAGTGTTGGCAGTGGGACAGCAGACAACACTGCTTGACAGCCGTCACCTCGCTGACCGAAGAGGAGCCCAGCGGAACCCCCGCCCCCTGAGAGGTACGACACAAACCATTGAGAGGAGGTGGGCCAGCATAGCTATCTGCTATCCAGAAAGAGGGAGATACAACATCAGGTGTTTAAAACCCGGATGGGACGTCAACCCTCAGGAAAAGTACTATAAAGGTAGTGGGAGGTTCTACCCCCCCTCTCACACTTCCTGGCACCCTATTGCGATGGGAACCAAATAGCATCAACCAAAAGGGAAAGGGAACAAGGCCCTTTATCTACCTAAATTATCATGAGGAAAGCCTGGAGGTAATTGGAAAGGGAGGAGACCTTGAGTCACTCCAGGTCACCCAATACAGGTACTGTGGGAATACCCACAAAGACCACTGAATAAGACCAGGGGATACGGATAGTCTCCCCTATCAAAAGTAAAGACCAGAGGACGGGGATTGTCCCACCAGGCAACAGGAAAGACCATGGGACAAGATTGTCCCCCCTGGCATCCGTAGAAGACCTGGGGACGAGGATTGTCCCTTCTGGCAAGAAGAAAAGAAGAAAATGTGAGGGAGTGATTCCCCTTTTGGGACCAAATACCAAGTGGGAGGTAAACCATGAACACACATGGTACAAAAGAAACCTGCTCTGCCCAGGACTGAATGGCGAGCTAAAAAGGGTCAGGACCAAGATAAACCGCTGTAAAAGACACAGAGGGTAATTCATAGAATTTCGCTGAAAAGTGTCGCAAGCGGCTGGCGCAGAGTGTCCGCGTGCGATTGACTGCGCCAGGCACGTGCGCTAAAACCGATTTCCGCGCACAGCGTATTCATGGATTTCATGCTCCCAAACCAGCCGTGGCGCAGAGTATCGCAGCGACCCTGCAGCAGCGCCAGTAACGCCCCCAAGAACGCCCTCGCGCAAGGAAAAGCCATCAAAATCGCTAAATCATCGCAAAGGGCTGCGCTAACCCTGGACCAGTTTACAGGGCTGCCAAACAAGGAACGCAAAGCGGGTAACGTGCATATCAGGGGTACACGTGAAGTCATACACGCGATTAGCCAGGGTACGTGTATTACAGGGGTACGCGGGAAGTTTAACACGCGATTGGCCAGGGTACGTGTATTACAGGGGTACGCGGGAAGTTTAACACGCGATTAGCCAGGGTAAGTGTATTACAGGGGTACGCGGGAAGTTTAACACGCGATTAGCCAGGGTACGTGTATTACAGGGGTACGCGGGAAGTTTAACACGCGATTGGCCAGGGTACGTGTATTACAGGGGTACGCGGGAAGTTTAACACGCGATTGGCCAGGGTACGTGTATTACAGGGGTACGCGTGAAGTTATACACGCGATTAGCCAGGGTACGTGTATTACAGGGGTACGCGGGAAGTTTAACACGCGATTGGCCAGGGTACGTGTATTACAGGGGTACGCGGGAAGTTTAACACGCGATTGGCCAGGGTACGTGTATTACAGGGGTACGCGTGAAGTTATACACGCGATTAGCCAGGGTACGTGTATTACAGGGGTACGCGGGAAGTTTAACACGCGATTGCCCAGGGTACGTGTATTACAGGGGTACGCGGGAAGTTTAACACGCGATTAGGCAGGGTACGTGTATTACAGGGGTACGCGGGAAGTTTAACACACGATTAGCCAGGGTAAGTGTATTACAGGGGTACGCGGGAAGTTTAACACGCGATTGGCCAGGGTACGTGTATTACAGGGGTGCGTGGGAATCATCACACGCGATTAGGCTGGGTGGGTCCTCACAGGTGTTCCCTGTACACCCTCCACGGCCCCTGCAGGCAGCCTACAAAACAGGGGACTACCCTGCACACCTGCTCATGTCCCCCTGCACCCCCACCCCCCAGCAGTGCAGGGGCAGCCTCCACCAGGCCCCCACTCATGTCTCCCACCACCCCCACCCTCCCGCCACCAGGGGCAGCCTCCACCAGGCCCCCACCCATGTCTCCCACCAGCCCCACCCCCCCGCCACCAGGGGCACTCTCCACCAAGCCCCCACCCATGTCTCCCACCACCCCCACCAGTGCAGGGGCACCCTCCACCAGGCCCCCACCCATGTCTCCCAACACCCCCACCCACCAGCACTGTGGGGCACGTGGCCAGCAGGCAGTCAGGCAGCAGCAGATGGCAGGTGGGAGCGTGCTCAGGGCTCTGGGGGGCAGTAATTTGGCCTCCTGGCCAGGAGCGTGGTCTCTCGTGTGTGAACGCGTGGACAGCCTGATAGGTAGTGAAATCCCACACGTCAGCAAAGGCCCTTAGCGCGTAAACCCGTCAACAGCATATGCGCGCCTATAGTCACCTGCACGTGCAGGAAATTGTTGCGTGACACGTCCCAGTGTCAAAGCGTGTGATTGGTGAAAATGGATGTACACGTAGAAGTGACAAAGCGTGTGATTGGTGAAAATGGATCTACACGCAGAAGTGACAAAGCGTGTGAATGGTGAAAATGGATCTACACGCAGAAGTGACAAAGCGTGTGATTGGTGAAAATGGATCTACACGCAGGAGTGACAAAGCGTGTGATTGGTGAACGTACACGCCGCGTAAGTGACGCTGTACGTGTGGGCCTGTATATAAGGTACATGTAGAACACCATTTCCTTGTACGTGCTTTTCGTGGAGAGCGAGTGGGTGAATTCTGTACTTCTTGTCGTTTCACACGCGATTTACTTCACGGCGTTTCCAGTTCGTATTCCCTGTTACCTCTGACAGCTTTTTCTCTTTTTTCTCTTTTACTGGTTTACCTGGGCCTGTTCCCTCAAACAGTGTCCCCTTCTACTGTTGTCCTGTCTTCTCAGACAGCGTACACATCTTCTTTTGGCGGGGGTTTAGCCAGCCAAACGCGCTCATTCTTCACGCTCTTTTACCTGGCAGACGGTGAGTCACGCACGTATCCAACTTCTGTGCTTGCCCCGTGTGTAGCCTACCCCTTCAGAGGTCATTCTAGGCTGCGTGTGACACGCATACGTTCATTCTTGTGTTACTGGGTGCCACAGCGTAGTGCAGGTTTTTCTTTCTGCACACGTGGTCTAGGAGGGGTTGCGTGCACGTCATCTCCCTTTTTTGGGCCTCCTGTGCGTTGTGTGACCCGTCATCTTTCCCCAGGGGTTACAATCAGCCGTGCTAGAGCACTAGGGTACAATTACCATCTGGTACCCAACCCCTTTGACCCCCAATTGCCCAGGACAATTGTCTACAGCCACTCCCATACGCACATTAATATCAGTGCCATGGCTGGGAGGCGAGGATTACGTAAGGGTGGCAAAGGTGGAAGAGCCACAAGTGGTGGCCGTGGTGGATCCGGTAGGGGACGTGGTCGTAACTTGCAGGGTGAGCCTGTCCCCCCATGTGTGGAGGACCAGTCAAGGGCACCCATCATCCCCCCTCCTCCCCCCCTCCCCCCCTCCCGTTGAGGCTGAAGTGGCTGACACCATCCATGCTCAGCCCTTGTTGGACCAGCCCATTGTGGCACCAGACCTGGCTGACTCCATGGCTGACTTCCAGGTCAACAGGGCTACGACACGTGCGCTGGTGCACGTTGATGCCATCATGCCACGTGGATCTGGGGCAGCAAGGTCATCTGCTGCACCAAGGAGGCAGGGCGGAGTGGCTGCAGGGGCAGCTGCGGCTCCATCCACCCCAGCCCTCACACACCCAGCCAGGACAGTGTCGGTCCTAGTCCATGCTGCTGACATTCCCCCTGACACCATCACACTAGAGCCAATGCCTGCACCAACTCCCATGCTGAGTGTGCAATCCCACACTCCTGATACAGAGTCCACCAGGGCTCCTGCCCCTAGTGTCCAGAGCGGCGCAGGACACTCAGGATCACCACCACCTTCCAAGCGGAAGAGGAAGAGTGCTCGTCCGGCACAGGCTGATGCCCCAGACACGGCTACACAGTCCGGCCCGTCCAGGAAGCCCAGCTTCACGGATGACGAACTGAATGCACTTGTCGAGTATGTGTCCGGACATGACAACAAGATGGTCATTGTTGCAGGATCCAAGACCACACCTGCACAACGCCAGGCACACTGGCAGACCGTTGCGGACATCGTAAGTGCCCTTGGAATCGTGAGGCGCACAGCCAATGATTGCTATAAGCGCTGGAATGACCTAAAGCGCAGGGCAAAGAGTAAGCTGGCCTCAAGTCATGCCGCAACTCTAGTGACTGGAGGTGGGTCTCCAGTAGTAGACATGGAACTCACTCCACATGAGTCAGTCGCTGGGACCTACGTCACGGAGGAACAGATCCAAGGCGTGGAAGATCTGGCTGATTACGAGGCATTGTCCGGTGAGTGCACATGCATGTGTGTGTCATACATGTGCATGGTGTGTGTGTGAGGGCTTCTGTTTGGGTGCCAGGTGAGAGTGTGTGCGCCTCAGTCGTATGGGTCAGCCATGTGCTTCATGCAATACTTCCTGCGCAGCTGCATTTGGCCATAGCAGTATCCCTTCTGCCAACAGTAGACATCTAGCACAACTGCACGCCAGTTGCCCTTGAAGTGTCACCTTGACACAACATATTTGCTTATTTTTCACTGTTCATTCAGTCAATTTGTTTGCATTCCACCACTTTCACTAGGCATGTCGCTGTCCACTAGTCACATGTCTGACATGGGTATGGTAAAGTGGAGTGACTTTGTTACCTGGATATCATTTGTACACACATGTCCCTGTGCTATTTGACCATTTCAGACTGGCAGCTCCTGGTGAAAAATCTGACCTGTTAGAATCAGAAAAGCTATTACATGCGGGAACTGGACTGAATGAATAGGTGGTGCCCTCCTCTCCATCTTCACTCAATAGCAATGGTACATGCCATCTGTGTGATGGCATGTGTGTTTCACCTGCCAATCACAGGCCAATGTGTGATGCCACTGCCAGGCAGCATGCAGAAAATTTGTTCATCTTCCATCTTGGTGTCATCAGTGTGTGCCATTTGCCTGCACTTCATACGCAGTGAGGGTGCATGCATGGGAGGGTTTTAGTCATGTGGGACATGTGTCAATCAAGTACTGGTTCTCTTGCTTCTCAGCCCTCAATGTGTGCCATGGTGCTAATGCCTGTTTCCATTACTTTGTTTTCATGTCTTTGCAGGGGAAGACGCACCTGATACTGCTGGGGTTGTGGAGATGGTGCAGACCCAGGAGGTGTCCCAGGGCCGACCAACCACCAGTGAGGGACGTGGTGTGGTGGTGGGGGAGAACCCACAAGTGCTGCAGGTCGTGCTCTCAAGGGGTGTCTCTGGCTGCACCTCCCCCGAGCTGTACTCAGGTGTTGATTCGGATGAGACCTACGTGCCGTCGCTGGTGAGTGTTCCAGGGAGGGATTCTGTTCTGTCTCACCCACCTGCACCAGGGTCAGTACCCTCCATGGGGATGTCAGAGTTGGCAGCTACGCCTTCGGTGGTTACGGATGCAGGGTCACACTCCGCGACATCTGATCCTGTTCCTGGGCCAGCAGATCAGAGGGGGAATGCAGTCCTGCAGCCTCAGGCAGTGCCGGCACAGCAAGGCGCAGTTCGCCTTGCCCCAGACAGGTGTGGTGCCCGCCGACGTGGTGGCCGTACGCCACCCGGCAATACCGCATGGGAGCAATCCATTTACGGTATGGCTACCCAACAGGCTGCATCATCCGAGATGATGGCTCAGGCCATGGATAGGGTGGCCACTTCCATTGTCCCCCCAGAAAGGCTGATGGAGCGACTAGAGCAGGCAACCGACTCCATCTGCCAGTCACACAGGGAGGACATGTTGGGGTCCAATAGGGACAGGCGGGCGGCACTGGCGACTCTGCAGGAGGCCATCTCCATTGAGTCCCAGGGCCACAGGGAAGCCCTGAGGCAGGAGCTCCTACACCTCAGGACGACTCTTGTTGAGCTTGAGGCTTCAACACACCAAAGGACAGAACAGCAGCTGGAGCGTCTCACCCGTACGCTCTCAGCTGAGATGCAGGCAACGAGGGCGGAGGTCCGGGCATCCCGTGAGTTATTGCATGGGGACCTCCGCACACTCATCCTCCAGAACCAGACCTACCACACCCGCATGCTTGCAGCCATGGAGGAGCAGACTAGGGCCTTGCGTGGGCTGCCTCCCATAGTGCAACCACCTCCGGATGCAGCTGCACAGGGTGATAATAGCGACAGCAGTGACACTCCCACAATAGGGTAGCCGTGTGGGCCATGAGCCCATGGAGGTGTTTTATCTTCCCAGGATCCACGCAGGTGGGTTCTGGTGTGCATCCTGTCCTCGGACCTCCTGGGTGGCCTCCCCAACCCCCCCGGGCCCATCAATGGCCATTTTTGATTGTTTCTTATTTTTATTTTAATTTTGATTTCTTTTATTCCCAATTTTTTTGGGACGATCTGTTGGCTCCGATCTGTTGGCTCCGATCTGTTGGCTCCGATCTGTTGGCTCCGATCTGTTGGCTCCGATCTGTTGGCTCCGATCTGTTGGCTTCCGTGGTTCCTGTGGGCATACGCTGCATTGTGGCTGGGCACATGCAGGCTTGTAATGTATTTGGTTCAGATGCTTGGGTTTGAGTCACACACACCCCTCCTGCTTCCCGTTTCCATGGGCTTGCAAAGGGTGTGCCCAAGTGACAGTGAATTACACAGTGACGTTGGACTCCTATGAGCTGTGTGGCCAGTCTGTAGTCAATACTGTGTATACATTCATAGTGCATATTGCTGTTGTGTTGTACACTGCATGTTGCATTGATGTGTAACTCTTCTTCTGTGTCTACCTCCCAATTTGCAGGTCCCTTCCTCAAGTCCACACAAGGACCTCTAGTCTGGCGATGGGGACCATGTTGGCAGCAGTGCACCTACAACTCTACATGGCGCCAACACTGCACAGTTGGTAGTGGTGGGAGTGCAGGCATTTCCAGGTGGTGAGACTACTAATATGTAACATTTTTGATGTCATGTTAATGGTACTACGTGCTCAAGTATGTTGTTGGTCCGGCATTGCTGTGAGCATTTCAGGTGTTGCAGGTTTCTAATAGTGCCACTGTACATAGTGAGAGTGATGTCATGTTGTGGGGATTACTTTGTTTACCTGCAATTAGCATGACATGGCACGGTGTGTCGTGTGGCAGTGCTGGGGTTGGGTTGGCTGACATGGCACTGTCCTCTTGTTGCATTTTGCAAGTGGGTATTCATTTTAGCTGCTTCAATGTGTAACTTCACAAAACTGCATTGGTGGTGTCTGTGTGGGTAGGGATGCACACATTGTGACACTTCCAGGTGAACAATCTCAGGCTGACATGGAATTCCCGGTTCATTCTCCACACATTCAGGATCAGTGTCAGGTTGAGTCATCATTGATTGTCAGATGGAATGTGCCAGGGCAGTGTGCACTCCACAGGGGTGTGATTTCTATGTGAAGTAATTAGCCACTAGCTGTGTACGGGCTGCCTCCCCCCGTGCCCTTTCCCCTCCCATGCGCAGCGGCTGTGCATGTGGTTGGGGATGTGGGGCCACCACCATGTCCACGGCCAGGCCCCGGCGTGTTGCAACGTTGTGCAGGACACATGCTGCCACTATGATCCTGCACACTACTGGGGGAGCGTATAACAGCTGCCCGCCAGAACGGTCAAGGGAGCGAAAGCGTGACTTCAGCACTCCGAATGTGCGCTCCACTATGCCCCTGGTTGTAATGTGGGCTGTGTTAAATCTTACCTGGGGTGGCGTGGTGGGGTTCCGAATTGGCGTCATCATGTGGGGGCTGAGAGGGTAGGCACTGTCCCCTGTGGAGGTGGGGATTGGTATCATTGGTGAGGTTGTGACCTTGCTCAGTATCCAACATGCATGCATGTGCAGTGGCATACATACTCACCAAGCAGCCATGTATCGCCATGCCGCCCAGCTTCTAGGTCCCGGCTTAGGGTGGACATTCGGTAAATGAAGCTGTCGTGGGTGGAGCCGGGATAGTTGGCATATACTGAGGTGATGATTCCCTTGGCATTACATGCTACCTGCACGTTGATGGAATGCCAGTGCTTGCGGTTCCTATAGATGTGCTCAGATGCCCTGGGGGGACGTAGAGCCACATGGGTGCAGTCGATGGCACCTAGCACTTTGGGGAAACGTGCCACTGCGTAAAAATCCAGGGCGGCAGCATGCCTTTCTGCAGGTGTTCTGGGCAGGTATATGTGCCTGCGGACTGATGGGCGTGCAGTCATGATGTTCAAGACCTGGTGTAGGCAGCGTGACTGGGTGGCCTGTGACACCCCACCCACTATGGCACTTGTCCGCTGAAATGATCCAGTGGCTAAGAAGTGCAGTACATTGAGGACCTTCTCCAGGGGGCTGAGTGCTTGGGAGCACAGGGTGGGTGATGTGAGGTCATCCTCCCACTCACTCACCAGGTCCAGTATGATGTGTGGTGGAAACCTGTACCTCCCATACACCTGGTCATCAGGCATCCCGAAAAGGCTGGTTCTGGGTGTGAATATTCTGGCCCTGACTATCCTCCTCCTCCTCCTTTGGTAGCCCACTGCCACTGCTGCTAGGAACGGTATGTTCATCCTGGCGTCTGAGCTTGTTATTGTTAAAGTCCGCAATTTATGCTTAGCGCGTGTTCTAGGCGAGCGTGTGACCCGCGCAGCCCTGGAATCCAGTTCCCAGTCCAATAGCGTGTGGAAATTCACACGCACCACGGGATACAGCGTGTGACCCGCGCAGCCCTGGAATCCAGTTCCCAGTCCAATAGCGTGTGGAAATTCACACGCACCACGGGATACAGCGTGTGACCCGCGCAGCCCTGGAATCCAGTTCCCAGTCCAATAGCGTGTGGAAATTCACACGCACCACGGGATACAGCGTGTGACCCGCGCAGCCCTGGAATCCAGTTCCCAGTCCAATAGCGTGTGGAAATTCACACGCACCACGGGATACAGCGTGTGACCCGCGCACCCCTGGAATCCAGTTCCCAGTCCAATAGCGTGCGGAAATTCACACGCACCACGTGATACAGGTTCGCTGACGTACTTGCGTGTGTAAGTGGCCGCGCACCCATTAAATACACGTACATAGGCCAATCGCGTGTAAGCGCACTTTTGTCCAATTACACGCAATGACACTCTGACGTGCAGTATCTCCACGTGTGCCCCGTCATCACGTGCTGAGTGGGGAACACCCGTGCGGGTCACGTCACAGACGCGCTTACGCGCTGAGGGACTCTGGTCCAATAGAATCGCGTATGCGTGCTGACGCGCTTACGCGCTAAGGGCCTTTCCTCGGATTTCACGCTGACGTGCAGGATTTTCACGTGCCAAATCACTCCGTATCAAGCTGGCCACGCGAAAACACACGGAAGCCCACGCTCCTGCCCAGAAGGCCGAGTTACTGCCCCCCAGTGCCCCGAGCAGCCTCCCACGTGCCATCTGCTGCTGCCTGCCTGCCTGCCTGCCTGCTGCCACCGTGCCCTGCCATTTGGTGCCTGCACATCAGCCATCTGCAGGGGTCCAGTTGCTGTGTCCACCCCTGCTGGAACTGAAGACTCCCGACTGGTATTACATCGCTCCACAGCCCAGCCCCAGGACCCAGTTGCCCACCCACACCTGCCTCTGGGGTTGCCATGTCGGGCACTTCCACATCTGGCACCAGTGGCAACCCCAGGCCAGAGGGGCAGAGGGGCACCAGCTTCACTGTCACCGAAGTTGGTGTCCTGGTGGAGCATGTCCTGGGGCAGTATGATGCCCTCTTTGGATCGTCCCGCGCCAGCAAGGAAGGACGGCAGAGGATCTGGGCCGACTGTGTGGTTGCCATCAACGCGGAGGGGGTGGCAACCCGCGACGTCCTGAAGATCAAGAAGCGCTGGGAGGACTTGAGGTCCAGGACCCTTGTGAAGGCCCGGCGCCTCGTGGAGGGGGGCCGGGGCCGGATGAGTACCATCCAGATGAGGGTCCTGGAACGCGTACGCCCAGCGCTCCACGCCCAGATCCTTGAGAGGGAGGCCCGTCTGGAGTTGAGCGGTAAGTGTCCATGCATTACTGTGTGAGACAGGGCATGTTGCGGTGTGCTGGTTCTATGATACTTGCCTGTATGTGTGCCATAGGCCATGTATGCATGTATGTGTGCAGGGACATCATGGTAATGCATGTGCGACCAGTGATGTGTGATGCACATGGTTGTTGCATGTGTTGAAATGCCGCATGGGGAGCCCTAATCAGATTATGAACATGAGAGCATGCCAGTCTCTGTACCTGAACATGGGTGGGGGTGAGGGATGGGTGCTGATGCCAGGTACATATATGGTAGCCATGTCTGTGTGCCTGACCTGCGTGTCTGTGACTTGTGCATGCCATGGATGCATGACACATGTGTGTGACAATGCAGAGATTCAGTAAAGCAGCAAAATTACCCTTGTATCCGCTGTGTTTGGTGTGTTTGGGGCCAGATGGATGTGACTGAGGTGAAGTGTGTGCATGTGATGGGCATGAGGCATGATGCATGTGAGTTACATATCATTGAATGTTTCAAGAGTCCATTGGACATGCATGGAAATGTCCATGGCATGCACCATGCCTGTTACTGTGTGTGTTTTGCCTGGACTGACCCATGTGTTGTGGAGGGACATGATGGAAGTGTACTTTGACAGTGGTGCTCATCTGCTATTGCTTCCTGTCTAGGGGACCATTGTACAGTGCCCTGATGCTTGTGTTCTTTGTCTCCCTCTACGCAGCGGCTAGTGAAGAAGAGGGCGGAGACGGCGCTGTGGAGCAAGGCGGCGGGGATGCCCCCACGGCTGCAGCGGAAGGGGTGGGTGAGCCCCCACAGGGGCCTGCTACGGTGGGAGACGGTGAGGAGCCATCCAGGTTGGTGGTTTGCACAGAGGAGGAGGAGGCCGCCACTGGGGCACACATGGGGCCTGGTGGGGGCATCCCTGCTGGTGCAAGTGGTGCAGTCCAGGGCCAGGGGCAGGAGGCAGCACAGGTCACCGTGGAGGGGCCTGTGCATGTCGCTGTCCCTGACCCTGTGAGTGCACCACCATGCACCAGCGGGGATGCCCCGTCCCAGGCCTGTCCGCAGGTAGAGGGGATGTCCATGTCACCTGACTCCCCTCCACCTGCGGACGTGGGAACCCCTGGCCGTGCGGAGAAGGTCCTGATTGGGGTCGCGTTGCGCACGGCTGTGATACGTGATGCCGTGCGTGCTTCCCGGGAGGAGCACGCACGTCATCACGAAGTGCACCGTGCCGACGTGGCCCAATTGGGATCGCCCATGTTCGGGGGTTTCCTGCATGTGTTGGCCAATGTGGCGGCCCTCTCCTCCTCTGTGCAGGCTATCCACCAGTCGTTCTCCTTGCCGTCTTCCAGCCCAGATGCCACCAGGGCCCCCTGTGGACCTGCCCCGACCAATGCAGCCAGCTCGGTGGGGATCCCATCCCTGCCACAGTCGGGAGTCAGAGATCCAGCAGGGGTGGACACCAGAGCAACTGGACCCCAGCAGATGGAGGATGTGACGGCATCATCTGGCAGGGCACGTGCACGACGGCGTCGGTGGTTTCCATCAGCCTGGATGCCGTCGTGCTGGCACAGGCAGTTGCGTCGGAGGCAGCAGCAGGCTCAACGTGGGAGGCATCATGGCTCGGGGCCATCAACATCAGGGGTGCAGGCATCGGCCGGAGGGCAGGAGAACCCTGGAATGGGAGTGGCTTCCGTGTGGGAGAGGTTGTGCCAGCGGATAGGTGCGGAGCGGCAGCGGGCAGAGGAGGAACGGCTCACGATGGTCAGGGCGGAGGACTCCATGCGGAGGGCGCTGAGGCGGGCTGAGTGCCTCGAGGGTCTTCGCAGGGAGTTTGAGCTTGACACTGCGTTATCCCTGCGGGGCCTCGGGGCCAGGGAACATGCCCGCCTCCAAGCCATTGACCAGGAGTTCGATGATGCCCTGGCCCATGACAACAACCAGTGAGCCGTCCGAATAGCCCGCTGCCTTTGTATATAGTTGTATAGTTAGGGTTAGGTTTCCTTTGTTTTTTTGATTTTTTTTTGGTTGCGATTGGACAATGCACCACTTTTTTGTATATAGTTCCCTTTTTAGTTAGTAGTCAGTTAGGTTTTATTTGGTAGGGCTCATGGACCCAGGATGATCTTCTTAATTGGCTTATTTTAATTTTTCATAATTTTTTCTTGGACATTCATCTTGTTTTGTTTGATTTGCTTTGTGTTTTTTCTTATTTGCTGTTCAATACATATTATTTTTTTAATCTTCAATGTGTCGTATCATCTCATTGCTTTCAGGCATGTCATGTTGGGTGTTTTGTCATTCACTTGCAGCCATTGTGTGTGACAGACATGTGTTAAATTGCATTATTTACATTGGGGGTGTAACATGTAATTGCCTTTGATATGTGGGTGGGTGTGATAGTTGGTTGGGCCTTTTGGCAGGGGAGGATGGGCATTACGGACATGATTGGGGAATGTTGGGACCCAGGTGCAGGGGGGCATGGATTGGACATGGGTGGGGGCCTGCTGGCAGGTGCCCCACAGTGCTGGGGGGTGGGGGTGGTGGGAGACATGAGTTGGACATGGGTGGGGGCCTGCTGGCAGGTGCCCCACAGTGCTGGGGGGTGGGGGTGGTGGGAGACATGAGTGGGGCCCTGGTGGAGGGTGACCCTGGTGGCTGGGGGTGGTGGGAGACATGAGTTGGACATGGGTGGGGGCCTGCTGGCAGGTGCCCCACAGTGCTGGGGGGTGGGGGTGGTGGGAGACATGAGTGGGGCCCTGGTGGAGGGTGACCCTGCACTGCTGGGGTGTGGGGGTGGTGGGTGACATGAGTGGGGGCCTGGTGGAGGGTGACCCTGGTGGCTGGGGGGTGGGGGTGGTGGTAGACATGAGTGGGGGCCTGGTGGAGGGTGACCCTGCACTGCTGGGGTGTGGGGGTGGTGGGAGACATGAGTGGGGCCCTGGTGGAGGGTGACCCTGCACTGCTGGGGTGTGGGGGTGGTGGGTGACATGAGTGGGGCCCTGGTCGAGGGTGACCCTGGTGGCTGGGGGTGGTGGGAGACATGAGTTGGACATGGGTGGGGGCCTACTGGCAGGTGCCCCACAGTGCTGGGGGGTGGGGGTGGTGGGGGACATGAGTTGGACATGGGTGGGGGACTGCTGGCAGGTGCCCCACAGTGCTGGGGGGTGGGGGTGGTGGGAGACATGAGTTGGACATGGGTGGGGGCCTGCTGGCAGGTGCCCCACAGTGCTGGGGGGTGGGGGTGGTGGGAGACATGAGTGGGGCCCTGGTGGAGGGTGACCCTGGTGGCTGGGGGGTGGGGGTGGTGGGAGACATGAGTTGGACATGGGTGGGGGCCTACTGGCAGGTGCCCCACAGTGCTGGGGGGTGGGGGTGGTGGGAGACATGAGTTGGACATGGGTGGGGGCCTGCTGGCAGGTGCCCCACAGTGCTGGGGGGTGGGGGTGGTGGGAGACATGAGTGGGGCCCTGGTGGAGGGTGACCCTGGTGGCTGGGGGGTGGGGGTGGTGGGAGACATGAGTTGGACATGGGTGGGGGCCTACTGGCAGGTGCCCCACAGTGCTGGGGGGTGGGGGTGGTGGGGGACATGAGTTGGACATGGGTGGGGGACTGCTGGCATGTGCCCCACAGTGCTGGGGGGTGGGGGTGCAAGGGGACATGTGTTGGTGTTCATTAGTTCAAGGAGACATGTGCCTTTGCTCGGGGGCATGCCCATGTTGGGTGGGCTGCCTGCGGGACATGACCAGGGATGCAGGGTAGTCCCCTGTGGTGTGGGCTGCCTGCAGGGGCCGTGGAGGGTGTACAGGGTACACCTGGGAGGACCCACACTGTCAAATCACATGTGGGACTCCCCGGCACCCCTGAAATACACGTACCGTGCAGAAATCGCGTGTAAAACTTCCCGCGCACCCCTGAAATACACGCGCCCAGGCTATTCGCGTGTAAAACTTCCCGCGCACACCTGAAATACACGCGCCCAGGCTATTCGCGTGTAAAACTTCCCGCGCACCCCTGAAATACACGCGCCCAGGCTATTCGCGTGTGGAACTTCCCGCGCACCCCTGAAATACACGCGCCCAGGCTTTTCGCGTGTGGAACTTCCCGCGAACCCCTGAAATACACGCGCCCAGGCTATTCGCGTGTGGAACTTCCCGCGAACCCCTGAAATACACGCGCCCAGGCTATTCGCGTGTGGAACTTCCCGCGCACCCCTCAAATTCACGCGCCCAGGCTATTCGCGTGTGGAACTTCCCGCGAACCCCTGAAATACACGCGCCCAGGCTATTCGCGTGAGGAACTTCCCGCGCACCCCTGAAATACACGCGCCCAGGCTATTCGCGTGTGGAACTTCCCGCGCACCCCTCAAATTCACGCGCCCAGGCTATTCGCGTGTGGAACTTCCCGCGAACCCCTGTAATACACGTAGCCCGCTCCCCCAGGCCCGATCGCGTGAGGAACTTCCCGCGCACCCCTCAAATTCACGCGCCCAGGCTATTCGCGTGTGGAACTTCCCGCGAACCCCTGAAAAACACGCGCCCAGGCTATTCGCGTGTGGAACTTCCCGCGCACCCCTCAAATTCACGCGCCCAAGCTATTCGCGTGTGGAACTTCCCGCGAACCCCTGAAATACACGCGCCCAGGCTATTCGCGTGTGGAACTTCCCGCGCACCCCTGAAATACACGCGCCCAGGCTATTCGCGTGTGGAACTTCCCGCGCACCCCTCAAATTCACGCGCCCAGGCTATTCGCGTGTGGAACTTCCCGCGAACCCCTGTAATACACGTAGCCCGCTCCCCCAGGCCCGATCGCGTGAGGAACTTCCCGCGCACCCCTCAAATTCACGCGCCCAGGCTATTCGCGTGTGAAACTTCACGCAAACCCCTGAAATACACGTAGCACGCTCCCCCAGGCCCGATCGCGTGAGGAACTTCACGCGAACCCCTGTAATACACGTAGCCCGCTCCCCCAGGCCCGATCGCGTGTGGAACTTCACGCGAACCCATGAAATACACGTAGCCCGCTCCCCCAGGCCCGATCGCGTGAGGAACTTCACGCGAACCCCTGTAATACACGTAGCCCGCTCCCCCAGGCCCGATCGCGTGAGGAACTTCACGCGAACCCCTGTAATACACGTAGCCCGCTCCCCCACGCCCGATCGCGTGAGGAACTTCACGCGAACCCCTGTAATACACGTAGCCCGCTCCCCCAGGCCCGATCGCGTGAGGAACTTCACGCGAACCCCTGTAATACACGTAGCCCGCTCCCCCAGGCCCGATCGCGTGAGGAACTTCACGCGAACCCCTGTAATACACGTAGCCCGCTCCCCCAGGCCCGATCGCGTGAATAACTTCACGCGAACCCCTGTGATGCACGTACCCTGCAAATCGCGTGTGACACTTCCCGCGCACCCCGGTATACATGCACACGTATTTTTTGTCAGCGGGTGTCCGTGTTTGTGGGTACCCCTTTGCACGTCTTTTTTCCTGGAGGGCCACAGTATGGGACATTCATCATGGCAGTATATAGGTGCTATTTGTTGGCGCACCTTTTGGCGCACATTTCTTACAGCCGCAGAGACGCTACCGCCTCCTTTCTTGTGGCGGTCGTGTTTGTGCCTGTGCGCTGGTTTGAGCGTGCGCTTTTTTCCCCTATTCTATTCCATGAATACGTGTTGTAGGCGAGCGTGTGGGCGTTCCGCGCACTTGTGCCCTGTACTTCCCCCGTGACGCCCACGTTTTGGCAAGTTGTTCCCCATTCCGAGTGTTACGCCCGTGTTCCGCCTACTTTTATTGCGTGCGCCGCGCTATGTGCGAATTTCGCTGTGGCCTGTGCGATTTTCGCTGTGACCTGGCGCACGCTGTTAGATGGCCTGTGCGCCAACGTGCGCCAACGTGCGCCGCGCACTTTTTTATCGCACATCCGCTGGTTTTCTCGCGCACGGCCTTCCATGAATCGACGTGCGCTGCTTTTCGTGCGATTTTCGCACTTGCACTGCGATTTTCGCTATTCCACTGCGATTCGCACGTTTTTGCCCACTTGCGCCGCGCTAATTATTCCATGAATCGGCCTGACAGTGGTGATGTAGTCTGTACATTGTGTTAATTGGCTATACAAATCAATAGTGAATTGGTGAAAATTACCTCCCTGTGTCCTGAGTGTTTATCATGTTCTTCACAGAGGTTAAGGATGAACTGTTGTTGGAAGGTGACCTAGTTATCCATGGGCAGAGTTTAATATCTCCTGAGAAATTGAGGGAAAAGATTGCATGTTTGGCTCATGAGAGACATCTCAATATGGGGGAAACTAAACAAAAGGGGAGATAGAAATATTGGTGTCCTGGAGTAGACCTAGCAGTGGAAAGATGTGTCAGAAACTGTTGGCCATGCTTTAATCTGACAAAAGTTGCAAGATACCGAAACAAGACACTAGTTTAGTTTAGTTTAGTTTATTTGCTTATGGAGCGCCCCAAAGCCAAGGGTATTTGGGCGCTTTTACTTAACAATACGGAAGTCGTTACAACATAGAAATGCATATTAACAGTGCAGACAAGAAAACTTACAAAGAATGCGCAATCCCAGCATGGAAGGCAGCTGTACGTGAATAGTGAAGTAAAAAGTGCAATCGTGGATATGGAAGGCAACTGTCCTGTGTTACAGATCAGGATACATGTCTTCGACAAGTAAGAGCTCTCCAGGGTATTCGTCTAGTGTGACAGATCTAGGCGTTTCATAGGAGGCAATTAGGACTTTAGAGCAGCTGAGAGAAGAGCCAGGATTTTACCTTGTTTCTGAAGGAAAGGAAAGAGGGTTTGATTCTAGGCTCAGGGGGTAAAGAATTCCAGGTCTTGGCTGCCAAAACTGGGAAGCTAGATCCACCGGTTGTTTAAATTTAGGGACGTTTAAGCAGGGAGAGTAGTTGGTTCTGATAGGTCTGGAGGATTGTTTTCTGGAGAATTTGTCTACTATGTATTTGAGGGCCAAGTTTGCCAGGCACTTATGGGTTATCATCAGAGTCCTGAAGGTGATCCTGTCTTGGATAGGGAGCCAGTTGGCATCACGTCTGGCTTGATAGATGTGGTTTGAGCGAGGGATGTTTAAGGCCGATCTAAGGGTGTTATTTTGCAACACTTGTAACTTATATAGGTTCCGCTTGCCAGTGTCTAAGTATAGAGTGTTGCAATAGTCTAGATTAGAAAGTATGAGCGATCTTGGCACTGTGATGTAACTGTAGGTGGACAAGAAGGGTCTACATGCATTTATTAGTTTAGCGGTGTATGCTGTTTAGTTTAGTTAAGTTTAATTTAGTTTAGTTTATTTGCTTATATACCGCGCTGAACCCGGAGGTATCTAGGCGCTTAATTTAGTGGAACGAGATTGTTACAGACATTAGCATTAGATTACAGAAAATGTACAGTGATACCATTAGATTTCAAGAACATGCAGTGTTGTAGCATATATACAGAATATACATAAGTGGAAACAGTTATTAAATTTACAAGTCAAGCTATTGGTTGAGGAATTCTCAGAGACAAATAGACAAAAGCAGACAGGTATAAAGAATATGGTTAATGTGAGGCGCAAAATCATAGGGAGATTAGTGAAAGGAGCCAGGATTTGATTTTGAATCGGAAAGCCGCAAAGGAGGGTTCATCCCTTAGAGCTGGGGGCAACACGTTCCAAGTTTTGGCTGCCAGGACAGGGAAACTGGAGCCACCTGAGTTTTGCACCTTGAATTTGGGAATGCTGAGGCAGTGAGTATAGTTGGGTCTGGTTGGTCTAGTGGAGGTTTTTCTGCAAAATGTATCAGCCAGGTATTTGGGGGCCGTGTTGGAATGGAATTTGTGAGTGATCATGAGTGTTCTAAAAGGTAATTCTGTCTTGTATGGGAAGCCATTTGATGTTGCATCTGGCTTGGGAGATGTGGTCGGAATGTGGTAGATTTAGTGCTGCTTGGAGGGCGTTATTTTGCAGTACTTGGAGCTTGTGTAGGCTTTGTTTGCTTGTGCCCAGATATAGGGTGTTGCAGTAGTCCAATTTGGAAAGTATAAGAGCTATGGCCAACATGATGCAGCTAGGGATAGATAAGAAAGTTCTGCAAGCATTAATTAGTTTGGCGGTGTAAGCAGTTGAGGACGCTGTTGCGTTAACCTGTCTCGATGGGGAGAGGGTTGAGTCGAGGTAGACTCCAAGCATTTTGGCATCTTTAGACACAACAATGAGATTTCCATCGATGTTAAAGGACTTGTATTGCGGGTTCAGTTCGTTGAGCCATTGCCTAGAACCAAGGAGTAGGAGCTCGGTTTTGTCATCATTTAGACAAAGACTGTGCTTGGCCATCCAGTCTTGGATGTTGCTGTATATTTGATTTAGTCGGGCGGAATCTTTCACGTATGACCCGAGAGAGTGATGAGAATTTGCGTATCGTCTGCGTAGTTTGTATAGGGGACTTCTATGTCTTCTAGGTGGTCAAACAGCATCTTTGTAACAATATTATGCAGCAATGGGGAGACACACAAGCCTTGTGGGACTCCGCAGGTACTGGGCAAAGGAGCTGCAGAAGCTGTGGCAGAGAAGACCCTAATGGATCTATCAGAGAGAAACAATTGGATCCATTTGGCTGCTTTAGGCGAGAATGAGGTGGTGTAGTCAGAATGTTACGGTGCACCAAATCGAAAGCAGCTGACAGATAAAGTAATAGGAGTAGGCAACGGTTACCATTATCATTAGCTTCGTCCATCTGTATTTTAAGATCCAAGAGGGCCGTCTCAGTGCCATGTCTTGGCCTAAACGCTGATGGTCGGGGGCCTAGCGAGTTGTTTGTTTCGAGGTGGTTCTGTATTTGGATGTAGGCTGCTTTATCCAGAATTTTTAACAGGAACGGTACAGTTGT
The DNA here is from genome assembly GCF_040938575.1 of Ambystoma mexicanum. NCBI lineage: Eukaryota > Metazoa > Chordata > Amphibia > Caudata > Ambystomatidae > Ambystoma > Ambystoma mexicanum. The sequence continues at coordinate 687,036,530 of NC_090929.1, read as the reverse complement.
GATTGGTTGGTAATTTGTAGGGATATTTGGATCAAGGGTGGGATTTTTGATGAGAGGCATGACCCATGTGTCTTTGAGATTCTTGGGGACAGAGCAGGAAGCAAAAGAGGGATTGATGAAGATAGTGATGAAGGGCGCAAAGTCTTTGGCTCCTTCTTTAAGGATGGTGGCTGGGCAAATTTCCCCTTGACATTAAGAAGGTTTAAGGCCGGTTATTGTGGCCTCCACCTCTTTAGTAGTGACTGGTGAGAATTCCAATCGTTTACCGAGTGGTGGTTGGTGGTGTTTGTTAGAAATGACTTTGACTTTGGAGGCAAGGATAAGTCTTTTGGTTTTTATTTTAGCTTCTAATAGTGCAATCTTATCTAACAGAGCCTTTTGGATGTTAGCACACCACGGGCGTCTTTGTTGCATGCTGTCTGATGTGGAATGGGAGATTCCAGTTCTTTTATTGAAAAGTTCTTTGGAGCTGGATTTGGCATTTAGTATTCTATTATTGAAGGTGTCACTTTTACTTTTTTTAGATGGCCTCTTTGTAGGTGTTAGCAGCACTGTTGAAAGGTTCCTTGTTCTGGAATGAGGGGTTCTTTCTCCAATTGGCTTCAGCATATCTTTTGGACTTCCGCAAGCTGTAGCATTTGCCTGTTTGGAGAGGGAGAGAATGGAATTCAGATAGACTCCTAAAGTTGTGGCTTCCTTGGCAACTTTGATATTGTTCCCATCAATGTTAAATGAAGTGTATTGGGCGCCTAGTTTATTAAGACGATGCCTGGAACTGAAGAGTCGAAGCTCGGTCTTGTCATGTTATTAGCCATCCATGTTTGGATTCTAGAGTACATTTCGTTTAGGAGTGTGGAGTCTTTGTCGTACGAACCTGTTAAAGTAATGAGAATTTGCGTATCATCCACATAATTTGTTTAGGGTACGCCCAGATCGTCTAGGTGCTTGAAGAGAAGCCAGGCAGCAGCTTTTGTGGAAAAGGACGCAGATGTGGTTAGATGTTATGGTCGAGTAAATCGAAAGCTGCCGATAAGTCGAGCAGGAGGAGTAAGGCCGGGTTTCCATTGTTTTTTGCATCACCCATCTGGATTTTTATGTCCAAGACGGCTGTTTCAGTGCCATGCCTGGGTCTGAACCTGGATTGCTGTAGGCCCAGCAGATTGTTTGCTTCAATGTGCTTCTGTATTTGGTTGTATGCAGCTTTGTCTAGGACTTTAAAAAGAAAAGGCACAGTTGTTATGGGCCTGTAGTTAGTGAGAACGCTGGGGTCAAGGTTGGGTTTTTTGATGAGAGGCATGACCCATGTATCTTAGAGATTTTTTGGGACAGAGCAAGAGGCGAATGAAGTGTTAATAAATGAGGTGATGAAAGGAGCAAATTCCTTAGCTCCTTCCTTTATAATAGAGGCTGGGCAGATGTTGCTGAGACATCTAGAAGGTTTCAGTCTGGCAATGATCTTCTCTACCTCCTTAGTGGTGACTGGTGTGAAATCCAATTGGTTTCAAGGTTTTGGTAGAGGATGGTGGAGTTTGCTGGGTTTGGCCATAGATGCAAGGTTTAGTTTTTTTGCTTCGATTTTGGCTTGAAGTGAAGCAATTTTATCAATGATGCCTTTTGGATGTTGGCACACCAGAGTGTGTCTTTATTACAAGAGTCCGGAGGGGGTATAGAAGACTCCAGTTCCTTGAGGATGGTGAAGAGTTCTTTGGAACTGGACTTGGCATTTTTAATTCTGTGATTGAAGGTGTCGCTCTTAGTTTTTTGAATAGCAGTTTTTTAAAAAGAGGAGGCCTTACGCCAATAGAGGTTCTGACAGGTGCATGGACGAAGGTAGGAATGGATATTCTGGGCCCGTATAAGAATCTGGTAATGGGATCAAGATATTTTCTGGTGATGATAGATTATGACTTGTGAGGGGTCAGAAATGTAGGGCGCACCAGTTTGTGAAGTTTTCTCAACAAATGACATTTTATTATATAAAAAAGTTGGATGAGCGCCTCACTATCCCTAGCCTGATGAGGATTTCTCTGCCTAAAATAAACTAAAGGAAACACTCTACCAAAGGATATCTGTCCCTCACACTTATACATACAACAAATAAATAAGGACATGCATGGCAGTTCATAACAATAACGATCAAATTCACAATGTAAACACAGTCTTTCTTCATAACCTGGGTGAACTCCCCTTCCCCAGGTTTAAACGTGATTCTGCCTTACAGTTCAAGAAAAGAACACAAGGAAATCCTGGTTTGCAACAAAGTTCCAATACAGTTCTATGCAAGTTCAACTTGTCAACAGAAAGTTCCAACACAGAAGATATAAGGCTCTTCTTCTTCCTTAAACAGATTCTCAGTTCTTCAATAGCAACGATGATTATCTTGGTCAGGATGATTAGCCAGTCTGATAACTCAAAAAGACAAAACATATCTGCAAGAGCCTTGCATGGCTCTTCCTTTAGCACCACAAATAACTTAATGTGTTTTCGTCAAGACCACCTTATAGCACGTCTTTAACTTCCACCTGACCTACTTCCATGCCAGGCCTATAATGTCCAAAGGTTTGCCATCCGGGTATAGTCCCCTGCCCGAACAGCGTTTCACAAAAAGTGCTTTTGGTTAAGATCAACTGACAAGAGGTTCACAATAGCTTCACAGCATTCAACAAATTGCATCTTCAAAACTTTCAACCACTTTTCAGGGAAAACAAGATTCACATTGGTGCTCTTTAACACTCTCATGTAATGATGCTCCTCCCCTTCTGGATATCTCTTTCCAGAAGGGCAGCCTTTTTGCCACTCTTGTTTCCCCACTACACAGGAAGACTGACATGGATCAAGTCTCTTTCTGCTTCTTTCTTGGTTTTGGTCATTTGTGTTTATCCCAGCGTTTAGCATATGATGTACACAGTATGGGCAACAAGTTTCAGAACGTATAGACTTTACATTAGCCCCCTTCTGTTGTAGGAAATGTGTGCTAGGCTGTATTGGCCTTGGTCTTAGTCTCTCTTGGCTTGGGCAGTGCTTGCAAGTATTAATTCTCAACAAAGTCACCCCCTCTGGTTGCTGGGTTTTCAACAGACTCTCTCTTTTTAGGTTAGTCATTTGGCTTTGTTATAATAGGTTATTGTTGCTTTTCCCTCATTCGGTATTCAAAAGTGACTTCGGAATCACTTTCACGCATACATGAGTGATGCTCTGCTGCTTCGCAATAGTTCTGAACTCAAAATTATTCTCTGAACTACTTTGTTTCTACACAAGCATTGCTCACTCGCCAAAGGCCTGCTTCTGACACGTGAGTGGGAACGGAGTGCTCCAGCGTCATTACTCGCTTGTGGACTCACCGGGTAAGGCGTGAACCTCCATTCTCCTCGCGGCTTACAGGACTTTGGTTGCTGTGGCTCCTTGCGACCCAGCAAACTGATTCTGTTTGTCTGCCTTCCCCCACACCACCTATAATTGGAGCTCCTCTTGCTCATGAGGTCCTCCAGTGCACGCCAGCCACCAGGGATAGCCTTGAGGCCCTCAGGTGCACGCCGTCCACCTGAGATAGCCTCCTGCACACTTCCTGCTGCGCAGCCTTTGTAGAACAGGTCACCAGGGAGCAAGATTTTCTCTGGTACACTTCCTGCAGTGCGACCTCTGCACAGATTTCTAGAAACACAGGCCTTCTCAGGACCGGCAGCTGATATCTGGCAAGCAGTGGTCGCGGCGTCTTCTCTCTTCTCTAGCTTATGCCTGGGCTGCCAGCACTAGCTACGTTGCTTCTTCTTCTTCCTTCCTCTGCTCTTCTCCACCAACACCTCTATGGCCTGCACCGGAGGGGGCCTTTTAAGGCTCTCTGTCTCCTTCAGGTCGGGTCTGCTACATGAATGAGCTGACTACTCCTGCAACCTTGTACCTTTTCAGCTCTCTTCTTTGTACCAGTACTTAGGGAATTTGGGACTTGAAGTCCCTATTGGCAAAATTAGGGTTTCTTATGTCTGTTGTTTTACATGTATAATATTATTTAAAGGAGCATCATATGGATTAGTCATTAGCCTGGATTGAAAAGGCAATGGCAATTCTTTAAAACCGATGTTATTCACAAATGTCTTTTCACTGCACCTTTGGGTGTTAGGGAGTTGTTTAGCTTTACAGGTCTCCCGGATTTTAGAAGGATTTTGATTTCTCCCAAGATCTAAGAGATTGTGATTGTTTTCACCCCTATTTATATGTGTATCTTGTGGAACAGCAAGATGGTTATTACAACAAGCCATTACATACTTTAGCATTGAGCAACTATCCTCCCCAGAAGAAGACAAATACGTTATCTCATCTGACAGAGGCCTTTCATTCCACTGGGCCTTTTCTCATCCCAGGTGATCCTCCTGAAGAACACCACCACCAAAGTCAGGATCAGAAAGCATCTACCTTTCCCTGGCCACCTGGGAGGAAACTTTAGGCAGGGAATTAGTGAGGAGTCTGTAGTATTCATCACATACACTAAGTGGCCTGAAGAGAAAATGACACAGTGCGCAAGTACCCAAGAGGTATTTTTGGACCAGATATTCCGCAAAGAAAGATATCCTGAAGAAGTGATCAGTGATAATGGGGCTCAGTTCAAGGGGAGGGCACTATTAGAATATATAAGTAAGATGAGTAGTAGGTGGACGTTTTCTGCAAACTAATATCCTGTAGGAAATGGATTAGTGGAGAAACTTAATAGGGTGTTGCTGGAGATGATTGAACAAGCAATGGGGAATGGAGCTGATGTGTTTGTTGCAGTGGAAGAAAGAAAGATTTTGGAGTGTCAGCATGTCTCCTAACAAGTTGACAGGACTGTCGCTGTTCAGTTTAATGAGAAGTAGGGACCCCAATACCAAACCTAAACCAGCATGGGTGAATTGATTAACTAAGAATGACAAGGTAAGAGAATGAATGGAGTGAGGGCAGGACAAATATGCCCAAACGTTTAAGAGTAGAAAGAAAGATAAGAGGATTTTGTTAAGCGATTGGGTGAGAATAAAAAAGGGATGATTGGTGTGCAAGCGGGAGTCAACGTTTTTTGAACAAATTCAGGTGGGGGAAATATTCTCAAATGCTGTGAGGATTCAATATGGAATTTCAATAGAGAGGTGAGATGGAATTGTGGGTAACTGAGAGAGAGGCAGGTAAAGAGATTGTGTGGGCGGATAAGATGTAAGTTGTGGGATGATGAGGTTGTGGGATGATCAATATGGGGAGGATGCACGAGAAATGCATGTGGATAGAGCGGATAGAGAGTTGGCTAACATGAATGAAAATGCTGGGCGTGGGAGGGTGCATAAGGTGCCTGTGTAGTCTAAGGACCATGTAATGCAATAGTGGGGCATGGGGCATTTGGTGCTGTGTTTTGTAATTCATGGTTTTATTCTAATTGTTGTCATTATGTGTCAGGAACCACGGCTGGAAGTGCTGGAGTCGCTGGAAGTTCTGACTTCAGTGAGACGTTCCAGTCCTTACCCAACATGGTGCTGGTGCCTTTAAATTCAGGCTCCGCCCACAACCCGGTGTGTTGTATCTGTTTGTTTCCTTCGTTCAATGCTCTGAGTCCTGTGTACTCGTTATTTTCACTCCAGTGTTTTCAACCCTTCTGCTAGTCCTCCCGTTTGTTTCCCGTGCTTTCCCCTGTGCTACGGTTTCCATTTCCCCTTTGTTCCGCTCTCCTTTTCGCTCGCTATCCCTTGTTACATTCCGCTGTCTGTCAGTATTCTTTTCTTTTTCGACCACCTCTTGCAGTCGGCGACGCCTCCAGTCCACGGAACCCTCCGTGCTCCTTCTTGCTTTTGAACTTACTTTCCTCTCTGTCTGATCGGTAGCTCGCTTCTGGCGTTCTTTCTGTCTTCTTACTGGCAGCCGCTGTGGCGTTTCCCAGTGCCGTGTCCCGCTAGCCCCTCGTAGATCTTTTCTTGGCAGTGCTGGTCTGTGGCTATCACTACGCAGTTCTTAACTTGGCGACAGCCCTTCTTTTCCCGTTTTCGGGATGTGCCATCCATTTGCTTTCTCCTCTTGCGAGTATATTACGTTAACCTTACCTCTGCCTTTGTATTCTGCTTTCCTTAACTCCTTATGTTTATACTCCTTACTTTCCATTTACTGCATCTTTCTTATTTTCCTATTGAGACTCCTCCCTTCCCTTCAGTAGCAGCTTTCCCTTTTCTTCTTTACTATTGATTTCTTCTCTTCTGGATTGAGTACTATCAGAAACATCCCCTCCTGGTCTGGTACCTATTGGAATCCTACATATCTGGCATCCTGGACATTGTGCATGAAGATCTGTGCCATCTCTTTCAACTCATCATAGAACCCATCTATGGAATAGGGTTTTTTCTGCGTTCGGGCTTTTTCCCTAGATCAGAGGCTGGCCCTCTGGGGTCCCTCTAGGGCAGGTTTCCACCTCTGCCACGTTGGCCTCCGGAGGGGCCAGACCTTACCTACACGAGAAGAAGGTTCGAGCATCTAAAGGCAAGATTTCCAAGAAGAAGAAGGAGCCCCAGAAGACTGAGACCGATCCTCAAGAATTAACCTCTGGGGATTCAGGTGAGGAGAAAGGGGAGGTAGACTCGGACCTTGACAGCATACAACGCCCAACCCCTTCCATGGCCTCCAAGAATACCAAGAATTAGTTGCAGCAATGCAGGATCTTACTGCTGAAGTCCAAGCGCTGAGAACAGAGAATATTGCTCTCCGACAACAGGTGGTTCTACATAGAGATGATCACGGCGACTTACCAGCTATGCCCCTTTCCTTCAGCAAGTACGATGGTCATCCGGGAGGACTGAAGGAATTCCTTGACGCCTGTAAGGTGTATTTTGCCTTTCGACCCCATGCCTATGAGTCGGCGCGATCAAGAGTCGGGTTCATTATCGCCAATCTCACAGGTAACGCACTATCTTGGGCTACCCCGCTAGTCACCAGAAATGATCACTCCTTGAATGACTATGATCGCCTTGTAGAGGGGTTCAAGGAAAGATTTGACAGACCCGAGGTCTTCTACTCTTCTCTGGAAGCCATTTTGGATGTCAAACAAGGGAACATGGACGTCCAAACATACATTTCCCGCTTCCAGAGATTAGCGGCTAAGGCAGACTGGCCGGATTCTGCCCAACAAACAATATTTAGAAGGGGACTCCACGACGAAATCAAAGATGAGCTAGCACATGTAGCCCGACCGGTACCCTGCCAACAATTGATGACCTTGTCTCTACAAATAGAATTCCGCTTGACGGAACGGCGACAAGAAAGAAGGTGACTCAGAAATACCCCTCAAACAATCAGTATACCTTCTCCCTCTCCTACAACCAGGACAAATTCTTTCCTGAAGAACCTATGCAAATAGGAGCTACCCGAGGGCCGCTCACTCCCGAGGAATGCAAACAGAGAAGAGATTCCAGATTGTGTATGTATTGTGGCTCCTCTAAACACTTATTAAGAGACTACCTGGAAGTGCCTCCTCGGTGGAAGGAAAACTTCAGCCCTCGATCTACGGCAAGGGAAGTTTCGGGGGAGGTGCCAAATACCCTTGCAACCACTCAAGAACAATGAACAACTCCGAGGAAAACAGTCTTATGGTGTTTCCGAGTCAGACTATGGTTATCCGACTCCGGTCCCACTGAGGTACTTGCTATGTTAGACTGAGAAGCAGCCAGTAACTTTATGGACTCCAACTGGGCAAGGGAACATCAAGTATCCACTAAACCAAAGGCAATTCCCATTCCGGTGGAAGGTGTGGATGTTATGCCTTTGTCCTCCGGACCTATTACCAGAGAGACGATACCCTTAAGGATGGAGTTGAGTCATCATGCAGAATATTTAGTGTTTGATCAAATCAGGGCCGCACACTTCCCTTTGGTTATTGGGATCCCTTGGTTAAGAAAACACAACCCTCACATTGACTGGAAGGCCAATAGAGTGAGTTTTAATTCACTCTTCTGTAAGTCGACCTGTATGAACCGGTCTTCCATCTCTACGTACCAAGAAGAGAAAACGGGCCCAGCTCTTTGTCCAGCTGTTATCGCCTCAATTCCAACACAGTATCAAGACTTCTCGGAGGTGTTCTTAGACATTCAACCACAGGAATTGCCTCCTCACAGGGCAGAAGACTGTTGCATAGACTTAGTTCCGGATGCTGTGATTCCGTTTGGGCGGATGTACCCTTTGTCACTTCCTGAACGGAAGGCACTGCAAGACTACCTGGACTCTAATCTGCAAAATGGGCTCATCCAGGAATCAAGATCCGCTTGTGGAGCCTCCTTATTCTTTATTCCGAAGAAGGATACTGTTGAATTACGCCCGTGTATCGGCTATTGAGGGCTAAATAAGGTGACGATCAGGGACAGATATCCCATGCCATTGATCCGAGACATCCTGGAGGCCGTACAGGGGGCGGTATATTTCACCAAGCTTCACTTAAGGGGCGCATATCACCTCTTAAGAATAAAGCAAGGGGATGAATGGAAGACGGCATTCCGCACCCCCTTTGGACTATTTGAATACAGGGTGATGCCATTTGGCCTTGTCTATGCCCCCGCCATTTTTCAGAGGTACATGGACAAGGTATTTGCGGACATGTTGTTCTTGTCAGTTGTGGTTTATCTGGACAACATCCTGATATTCTCCCAGACGTTACCTGAGCATAGGTTAATGGTTAGGAGGGTACTACGACGACTTCAGGAACATAAACTATTGGTTAAACCCGAAAAATGCCAATTTGAAACCACTTCGGTGTCCTACTTAGGATTCATTCTGTCCAGGAAGGGCATAGAGATGGATCCCATAAAAGTTAAGGCAATCAGAGAATGGAGAGAACCCAGCAATGTTAAGGAGCCACAAAGCTTCCTAGGATTGGCCAACTTCTATAGAAGGTTCATTCCCAATTTTTCCAACTTGGTGCTTCCTCTCACTTCGCTGCTGAAGAAGGGTGTTAAATTTGCCTTTGGAGAGGAACAACAGAAGGTGGTTCAATCCCTTAAGGAGTGTTTCTCTTTGGCTCCCATCTTGGTGCAGCCGGATCAGACTAAGCCTTACATTGTGGAAACGGATGCGTCGATAGGAGCAATAGGTGCTATCCTATTACAGAAGGCAGCAGATAACTACGAACACCCCGTGGCATATTTCTCCAAAACCCTTACCAGTAGCGAGCGCAATTACTCGGTCCTTGAAAGGGAGCTTCTGGCCATCAAATTGGCCTGCCAAGAGTGGCGGCATCTCCTACAAGGCGCAACCCATTGTTTTGTAATCAGAACTGACCATCGTAACCTTCGGGTTTTACAACAAATGGAGTGTACCAATGCCCTGTTTATCAAAAAGGGCACCTGGTTGATGCCTTGCTCTACCCAAGTGGGTAGTCACAGGCCCCGTTTTGAAGTGAGACATGCAGCCGGGAAGTAGGTGCACAATATCATAGAGCTGCCTCGCGCCTTACCAGTAGCGAGCGCAATTACTCGGTCCTTGAAAGGGAGCTTCTGGCCATCAAATTGGCCTGCCAAGAGTGGCGGCATCTCCTACAAGGCGCAACCCATTGTTTTGTAATCAGAACTGACCATCGTAACCTTCGGGTTTTACAACAAATGGAGTGTACCAATGCCCTGTTTATCAAAAAGGGCACCTGGTTGATGCCTTGCTCTACCCAAGTGGGTAGTCACAGGCCCCGTTTTGAAGTGAGACATGCAGCCGGGAAGTAGGTGCACAATATCATAGAGCTGCGGTGGTTGCATGCGCGTGTGCTTACCTGCGGATGCAGGAAGGATGAGCGCTGCAGAGGAAGCTGTCAGCGGTCGCGGTCCCTGGCTGCGCACGGAGTGAGCTGTTGAGCGGACTGTGATTAAATGGGGTGAGCGGCCATGATGAGGTGTGCGAGGCCGGGGTGCCCGGGGGGGTGCCTGACCCAAATGAAGGGCACTAAGTACCTAAGGCAAAATTAAGAATATCAGTGAGACTAAAAGGCCAAAACAAAACTCTCAGCCAAAGGGGGGATACTAGAGTGTACACGACCGCTTGCGAGGATGCCTGGCTCAGGAAGGTGGTCCATGTCTAGGCAGGCAGGCATGCAACCACTGCAGCTCTATGATATCGTGCACCTACTTCCCGGCTGCATGTCTCACTTCAAAACGGGAGCCCAGCCTCCATTTTATACCGTCCTCGCCAAGCATGCTATCCTGAACGGGCCACCCCGCTATTCTGCCGCCTGCCCTTGAGGTTGTAATTTTAACATCACAGACTTTTCCGTCCATTTATTAGTCACACTCAGACCCACTTCCACATGGAACATTCACGCTTGCATCAGCCATACCTTGTTCGTGGCCATCTGTGACTTGCACGTCTCACCAACCGTCACGTGCACCTTGACACTTGACATACTCCGAGGCTTTTTCAATCCTAGCCCCGTGTTCCCCCTTTTTTCCACAGCCCCTCATGCTTGTGGTTGTCTCCAGCGTACTCATCACGCCGGCCTGTTCCACCCATATTATGCGCGGCAACAGGCCCTCAAGGTAAGCTTGATCTTACCCCTTTTTTACCCTTAGTTGCTCCACTACTTCATATGGCTTAACACAGCCTCCATGTCCTTCCTACTTCCACAGGAACGGCCACTTCTAGGACCTCGAAAATCCTCCAGTGTACCTCTGACACTGCCACTCCCTGAGCCACTGCGCTCCGAAGTTCCGGTAAGCACCGGTCCTTCATGTATTGATACCTCTACCTGTGCTAGTTTTCAACGAATGTGCCCACTCCTATAACACCCCGTCTGTTTATTTCAACAGACCTCACAAGATACTTCCCGCCTTGGAATATCTCGTCCTGATGAAGGCCACACCATCAGAGCTCATCCAAGCTCACTTTCTGGCCGAAACACTGTCGTGTTGACTGTTATATTGTCTGCGCTGTCCTTGTTCAACCCCTCATTGTTTTGATGTATATGTGCTGACTATCACATGCTATCACCTCACCAAATCCACTGGTTTCCTTCCCAAGGACCACTCAGTGGATGTGTAAGCATTGAAAAGACGTTACAAATATTTGAAATTTGTCACTCACAAACTGGTTACTATACCTTCAAAATGTGTAAATACTGTTGTATCTTGTGTTATTCTCTATCAAGTGTATCAAAAAACACGTAAACTGCAGTTTTATTAAAAATCTAACTGCAGTACCCAGAACTGTCCTGATATATTTTTGTCAGAAGTCATTCACAGTTACTTGTACACACTTACCAAGGTGTAACCCCCATAGGTGTGTGTTCACCCTTCGTTAATCAGCCAGGTATCCTATGACCTTGCTCAATTTTGCTCTTTAATACATGTACCAATGCCCGACATGCCCGGTGGGCTTACTTTTTTCTGCAGTTTGATTTTGTGATAACATACATTCCTGGTACAGAAAATAAGAAGGCCGATGCCATTTGTCACGAAGTATAGGAGACAGTTCAGAGAATTACGAAGGACATGATCGTGTATTCCCTGATCTCAAGGTTTTGGCATCCACTGTCTCCTTCCTCCAAGATCTGATACCTCAATATCAAACTTGCACAGAGCTTCCTTCTACGGTCAGCCAAGGCAGTGATGGATTGTATTACCATGAACACGCCCTTTTCATTCCCACCAAGAAACCCCAGAAACTCATCCTTTCCTGGTGTCACGGTTCTCCTTTGACGGGACATCCCGGCATTTGACCTACGAACTACTGCAAAGAGGTTTTTGTGGGCAAGGGTAAGAACGGATGTGTACCAGTATGTTACTTCCTGTTTGGTTTGTGCCTCTAATAAACATCGAACGGGTAAACCACTAGGTCTATTACAGCAACATTCCTTACCAGCACGACCATGGGAACATATGTCTACTGACTTCATAGTTGATTTCCCTTCCGTCAGAAGGGATGACAGTGATCATGGTAACAATAGACTCTTTCAGTAAATTGGCCCACCTTTCAGCCTTCAAACAAGTTCCTTCAGCCTCAGAAACTGCAGGTCTCTTTCTCCGAGACATAGTCCGTCTACATGGGTTGCCCCGGACGATTGTATCCGATCGGGGACCTCAGTTTACATCGAAATTCTGGGCTTCGCTCTGTCAAAACATTGGGAATTCATCGAGCTCTCTCTTCGGGCTACCACCCTCAGAGTAATGGACACACTGAAAGATTAAACGCCAGCCTGGAGCAATATCTGAGGTGCTTCTGCAGTCCACAACAAGAGAGATGGTATCGTTACCTTCCGCAAGCAGAGTTCGCTTATAATAATACACTGCACACCGCAATCCAAATGAGTCCTTTTCTTTGCACCTATGGGTTTCATCCCCAACACCTACCTTGGCTCAGCTCCCCAGCCACTAAGATCCCTGCCTTGGATGGAGTATTGCAGGAGATACATGAAGTACATGAACTTGCCAAAAAGGCACATCAGGTCAGCCAACAAACTCAGAAGAGAAGGGCAGATAAGAACAGAGGATCTAATCCTAACTGGGGATTAGGACAATTAGTCTGGTTGTCTACCAGATTTCTACCTAGATGGGTTCATGCCGGAAAGTATTCCCCTCCGTTTCTTGGGCCTTTCCCCATTCTGCAACAAATAAACCCAGTGGCCTTTAAGCTCAAACTTCCTGACTATCTCAAGAGAGTTCATCCTGTTTTCCACATCTCCTTGCTAAAAGAATTTAAGGAAGACCTGTTCCTTAGACCCATTCACAAGGGTCGTGCCCAGGTAAGACCGATCCCGGAGGAATATGAAGTGGCATATCTGGTGGATTCCAGATATCACAAAGGTTGACTACAATACCTGGTTCACTGGAAAGGCTATCCAGTGGAAGAAAGGTCCTGGGAACCGGTAGGCCACATCTATGCCCCCAGGCTTCTAAGAAGTTATCATCATCTCCACCCGGGCAAACCTGGGGGTCCCCCGAGAAGACTGGGGTATACTGTCAGGAACCGCGGCTGGAAGTGCTGGAGTCGCTGGATGTTCTGACTTCAGTGAGACGTTCCAGTCTTCACCCAACATGGCGCCGGTGCCTTTAAATTCCGGCTCTGCCCACAACCCGGCACGTTGTATCTGTTTCCTTTGTTCAACGCTCCGAGTCCTGTGTACTTGTTATTTTCACTCCAGTGTTTTCAACCATTCTTCTAGCCCTCCTGTTTGTTTCCCGTGCTTTCCCCTGTGCTGCAGTATCCATTTCCCCTTTTTTCCGCTCTCCTTATCTCTTGCTATCCCTTGTTACATTCCGCTGTCTGACAGTATTCTTTTCTTTTCCGTCTGCGTTCGCGTACCGCCTCTTGCAGTCGGCAACGCCTCCAGTCCACGGAACCCTCGGTAGCTCGCTTCTGCCGTTCTTTCTGTCTTCTTACTGGCAGCCGCCGTGGCATTTCCCAGTACCGCGACACGCTAGCCCCTCGCGGATCTTTTCTTGGCGGTGCTGGTCTGTGGCTATCACTATGGAGTTCTTAACTTGGCGACAGCCATTTCTTTCCCGTTTTCGGGTTGTACCATCCATTTGCTTTCTCCTCTTGCGAGTATATTACGGTAACCTTACCTCTGCCTTTGTATTCTGCTTTCCTTAACTCCTTATGTTTATACTCCTTACTTTCCATTTACTGCATCTTTCTTATTTTCCTATTGAGACTCCTCCCTTCCCTTCAGTAGCAGCTTTCCCTTTTCTTCTTTACTATTGATTTCTTCTCATCTGGATTGTGTACTATCAGAAACATCCCCTCCTGGTCTGGTACACCTATTGGAATCCTACATATCTGGTATCCTGGACGTTGTGCATGAAGATCTGTGCCATCTCTTTCAACTCATCATAGAACCCATCTATGGACTAGGATTTTTTCAGTCTTTGTGCTTTTTCCCTAGATCAGAGGCTGGCCCCCTGGGGTCCCCCTAGGGCAGGTTTCCACCTCTGCCACGGTGGCCTCCAGAGGGGCCAGACCTTACCTACACGAGAAGAAGGTTCGAGCACCTAAAGGCAAGATTTCCAAGAAGAAGAAGGAACCCCAGAAGACTGAGACCGACCCTCAAGAATTAACCTCTGGGGATTCAGGTGAGGAGAAAGGGGAGGTAGACTCGGACCTTGACATTATGTTCATCGGGGAGGAGATGAGGTAAAGTACGTAGGTTCCAAGTTTAAGTTCCATAGCCTCATTGTTGTGTTCTGTGAGGCAGACATGGTATTGAGAGATAGACACAGACACAAATGACTGTTTCCAAAACCTTCATTGGGTTAGAAGAATTAGGATAATACCTAACTGGCCCTAACCCTAAGGTGAGAGTAGTCTCAGCCATAAAGTCAAATGTAAGGGGGTAGACTAAGTCCATCGGTTAAAACAAAAATTGTGTCTGTGTCAAATCAATGCTTGCCCTCACATCTATAAAATAACAAGGTGCAGGGGACTGGACACATTTAATAGTGTGCAAAATGTAAGACAGGCTGGTACTGGAGCTTTTCCATACCTCCCTTCCCCAAGTTCAAGACTCTCAGGTTTACCAAAAAGTTCTATCAAGTTCAAAAGTTCACAATAGTTCCTGGCAAACTTCTCCGGGTTTCCTTTTTCCCAGACTGAAGGCCCCTTTGGTTCAACTCCTCTTGGTTTCCCAAATTTCACCTTTCAAAGGGTTTCACACATTTCACTTTTCAAATGGTTTCACACAGTTCACTTGTCAAATGGTTTCACAAAGTTCACTTTTCCCAAAGTGTTCTACATTCTCATCAAATCCTGAAATACAAAGTTCAGTTTATAATAGTTCAACTTATTTCTTCAGGAGGGTTCCTTCCCCATATTTCACACAGCTCTCTTTCTCTTGTTACACAGTTCACTTATTTGGTGAGGTCTACCTGGGTTGTGACGCAGTTGTCAGACTGCATGGTCCACCCATTACATGTTGCACAACCCAGGACCTGTGGCTTAGCCTCACCCCCTCTTGACAACTTAAATTCTCTCACTTTGTTCCAACTTTCAATTCTTAACAGTTTTCCACTTTACTTTCTTTCTTCCACCTCTTCTTGGGGCTTTTGCTCACTTTTCCCTTCTCACATAGCTCTGCTTCTTATGATCTCTGTTTTGCTCAGTTTTCAGTTTGCACACAGCTTCACTTCCTTTTAGGAAGCTTCTTCCATTCATACAGGGGCATTTGAGAATGTGGAAAAATACACGCGACCACACTGATACTTAGTATCTCCTCATGGTTGGGCTGTCTTTCACTTGTATATTTAACGGTAGCAGTTCATACTTCAGCGAGCTCGTCTCTCTCCACATGCACTGGCTTTGCAACTTTGCATTCACTCATGCTTTCACAAACTGGGCCTTTCTCTGCATTCAGACTCACTGGTTGTGCTCAGCTTTGACGGTTCCTTCTGAGGTCAGGGTCTCACCACCTGCCCCTCAAACACACCCGGGCTGGCTCGCTGGTTTAGGTAACAAACAGTTTATTCTGTTTGCTTCACAAGGGACTAGCACGCCTTCTAGCTTTCACTTACAGACCCTCTAGGCTCCTTGGATAATCAGCTCCCTTGCCACACTGTTGTTCTCTACTTCACCCTGGAGACCTTCAGGGCCTCAGTGTCCTGTTCTCCTGCTGATGGTCCTAGCTGGTACTCATGCTCTCCTCCCAACTTGTTCAACTTGCTGTTTCAGATTGCTGTTTTTCTACTCCCAGCAAGAGTTGATAGGCTTCAGATGACTGTAGTCATCTTCAGGTGCCTGACTTTGCCTGACATCATTAGTGGGACACCTGTATTGAGAACATGCGAGTGCCTTTGCTTGCATCTTCCTCTTCTCAGTACTATAATGGTGATTCCCATAGGAAGCATGCATGACTCCTAGCTACCTCTTCTTCGTCTCAGTACTTGGATAATGTTGTGGGGACGGCATGTTTTGGGATTTCCAGTAGCTCATGAAGGCTGAGGGGATGTCGGGTAGGGCAATGTCAGAAAAGGGGGATACCATGTCGCACCATCTGGTATTCCCTCCCCAATCCCTGAGGGCCCTCCACCCAGATGATCCTCCATCGCTAGTCCAACCACAGGGTCGGAATCCAAAAGTGATGGCCCTCCCAGGCCACCTGTGTAGAGGATTCCCGGGGAGTAGGCAGGGAAAACCCTTAGGTTTTTCCACTACCTTTCCCCTATGCAATGTGGACTGGACTGCTTCACAGGGAAACCTCGAAAGGAAATCTACATTGCCTTTGTTCCGGCCCTTTCGATGTTCTACTAAGAAGCAGTACGGTTGTAGGTCCAGAAACCCTTGCATGACACGTGAGTTTGATTCTTTCCTTTGACTAATCCAGACTAAGGGAGAATTACCTGTATTCGATCTGAACCATCTACCCAATAGATAATATTTGAGTTGGAGGATGACCCATTTCATGGCTAATGCCTCTAGTTCCAAAACCGAATAATTCCTCTCCCTAGTGTAAGAAAGGCATGGTATCAAACAGTGAAGACAGACACAAGTGATCTCAGTTCAAGAGTGTTTATTGAACTTCAGTGGGTTGGTTGAACGCTTATCTAACCTAAATCTAACTTAAATCTAAGATGGGAGAAAGCTACGACCATCAAATAATAATAATGCAGTCCTAGTTGAGTCTCTGTCAAAATAAAAGGGCCTATACAAATAAACCTAGTGCCAATCCTTACATCGAAATACAAAAGGGTGTGGTGTAATAATGTATGCAACAAAGAAAAGTGTTCAAGCAATAATATGTCAGGATGGTTGAGCAGTTGGCTTCCCTTAGCCACATTTTCAGCACGGAGCAAGGCTGCACATTCGAGCTTCGCACACACTCTGGCTTCTTTGCCACGGTCATAACAAACAAATATCAAAGTTCAATTTTTATTAGGACCTTCACATGCACAGGTTCTTGCTTCCAGTATTTATCATGGGTCTCCCTCCTTCAGGTTTGGACCCCTTTGTACCACAATCTTTACTCTTGGTCTCCCTCGTTCGGGCTCGGACCACGGATCTCCCTTGTTCGGGCTGAGATCCTCATGATATCAAAGTCGAAGAAATTTGAATGTGCGATGGGTTTTGCTTAAACCGTTGCAGCACCACTTCGATTCACTTCATACAATATTCTCATCAATAGTTTGGCTTTCGTTTCTCATGGCAGGATACCTTACAGAGACCTTCAATTGAGCACACTCACACTAACGGTATCATATCTTTCCTTCTCAAGTTCAAACATTCATCAGCAGTTTAGCTTTACTCGCGTCTTTCATCACACACATTTACCAATGTTCCTTCCAGCGCCTGTTATGCAATGTTGTTGCTTGCAACCTTGACTTCAACACAGACCGGTCTTGCATCGATCTCCCCAACTCACCAGCTGTGTTGATCTCTCTATTGCTTCTTTGTTCTTGGAGCCAGGGACAATACCCTTGCGGTTGCCGCTCCTCCCACCCTTGGTCGGTTACATGGGAGGGCCTTCAGTATTTCGGACACACATTGCAGGAGTCTTTAGTCTGGTTTCCTGGCATTATGCTTTCTAGCTTCAAAGGTTTCTGGAAAGTAACAGTTTCTTGCCAAAAAGGTCAATGGTAGTTCCCTCCTTGCAAACCCTTCTTGGTTTCCCATCTTTCTCCCATCGTTCAGCTGCCGACTCGAAACTGATGTTCCTTCATGTGCTTTGCTTCACTCCAAGTATGCTCTCGTGCTCTGCCTTTTATCTGTGTGGGGAAGTTTAATGGAAGTCAGGTGTGAGTTATTGTCAGCAATTGCAAATGATTGGGTAAGTGGGCATCACTTTATGAGTATATTCTTGACTTAGTATCAGGTAAAAGATTCCTTCAATTTATTTGAAATTATGAGTTGGGTGCAACCCACTGTGTCACGCCTCCGTGCTGGGCATGCAAAATGGTACTAGTGAAAAAATGATCTAGGCCGGTTAGCCTTTGGTGTGGGCTGCACTCCCTTATTACCACTCAGGTGGTTATATACATTTTAGTTGATCGGTAGCATAAATAGTTAATTCCTTTTAGTTAAATTGTTGCTTCTTTGTAGGAATATTAGTGAAAAGAACAAATTCAAGGTATGTAGAAATTACTGCATCATTTTATTAGCGGATGCAGGTAGCTGACAATGCATTTTGAAGCATTCTAACTCCTTCATCAGGGCATTCCCCAATTACACAAAGACAATGGGCCTCATTACGAATCAGGCGTTAAGGGGTTAACGGCGCCGTAAACGGCGCCGACCCTTAACGCCTGATTCCGAGGTCCCTTTGCGTCATGGTGAGTTTAACGCCTACTTTTTGCAGGCGTTAAAATCCATGGCGCTAAGGGACCATGGTGCTAATTACGCCACCGTAATTTACGGTGGCGTAATTAGCGCCTTCCCCACTCCCATTATGCCCTATGGGGCAAAAATGGGAATGGGGAAGGGTAAAATGGGAAATGGGGATTTACCGCCCCACTCACCTTGGAATGGGGCGGTAAATCCGCCATCCACCATGGTGTAAACATAGTTTACACCATGGTGGTAAGGGTACGACCCAGGCGGTAACTTACCGCCTGGATCGTAATGAGGCCCAATATCATGTTGTGTCGCTAGTAATGCAGGTAATAATTTATACAGCTCGATGGTGGTAGTACCTAGAGTGACCCATTGGCAGTAATTGCCTGACTTCGCCTGACTATAGTAGCCGGACATGTCAGGAACACTGCTTGGGTGTGAGTCTATTTTCCCACAGAGCGGCTGTCCATGTGGAAGTGTTTGTGAAGGGAAAGGGATGGGGGTGGGGTAAAGTTCCCACATATCCTACCTTGTAGTATGGGGTAAAGGTATTGCAGGGGGAGGGATACTGCCTCTTGCCATCTGGTGTCCCACTCCCTGAAAACCCCCTCCCCAGGTGATCCTCCCGCACTGGTCCACCCCCAGGGTCTGCATCCAAAGGCAATGGCCGTGTCCTAGCCACCTGTATGACAGATCCCTGGAGACTAGCGGGTAGACACCTTCAGGTTTCTCACATACCCTTCCCCTATCCAATGTAGCCAGATCTGTTTCACAAAGGAACCGAGAAAGCAAATCTGCGTTTCCTTGGTCTTTGCCTTTTCGGTGACCCACAGTAGGTCTAAGAACCATTGCATGACTCGAGGGTTAGAATCTTTCAGCTGACTAATCCAAACTAGTGGAGAATGATCTTTGACAAGTGGGAGCTTCCTTCCTAAGGTGGGTAATAGCCCACTTGATGGCAAGGGCCTCTAATTCCAGCATGGAGAACATTTTTCACGTGGGAAGAGTTTGCGACTAGTGAATAAGATAGGATGTTCCAATCTGTTGCAAATTTGTGTCAAGACTGATCCTAGCCCTGTAAGGGAGACGTCTGTGTGTAACACAAACTCCTCTGAGAAATCTATTACCTTTAGAATCAGGTTCTGGTACAGGGTTTGTTTTAGGTTGTTGTAACATACATCGTCCTTGTCGGGCCAATTAATTTTCTGGGGTTTGGCGTTCTTTAATTTGTCTGTCAGCTTAGCTGTCCTGTCCGAGAAGTTAGGGATAAACCTGTGGTAATAGCTGATTAACCATAAGAATGATCTGAAGGCTCTTTTAGCTTTAGGTGTAGGGGTATCTAGGACGGCCTTCACCTTCTCGCGTTGAGGTTGGACACTACCATTCCCTACAAAGAAGCTGAGGTATTTCACGGCTGATTGAGCCGGCTTGCATTGGATGGGTTGGCAGTTAGGCCGGCTTCTCTGAGGGCTCTCATAATAGTAAAGAGATGGAAAAGATGGTCTTCCCAAGTTTTACTATAAATGATGATATCGTCAATATAAGCGCCACAGAAATCAGAATGGGGCTGTAATATTTTGTCCATAAGTTGTTGGAAGGTGGTGTTCTGACTTGAGTGTCGTGTAGACCGTTGAAACCTCTGTCCTCAAGTGACGCACAGGGGAACTAAAAGAAACCCGCTGTGCGACCTTTGGGGCCACAGGTGGGAGATGTTACTTCCCGGATCCACGGAACCTCTGGAACACCAAGGCTGCTGTCAAAAAGAACGAGGTTAAGTACAAGGCAATTACAGTATAAATCACGATAACCAAAGAATCTGAATAGCCTTACCTATCCGGTGTTTGGAAAACCCTGGAAACCTAGGAGGGAGGTTCGAGACTCAGATGAGGCAGTCCCTATAACATGAGGACCGCAGACAAGTGTGGATGCAGGATGAACCACCTGTAAGACGGAAGGCGTGACTTGAATCCCAAAAGGGAAATGACGTAGAAGTTCAACAAGGTACCAAGGATGATCCGAAGGCAAGTCAGGTTCGTGTCCGAAATCCAGCAACAGGTAAACAGTTCCAAGCAAAAGTACAAAGGGGTAATCCGAAGGAGTCCACGAGAGAGTTCCAAGATCAAGGTAAACCAGAAAAGAAAACCAAAACGTAACGCCAAACAGGGTCTGAAGACAGCTGAGAAGCAATGAGTGTTCCGTGTCTCAAGCCTTATATACTGTGCGTTTCGGGGTCATGTGACGTCCGCCAAGGTCACGTGAGGAACGCCACTCTGGATCACGTGATCGGCGTGGAGATGTAACGCCGCCCCTTCTGCTGTATGTTCTCCATGGCAACTGCCAGTGCAGGAAGGGTTGCAATCGAGCCCGTACACCATACCTGGTACGGAGCTTTCGGTCCTTTGGGTAAACCGAATCACATGAGCCTCGAACCCTGAAAGGAGGTGTTGGTGAAATGTGAGCAGTATTCTGGTGTGCAGTGGGTCGGTGTGCAGAGGATCGCCTAACGTAGCCCCCCCCCCAAGGGCCCACGACCCCGTGGGCAGGACGGGGGATCCCTATGGAAGCGAGCCACCAACCGAGGAGCGTCAAGATCCAAAGCGGAAACCCAAGAACGCTCCTCCGGTCCATAACCCTTCCAATCCACTAAATACTGGAGCCTACCCCTAAACCAGCGGGAACCCAAAATGGCCGACACTTCAAAAACATCAAGGGAGGCCAGGGACACCGGAGCTACAGGGGCCCGGAGGCGGGAAGAATCAGGACAAGGCTTGAGGAGAGAGACATGAAAAACAGGATGGATACGCCAAGAACTCGGGAGAACCAGAAGAAAAGCCACCGGATTCACAACCTGAGAGATCACATATGGGCCAACGAAACGAGTCAGAAGTTTCCGGCAACCCACCAGGCGAAGGTGACGTGAAGATAACCAGACCCTAGAACCCACCACCAGGGGAGGAGCAGCCAGGCGCTTGCCGTCAACATGAGCCTTCATAGAAGCCTTTGCTTCAGTAAGATGGACCACAGTACTAGCATGAACAGCAGACAGATCCCTAAGACAAGCCGTGGCCGCAGGATTCAAAGAGACAGAAGCATCAGGGACAGGCAAGACCTTGGGGTGTTGCCCATAGAGGGCGTAGAAAGGAGAAAAACCTGTAGCAGAATGAGCCGCGTTATTGTATGCGAACTCAGCAAGCCGTAAGGCGCTCAACCAGGAGGCCTGTTGCTGCAATATAAGACACTGAAGATACTGCTCCATAGATTGATTCGTCCTTTCGGTCTGCCCATCAGTCTCAGGATGATAGGCCGAAGAGTACCTGGTATCGATGCCAAGTAAGTTAGTCAATGATCTCCAAAAACGAGAGGTGAATTGCGACCCTCGATCGGATACAATGACCGAAGGGAGTCCAAATAACACAAACACATGTTCAAAAAACAAGTCTGCCAAGACTGGGGCCGAAGGAATACCCTTACAAGGAACAAAACGAGCCATTTTTGTGAACGTGTCCACCACCACCCAAATGGTGTCAAAACCTCGCATCTTGGGGAGATCGGTCACGAAATCCATTGTCAGTGTATGCCCAGGGTCTTGGAGGTACCGGAAGCGGAAGCAGCAGCCCAACTGGTCGTCCTCTTCGATGTTTAGCCTGAGCACAAACAGCGCATGAATTGACATAGCATTCCACATTGCGCTTCATAGAAGGCCACCAACACCAGCGCTTTAGGAGATCCAAAGTGCACTCTTGACCGGGATGGGCATTAAAGGGAGCATCATGAGACCTCTCAAGGGCCAAGTTACGAATGTCAGGCGTGGGAAGAAACAGACGTTCATGCACGAAAGGCAAACCATCAGAATAAACGGGGTCCCAATCCCGCAGTTGGTCGGAATGATTGCTCGTCCAAGCTCGTACAGAATCTAACAATGACAAAGAGGGAGTGCAGAGACAAATCACATGACTCTTTCCAAGAACCGTATCAGGGAAGGTTGGCAATTCGACCCCACCTGGAGAACGTGACAAGGCGTCCGCTTTTCATGTGAGTTTCCAGGACGATGCATAATGTGGAAATCAAAAGCGGAAAAGAAAAGATGCCACCAGACCTGTCTGCTATTGATGCACTTTAAGGAGGCCAGATCCTGTAGATTTCGATGATCTGAGTATACAGTGATTGGATGCTTAGCCCCCAGAAGATGATGGCGCCAGACACGAAAGGCGTCCATGACAGCCAGGAGTTCCTTCTCCGTTACAGTATAATGGGTCTCAGTATTGGAAAACTTACGGGAGTGGTATGCCACCGGGTGCAACTTGCCTGTTGTAGGACATGTCTGAGACAATACCGCACCAAGAGCAAAAGAAGAGGCATCCGCCTCAACTATGAATGGAAGATTGGGATTGGGGTGCTGGAGCACCGGTGCGGTAGTGAAAGCGGTTTTCAAAGCCTCAAAAGATTCTTGATGTTCCTTCTGCCATCGATAGGGTACCTGAGGGCTAGTCAGGGCCGTGAGTGGGGCTACAATTGTGGAAAAGGAGGAAATAAAGCGTCTATAAAAGTTGGCGAAGCCCAAAAAGGCCTGCAAGGACTTGAGTGTTTGAGGAACTGGCCAATCTAGGACTGCTTTAACCTTGGATTTGTTCATGGATAAAGCCCCAGGGGTAATGTGGAAGCCCAGAAACTCAACAGACGTTTTATGGAATTGACATTTCTCGGGTTTGGCAAATAGTGAATGTTCCCTCAGACGGGACAATACTTCCCGGCCATGCTTTACATGGTCATCAAGATTCCGTGAAAAGATCAAGATGTCATCCAAATAAACAACCATGTATACGTCCAGAATGTCCCTGAATATGTCATTCATAAAACGCTGAAATGTTGCCGGGGCGTTGCATAGACCGAAGGGCATGACTAGATATTCATACCAGCCGTAACGGGTGCAAAAGGCAGTTTTCCACTCATCGCCTTCGCGAACGCGCACTAGGTTGTATGCGCCGCGATGATCCAGCTTGGTGAAAACAGAAGCATGGGATAAGTGGTCCAGAAGAGGTGTGATTAATGGAATTGGATATCTATCTTTTTTTGTGATAGCGTTAAGACGCCGATAATCCACACAAGGACGTAAGTCCCCCTCTTTCTTAGGTACAAAAAATATGGGACTTGCAGCTGGTGAAGTAGAGGGGCAGATATGTCCAAGTCGTAGGGCGTTCTGTACATACTGTTTCAATGCTTGTTCTTCCGAAGGAGACAAAGAATAAATCCTGCCCGAAGGGATTGTGGAATTAGGGATTAATTCAATTGGACAGTCATATGGTCTGTGTGGGGGAGTACCTCGGAAGAACCGCGATCGAAAACTGATTCGAAAGCTTTATATTCAGATGGAATCCCTGACACCACCCCCCCAACGGTGTGGGAATTCACAACCTCTGATCCATCATCATTCAGCGAGAGTTGAGCAAGTTCTCCCAATGCTCGAGAAGGAGTATCTGTTGCTTGATGGGTTGGGAGACAATAGTTCTGACAAATCTCAGACTCGAAGAGCACTGTGCCTGATTGCCAATTAATCAGAGGATTGTGTTCACGTAACCATGGTATTCCTAATATGATACCGAATTGAGGTGTGGTGATCAAGTCAAAACTTAACGTCTCTGTGTGAATGTCTTGTATGGTCAATAATAGAGGTGCAGTTTGGTGTCTAACGGGACCAGAGACTAGTGCAGTGCCATCTACAGCCTGAACAGGTTCAGGTCAGGTTTTTACCACTGAAGGTAGATTGAGGGAATGGGCTAACGCAATGTCTATGTAGTTCCCAGTGGCACCTGAGTCAATTATGATCGTGACTGCATGAGAAATACCCGTAGAGGGACAAAGAGTGGCCTGTACAAAGATGGGCTGGACACGAGCAAAGGTAAGAGGGGTACCCAGAGATGAAGACTGAACACTCGACCTGGTCTCCGGATCTAAGGTGGAGCCGTCCGAAAAACTCTTCTTGGGACGTCGAGGACATTCCTTCACATAATGTCCCGTGGTGCCACAATAAAAGCATGCATTATCCACCCTTCTACGTTCTCTCTCAGATGTTGTGATAGGGCTACATAAACCTCCTACTTGCATAGGTTCTTCAGTACTGGAAGCAGGAGTACTGACAACTGTAGGGTGGGAAGAAACCCCAAACTCAGCTCTGCGCTCTGATCGCCGTGCATCCACCTGCAGTGCAAGATCCACTAGTTCCTGATACTGAGTGTACATGGAAGGAATTACTGCTAATGCATCTTTCATTGCGTTATTCAACCCCCTATAGAATATGACCGCCCGCTTGCTTTCTGGCCATGATGTCTCGGCGATCAATTGGTTGAACCTGGTGATGTAATCTATCAAAGTCCCTCTACCCTGGGTTAGTTCTAACAACTCCAAATCCCTAGACTGTGCCTTGTGTCTGGTATCAAAGACTCAAGACATCTCTAGAACTAATAAATCAAAATCATAGAGAACCGGGCTATTGTTCTCCAATAAAAGGTTAGCCCAAGCGGCAGCTGTCCCGGCCAGATGGAAAAGGGCAAAAGCGGCTTTGGCGGTGGTATTAGGAAATGCCAGGGGTCTGCACAAGAAATGTAACTTGCACTGATTGATGAAAGTCCTGAACTTCTTGGGATCACCTTGATAACGTTCAGGAGCAGCCAAGGAGGAAGGGGTTGGGAGGACCACCGGAGCTGGAGTTGGGGTACTTGCCAACGGAGGCAGTGTGGTTGAAGTGCTGGGTCTGCAGGGAGAGAATGCTGAACACTCTGTATGGAATCTAACCTTTGGTGAATCACCGTATTAGCGGCGGCCATATCTGCCCTTGATACTGTAATTGCCTGAACTAAAGCAGCTATGGGTTCTTCCGTGGACCCCTGCATTGTCTAACACGACTATATGGCTTCTCAGTCTGTTCTAACTTGAGTGCCGTGTAGACCGTTGAAACCTCCGTCCTCAAGTGACGCACAGGGGAACTAAAAGAAACACGCTGTGCGACCTTTGGGGCCACAGGTGGGAGATGTTACTTCCCGGATCCACGGAACCTCTGGAACACCAAGGCTGCTGTCAAAAAGAACGAGGTTAAGTACAAGGCAATTACAGTATAAATCACGATAACCAAAGAATCTGAATAGCCTTACCTATCCGGTGTTTGGAAAACCCAGGAAACCTAGGAGGGAGGTTCGAGACTCAGATGAGGCGGTCCCTATAACATGAGGACCGCAGGCAAGAGTGGATGCAGGATGAACCACCTGTAAAACGGAAGGCCTGACTTGAATCCCAAAAGGGAAATGACGTAGAAGTTCAACAAGGTACCAAGGATGATCCGAAGGCAAGTCAGGTTCGTGTCCGAAATCCAGCAACAGGTAAACAGTTCCAAGCAAAAGTACAAAGGGGTAATCCGAAGGAGTCCACGAGAGAGTTCCAAGATCAAGGCAAACCAGAAAAGCAAACCAAAACGTAACGCCAAACAGGGTCTGAAGACAGCTGAGAAGCAATGAGTGTTCTGTGTCTCAAGCCTTATATACTGTGCGTTTCGGGGTCATGTGACGTCCACCAAGGTCACGTGAGGAACGCTACTCTGGATCACGTGATCGGCGTGGAGATGTAACGCCGCCCCTTCTGCTGTATGTTCTCCATGGCAACTGCCAGTGCAGGAAGGGTTGCAATCGAGCCCGTACACCATACCTGGTACGGAGCTTTCGGTCCTTTGGGTAAACCGAATCACATGAGCCTCGAACCCTGAAAGGAGGTGTTGGTGAAATGTGAGCAGTATTCTGGTGTGCAGTGGGTCGGTGTGCAGTGGATCGCCTAACAGGTGGATGGAGCCCTGTGTAAGCCAAAAGGGAGGACTTTGAACTGGAACAGTCTTAGGTGCGTCGAGAAATCTGTATTTTCCTTATCAGAACCATGAACTGGGACCTGCTAGTATCCTTTTGTTAAGTCTAGGATTGATAGAAAAGTGGTGTTTCAGAGTTTATCAATCAGGTCATCGATGTGTGGCATGGGATAGGCATCGAAATCGGAAATGGCATTAACTTTGCAAACCTCCAGGAATGGTTAGTTTTGGTGACCAATACTATAGGGGAGGACCATGGGCTTGAAGAGGGTTCGATAATATTTGCTCTTAACATTTTATTCACTTCTTCAACCACTATTTGTTACATGCTTCCGGCAGTCTATTTGGTTTCAGATGACCACTTTTCCCTTGAGTGTTCTAATATAGTGATAAGAGCCTTTCACTCTTCCTGGTTTCTGTGAGAATACATCAGGAAATAATATAACTAAATCCTTTAAATCTTCTTGTTGCTGATTAGATAGCTCTTGAGGAATTAATTCAAAGTTATCTATTTCTTCTGTACCCAAACCGAATAGTATCGTGGCATTTGTGGCAGACGGGTTTTTCTTCCACTCTTTTAAGAGATTTACATGATATAGATGGATCTTTTGTTTCCTGCCAGGTTGTGCTACCTTATAAGTACAAGTTCCCGTCCGTTCCAATATTTTATATTGGCCATGCCACTTAAAGACAAGTTTGTTTTCTGAGGTAGGCAAGATATTTGTCCTATGGAAAACTATCTTAAGTATACCTTTTTGTCATAGGTGGACTTTTGTTGGATTTGGGCCTTTCCCAAATGAGTATAGACTAGATTTTGAACAAGTCTCATATGCTCTCACAACCTGATAGCAGTTTGCAAAAGGGAAATGGGCGCCTCTTCTCTTTCTTCCCAGGTCTCCCGGAGCATGTCCAGCGCATCTCTAGGTTCCCCACCATAAAGTAGTTCAAAAGGAGAGAATCCGGTAGATACCTGAGGGGTTTTCCTTACTGAAAATAGTGCCCACAGGATCATACAGTCCCAGTCCTCCTCGTCCATACCTTCCAACTTTCTTAGGATCAGTTTGAGTGTTTTGTCGAATCTTTCTACCAATCCGTCTGTTTCAGGATGGTAAATTGAAGTTCGTAAGGTGGTAATATGAAGCAGCTCTTTGACTTCACCCATGAGCTTGCTCATGAAATTGGATCCTCGATCCGTCAGGATTTCCTTAGGAAAGCCAACCCTAGGAAAATATGGTAGGAGGCGCTTTAGAATCTGCTGAGTGGTGTTCTGCATAGGGAATGCCTCGGGGTATTGATCACGTAGTTGACAATCACAAGGTCATATTTGTTACCCAGTCTAGACGTTTCTAAAGGTCCAATGATGTCCATCCCAATTTTTGAGAAAGGGACTTCTATTATTGGTAAAGGATTCAGAGTGGCAGGCAATGGGCTGTGACTACTGGTTTTCTGACATATTTCACATGTCTCAATAAAGGTTTTTAAATCAGCATGGATACCTGGCCAGTAATACATCCCACTGATGTGTGTCTCTGTCTTGGATTGTCCTAAGTGTCCCCCTGTCAGATAGGAATGCACAATCTCTAGTACGATCGTCCAGTGGGTTCTGGGGATCACTAAGTCTTACTTAGGCCTTCTGTAGATGTTTCTTTTCTATATAGCAATCCTTGCTTTATGAAGAAAAAAGGACTTCCCTTCTCTACTCCCTCTCCTTTGGGAATTGCTTGTAAGAAAACCTCAGAGAGAGCTGGGTCATTTTGCTGGGTAAAGACCAGGTCAGGGAAGGATAGTAAGCTCTTATTCCCTTTTCTCTTCAGTGGTAGATAGTTCATCAGCTTCCCCAAAGCCTATGGTACCTCTCTCTGTTTCCTTGTGGATTGTGGAGCTGGGCCACCATGATTCCCAACACCTTTGTGAATACGCGAGGCACTGTATTGAGCCCAAAATGCAGAACTTTGAATTGAAGGTTACTGAGAATCTCATGTACTGCTGGCAGGAACAGCATAAAGGAATGTGTAAATATGCATCCTACAGACCAATTGATGCTGGTTAATTGTGCTCCTTGATCACTGGTATTATTTGTTGAAGTGTCTCAATCTAGAACTTCTTTGTCGGATTTGACTTTCACTTCTTGGTAATCACTTAACTCCAGATCCCCCTCCTCCTTACCTGTTGTCGTGCCCACAGGCCCAACAACGCAGAAACCACGCCATCTGGTGATGGGGGCTAGGGGTAACATATCTCCTTCTTGTCCCTTTGGGACATTTAGACACAGGGGGCCCAGCGGCACTACGTCCTTTGGCACCAGGCTCATGAATGAATACAAGCGGAAACGTTTATTTAATGCAGGAGTGCTTTATTTATATTCACTGGAATTCTCGACTTGCACACTGTTTGGGCGTGTCTATTTACAAACTGGAAGGCACGTGCAGAATCCAAGGGAGGCAGGGGGTGGAGACTGCAAAGCACGTGTAGTATCTAGTCGGGGCAAAGTATGCCAGGAAGGCCAGAACCAATGGGCGTGGCTGAGAACCACACTATATAAACCCACCAGCTCCTCAGACAAGCGCTTCGCGTTACTTTGCACCTCAGTGCAACGTGACGCTCACCGCCGCCTGACCCAGCTAACTTACCTCACGGGAACCTGCAGCGGCTGCAACCTTACCTGGACTCTGGTTTTCATCAGACTGGCAGCATGCCATCTTATAGGCGGATTCTGAACCCAACTCTGCAGCATCTGCACTCCTGCTCCCGAAACCGGAGACCTGAAACGAGAAAGAAGATAAGACAAGGTTAGAATAATTAAGAATAATTAAGAACACCAGACCCAGGGTCACGCCTCGCTCAAAATCATACGCGCACCCATAACGATTACTTACCAGCTGCCAGACCTTTGCTGCTCCACTCCTCCGTACTGCTGGCTGCATTTCGATCACTGCAGCCACCGCCTGAACCGCTACAACTACTTTACCTATTCAATTGTGAATTTTGGAAAGACAAGCAGGCAAGTGGAAACAAGGGAAACACTTACCAGCTAGAGAATTGGATGAGTCTCAGCTGGCCTGGACTTCCACAGCACGGACCAGTGAAGAAACTTCCCTTCGGCAAGCGCCCCTGCCAGAAGCAGCAGGACAGAGAGCTCATCATTAACATTCAGCAGGTGAGACTTCCAGAATAGCCCAACCCTAGGGGAGCCAGATCAAGGGAGAAGAAGTCGGGAGAAGGGATTAGAACCACAGTCTGCATATCCTCACAATCCCACTTTATATTCATGCAGGAACCACGCTGCTCGCACCACAGTTCCCATTTAGGCGCAGAGGAGAAGTTTCATCCCTGGGAGGGCTGCAACCGTGCCCCAACACTTCCCCAGAGAACAGGTGAGAGTAACAGAATGCAAAGCCTCCTTGGAATCTCTGTCTGGGCGTTATGGACACATCAGAAACGGACCAGTTGGCCCCGTTACTGGGAGAGTTACGGCTGAAGTTCATGCCTCAAGACAGGAAACCAACGCTTTAAGGAGGGACCTCATTGTGAACCGAGAATGCAGGGACGAGTTAGCAAGACAAATGCTCCAAGCACAGGCTGGCCAGACCCCGTTCCTTTAGCCCTGCCCGAACACTTCACTGGGGTTCCAAACAAATACGCAGTATTTATAAACCAATGCCGCCTTCATATCCTGTGCAGACCTGAGGCCTTCCCCAATGATCAATCCAGAGTGGCCTTTGTACTTTCATATCTGGGAGGAACTGCAGCGGACTGGTCTATACCCTTGGCAAATCAAGAGAATCCCTTGCTTCGGGACTTTGGGGATTTTCAGCGTGAAATGTAGAAACTATTTGCACGACATGGCCAAGGACAGGCTCTGGACAACTAACTATTGTCACTCCGACAGGGTAACCAAGATTTATTATAATTACATCACTTCTTTCAGCTGTCTTGTAGCCCAAACTAATTGGCAGAGGAAAAAAGGACTACGCTCTTTTACCGTGGATTGTGAGGACATCTGAAAGATGTGCTAGCTCAAGTAGTTAATCCCCCGTAGGGGTGTGCCGAATACATTGACCTGACAGTGCAACTTGATCATAGGCTGCAGAATCGGAAGATGGATCGAGCCAGAGCAGAGGGGAAGTCAGTTTACGTGCGCCCCCGTGAGAGTCAGATCAAACCACATGACCAGTCTGAACCAATGCAGATCGGGGGCTTGTGCAGCCCTCTCACCAAGGCTGAAAGAGAAAAAAGGAGACAGCAGCAACTCTGCGTATATTGTGGCAAAGCTGGACACTTTCTCCGAGAATGTCCAGTGAAACCACCCAGAAAAACAGTTGGAGCAACTGACAAGAGTGAAGATGAAGAACCAGCCTCAGAAAACTCCAACACCCGGCAAGCGTAGCGGTCCACTTGTCAAGCGGTGAAAAGGAACCAATACAGACCTCACCTAGTCATCCCGGTGCTCTTGGTAAACCACAAGTGTCCATCAAAAATGCATGCTTTGGAAGCATATATTGACAGTGGAGCTGTGGGGAATTACACAGACCAAGATTTGGCTATCCGGATAGGCCTTCCTCTTCGACAGAAGCAAAAATCGGAAAACGTCACATCGGTTGATGGATCTCAGTTATCATCTGGCCCGGTGACGCATTATACCGAAAAGGTCAAGCTCCTGTCTCAGGACGGTCATCAAGAGGACATCTCCTTCGATCTCCTCGGTGCTCCCCAGTACCAGATGATATTTGGGATGTCTTAGCTGGAAACCCATAACCCAAGGATCGACTGCGTAGAAGAATTCTGACTTTTCCCCAAGATTGCAAGGACACCTGTTACAACAAGGAATACTTAGGAAAGGATCACACTAAGTCAAGTTTGGAGAAAGAAATCGTACTAGGCCTTAACAGTTTATTACCTTCTGAATACCTGGATTACCAAGATGTGTTTCAGAAAGAGCAAGCGAACACCTTACCTACGCACAGAACATATGACTGCCAAATTGATTTTGTGCCCAGATCCCGTGCAGTCGGATTAACACATTAACGGAGCAAGAGAACCAGCATTTAAAGACCTACTTGGACCAGTATTTAGCCAAGGGCTTCATTCGCCCGTCCAACTCCTTCCTCGTCCCTCTTCTTTGTGCTTTAAAAGGAGCGAGACTTGAGAACTTGCATTGACTATAGAGCCCTCAATCAGATTATGGTAAAAAATCGGTACCTGTTGCCACTATTTATCAAACCTCTGGATCCGGTAAAAAATGCGCACATCTATACCAAATTGGATTTACGAGGGGCCTATCATTTGGTAAGAGTCTAAAAGGGGGATGAGTAGAAGACAGCATTTTGCACAAAATATGGCCTTTTTGAATATCAAGTTATGCCCTTTAGGCTATGTAATGCCCCTGCGGCGTTCCAATACTTTATGAACGACATGCTCTGTGAACTATTGGACGTGTGCGTGCTCTTCTATATCGACGACATCCTCATTTACTCAACCACCAAGGAGGATCATGTAAGACATGTCTGGGCCGTTCTGGAAAGGTTTCGGCAACACAGGCTATAACACAAGTTGGAGAAATGCTTCTTTCATGTAACAGAGGTTGAATTCCTCAGGTTTATACTCACACCGCAAGGAGTACACATGGACACACTTAAAGTAGATAGCATCCTACAATGGCCTTCACCTACTTCCATGAAAGGTGTACAAAGTGTGCTTGGGTTTGCCAACTTCTATCGTCGGTTCTACTCTGGGCGAAATGGGTCCTCATGGTATTCCTTGAGCAACGATGAATGGAAAACTGGATGGATGTGTCTTGTGTGTTTGGGTAACTGTAGTCGGTAGGCTACCGGATTGATCCAGTCAAGGATGTCGAATGGGTCCAGATATCTCAGAGACAGCTTTGAGGGTCATAACCAGCGATGCAGGTATTTGGTAGAGGATCGACTGGCGTAGAAGAGTTCTGACTTTTCCCCAAGATTGCAAGGACACCTGTCACAACAAGGAATACTTAGGAAAGGATCACACTAAGTCAAGTTTGGAGAAAGAAATCGTACTAGGCCTTAACAGTTCATTACCTTCTGAATACCTGGATTACCAAGATGTGTTTCAGAAAGAGCAAGCGAACACCTTACCTCCCCACAGAACATACGACTGCCAAATTGATTTTGTACCCAGAGCCCAGATCCCGTGCAGTCGGATTTATGCATTAACGGAGCAAGAGAACCAGCATTTAAAGACCTACTTGGACCAGTATTTAGCCATCGGCTTCATTCGCCCGTCCAAGTCCCCGGCTTCCTCGTCCCTCTTCTTTGTGCTTGAAAAGGAGGGAGACTTGAGAACTTGCATTGACTATAGAGCCCTCAATCAGATTATGGTAAAAAATCGGTACCCGTTGCCACTCATTCCCAAACCTCTGGATGAGGTAAACAATGCGCAAATCTATACCAAATTGGATTTACGAGGGGCCTACCATTTGGTAAGAGTCAAAAAGGGGGACGAGTAGAAGACAGCATTTTGCACAAAATATGGCCTTTTTGAATATCAGGTTATGCCCTTTGGGCTATGTAATGCCCCTGTGGCGTTCCAATACTTTATGAACGATGTGCTCTGTGAACTATTGGACGTGTGCGTGCTCTTCTATATCGACGAGATCCTCATTTACTCAACCACCAAGGAGGATCATGTCAGACATGTCCGGGCCATTCTGGAAAGGTTTCGGTAACACAGGCTATAACCCAAGTTGTAGAAATGCTTCTTTCATGTAACAGAGGTTGAATTCCTCAGGTTTATACTCACACCGCGAGGAGTACACATGGACACACTTAAAGTAGATAGCATCCTCCAATGGCCTTCATCTACTTCCATGAAAGGTGTACAAAGTGTGCCTGGGTTTGCCAACTTCTATCATCGGTTCTACCCTGGGTTTTCCCAGATCGTTCACCCAATCACATCTCTGCTACGGAAGAATAAACGATTACAGTGGACCGCAGAAGCGGAGGAAGCCTTCCAGACCCTAAAATGAGCCTTCACATCAGCACCCATTCTACGGCATTGTTCTAACTTGATGGGTCCGACTTGATGGTCGTGCAGTTATGTAATGCCTCCGTCCCCAAGTACCGCTCGAGCAGAATGTAAAATACTGCCCTAGCAATATTTGAGGCCACAGGTGGGAGTGTCGTCGTCAGCCTGGTATCGGGAACGCCGGAAGGACCCCTGAGTGCTGTAAGGCAAAGGGTTCTAATCAAGGAAACACCCAAAAAGGCAATTGGCAATTGGCAGAAGGAGCAAACAAGATGCAGTGACACCAGCTTACCTAAAAGGGATGGAGTTTAGGTAGGAAACCTATGTAGACAGCAGGGGAACCCACAGCAGGCTGAGATGATGTAGTTGGCACTCCTGAAAGCACCTGGTGGAGCAAGACTGGATCCGTGGCAAAACTTGAAGCAATCTGAGGGTTGCAAAAACAGAAGGGCAATCCAAAAAGCAAGTCCAGAGTACAAATAGATGTCAGATGTCCGGGAAATCAGAGAGCACGCCAGAGTCCAAGGGTAATCCAAGAGCAGGTCCAAATGAAGCGTTCCAAGGTCGAGGCAAGGAGAGAAACAAGAAGCAAAAGGTAACGCCTGGCAGTCCTCCGTAGAAGTAGCTGTGAAGCAAAGAGTCTTGTTTGCCGGCTTCTTTTGAAGCGGCGAGCGGTATCACGTGACGCATCACGTGACCGCTCGCGCACATTGTGTGGAGCGCAACGCGGCCAGCGATTGGGGCTGCCGGTACCTCCTGGTATCCTGGCGTCGCCGGCTGTGCAGGAGGCGCCATGGCAACCGCCAACGCGGAAAAGGGTGAAAAGAGGCGGGTCCGCCCAACATGGTATTCCGCCTGCCGTGCTTCCCCTGCTGATGTGAATAGAGAATACGACGGCGAGAAGCGCCTGATGAGGGAAACAGGTGTGAGGGGGAAGTGAGAGACGGGTTGTGTGAGAGGGCGTGACAGAGCCCCCCCTCAAAGGCCCACGACCGCGTAGGCTGGATGGATGCTCCCGGTGAAACCGGGCCACCAGGCGAGGAACGTGAACATCCCGGGAAGCAATCCAGGAGCGGTCCTCCGGGCCGTAACCCAGCCAGTCTACTAAATACTGCAACCCGCCCCTGTGTATACGGGAACCCAGAATAGCCCGCACCTCAAATACATCGGGGGACGAGACAGAGACCGGGGCAGGAGGGGCAGTCAACCGGGTAGGGCCAGGGCATGGCTTAAGCAGGGAGACGTGAAATACCGGGTGGATCCGCCAGGCGGGGGGCACCGCCAGGCGCATAGCTACAGGGTTCAGGACTTTGACCACCTCATATGGACCCAGAAAGCTAGGGAGAAGTTTGCGACAGCCAGGGATGTGTAAATGGCAGGTAGAGAGCCAAACCCGGTCCCCCACCTTGTATGCAGGCGCATCCGCCCTCCTCCTGTCAGCAGCGGTTTTCATGGAGGTTTGGGCCTCACCCAGGTGGACCAACGTTTGGGCATGGACTGAAACCAAATCCCGAGCGCAGGCCGAAGTGGCGGGGGTATCAGAAGAGGAGAAGTCCGGAATGGGAAGAGTACGGGGGTGTTGGCCATAGAGGGCGAAGAAAGGTGAGAACCCAGTAGCAGAGTGCAGTGTATTGTTATAAGTAAACTCGGCGAGATGCAAGAGGTTAAGCCAAGTGTCCTGATACTGTAACGTTAGGCAGCGTAGATACTGCTCCAATGTCTGATTGACCCTCTCGGTTTGCCCGTCGCTCTCTGGATGGTAAGCAGAGGAATAATGAGCATCAATACCCAACATAGAGGTGAGGGCCCGCCAGAAACGGGAGGTCAACTGTGTGCCTCGATCGGACACCAAAACATGGGGCAGGCCAAAGAGACAGAATACAGACCTAAAGAAATGCTTGGCTAAGACCGGGGCTGAGGGTACCCTCTTGCATGGTATGAAACGGGCCAGTTTGGTATAGGAGTCGACAACGACCCAAATTGTATTGAAACCCTGTGTACGTGGTAGGTCGGTAATCAGGTCCATTGAGACCGTGTGCCAGGGACGTAGAGGAACCGGGAGAGGAAGAAGACCCAAAGGTCGGCCCCTGCGTGACTTGCCCTGGGCACAGACTGAGCAGGTATTGACGTAGTGCTGTACGTCACGTTTCATAGTCGGCCACCAACACCAGCGTTTGAGTAGTTCCAGAGTACGATGCTGCCCGGGGTGACCATTAATGGCAGCATCATGAGACCACTCCAACGCCAGGTTCCTGGTTTCACTTGTGGGAAGAAAGAGTTTCCCGTGTACAAAGGGCAGCCCATCCTGCATAACCGGATCCCATTTTGTTAGTGATTGTGGATAGCGGGAGACCCACTGTCGTATGGTGGACTGTAATGAAGGTGACGGTGTGCAGACACAAACTACATGAGTCTCACTCAACAAGGTTTCAGGGAAGGATGGGAGAACCTCCCCCCCAGGGGAACGAGACAGAGCGTCTGCTTTCCCATGCCCAACACCAGGTCGATGTTTGACCACAAAGTCGAACACGGCAAAGAAGAGATGCCAACGTACTTGTCGGCTGTTTGTACATTTCAGAGAGGCAAGGTCTTGGAGATTCTTATGATCGGAGAACACCACCGTCTGGTGTTTTGCGCCCAGGAAGTGGTGTCTCCAGGTCTGTAGAGCGTCCTTAATGGCCAATAGTTCTTTTTCTGTGACTGTGTAGTGCAATTCGCTTGCCGTGAACTTACGAGAGTGAAATGCAACCGGATGCAAACGACCAGTGGCAGGACATGGTTGGGACAGTACCGCGCCTAGTGCATAGGAGGATGCATCTGCCTCCAGGACAAATGGGAGTTCAGGGTTGGGGTGTTGTAACACCGGAGCAGTGGTGAACATAGTTTTCAGAGAGTCAAAGGTGTTTTGTTGTGTCACAGACCAGACATAGGGGACGGAAGGGCTAGTGAGCGCAGTGAGTGGTGCTACAATAGAGGAGAACCCAGCTATGAATCGTCGGTAAAAGTTGGCGAAACCCAAAAATGACTGCAGTTGCTTGAGTGTGGTCGGAATTGGCCATTCGTTGATTGCCCGGACTTTGGACTGATTCATAGAGAGACCCCCGGGAGCGATATGGAACCCCAAGAACTCAACCTGACTGGTGTGGAAAATGCACTTCTCGGGTTTAGCAAATAGTGCGTTGGCTTGGAGACGCAACAACACTTCCTTGATATGCGTGATGTGTTCATCGAGGGAGGAAGAGAAAACCAATATTTCATCTAAGTACACTACCACGTAAGCGTTCAAGATATCGCCAAATATGTCATCCATGAAGCGCTGAAACGTAGCAGGAGCATTACAGAGGCCAAACGGCATAACTGTATACTCAAACAACCCTTGTCGTGAGCAGAAGGCCGTCTTCCATTCATCTCCCTCCCGCATGCGTATGAGATTGTACGCTCCCCGCAGATCCAGTTTGGTGTAGATTGTGGCATGAGTGAGTTTGTCTAACGGGGTAATGAGAGGTATGGGATAGCGGTTTTTTACCGTGATGGTGTTCAAACGCCTATAATCTATGCAAGGACGGAGATCCCCTTCCTTCTTTGGCACAAAGAAGATAGGACTTGCAGCTGGGGATGTTGATGGGCGAATGTGACCCAAACGTAGGGCCTGCTGTATGTATTCTTGCAGGACTCGCTCTTCCGTCTGGGTTAGGGAGTAGATCCGCCCCTTTGGGATGGGGGCGTCCGGGACTAAATCAATGGGGCAGTCGTAGGATCGATGCGAAGGAAGACCTTCCGCAGAGCCTTTGTCAAACACAGCCCGAAATTCATAATACTCAGAAGGTATGTTGTTCGTGACCGCCCCTATCATGTGAGTGTCCTGGGAGTCGGGTCTGTCTTCTATGGCTAAAGAAGCGACTACCCCTAGGATGTCTGCGGGACTGGAAACCCGAGGTGTCTCGAGCAGGCAGTAGTATTGGCACGTTTCTGATTCAAAGGAGACCTGACCCGTGCCCCAGTTAATCAGAGGATTGTGCCTCTTTAGCCAAGGAATGCCCAGGATAACTCCAAACTGAGGTGTGGCTAAGAGGTCAAATGACATGGTCTCTCTATGGACTTCCTGTATGACTAATTCCAACGGGGCTGTCTGTTGCAAGATTGGTCCAGAGGCTAGGGACGTCCCGTCTACTGCATGAGCCGGTTCGGGGTGTTTCTTTTTGATCAGAGGTAAGTTTAGTGAACTGGCTAGCGCTATATCTATAAAGCAGCCTGTAGCTCCAGAGTCGATCACTATTCGTACTGCATGGGAGACTCCTGCAGCTGGGTTTAAGGAAGCTTGTACCACCACAGGTCGGACGGGACCAAAAGCTGGATCAGAGGAATTTAGTATAGGACTCGCCCCAACCCCTGATCTCAAAGGCGAGTCTTCGGAAAACCCAGAATTTTGTTCCTTGGCCGGCGGGGACACTCCTTTACAAAATGCCCGTTGAGACCGCAGTAGAAGCAAGCGTTGTCCGCTCTTCTGCGTTCTCGTTCGGCATGAGTAATGGGGCTACATACCCCGCCGACTTGCATGGGTTCGGGTAAGGTGCTGGATGATGTTGAAGGTGAGGTATGGGATAGCCCTGCTTCCCCCTTACGTTCTGCCCGCCTGGCGTCGATTTGCAAGGTCAAATCCACTAGGTCGATATAGAGTGAGGGAAGAGAAGGCACCACAGACAAAGCATCCTTCATGGAACCACACAAGCCCCGATAATAGATCACTGCTTTTTTGTTCTCGGGCCAGGAGGTCTCAGTAGCGAGTTGGTTGAACTTGGTGATATATTCGATGAGGGTGGATCGGCCTTGAGTAAGATCTAGGAGTTCCATGTCTCTGGATTGTGCTTTATATCTAGTGTCAAAAACCTTGACCATTTCTTGGGTCAATAACTCAAAATCGTACAGAGCAGGATGGTTGCCTTCCAGCAATGGGTTAGCCCACGTGGCTGCCACACCCAACAAATGGGAGAGAAAAAAGCCGCCTTAGAGACCGGATCAGAGAAAGCCTGGGGTCGGCACAAGAAATGCAGTTTGCACTGATTTATGAAGGTGCGATACTTCAAGGGATCCCCTTGATACCTCTCAGGGGCTGCTAGAGGAAATGGGGTCTGAACCACCACAGACGGGGCTGACAGAGTGGGTGGTGTGACGAGAATCGTGTTTTGGGATGGGGCAGCATCGCCGAACTCGGCGTCAACAGGTAAGGGATGTCGTGTGCTTTGCATGGCATCAAGACGGTGGTTCAGTGCAGTGGTGGCAGTGGCCAGCTCAGTGAGGAGGGCAGTGGTAGCAGCTGCCATATCTGTCCTAAGCGATGTCACTGCTTGCATTAAGGCAGTCACAGGGTCCCCGGCTGAAACATCCATAACTGGACGACCATAAGGCTTCACAGTCTGTTCTAACTTGATGGGTCCGACTTGATGGTCGTGCAGTTATGTAATGCCTCCGTCCCCAAGTACCGCTCGAGCAGAATGTAAAATACTGCCCTAGCAATCTTTGAGGCCACAGGTGGGAGTGTCGTCGTCAGCCTGGTATCGGGAACGCCGGAAGGACCCCTGAGTGCTGTAAGGCAAAGGGTTCTAATCAAGGAAACACCCAAAAAGGCAATTGGCAATTGGCAGAAGGAGCAAACAAGATGCAGTAACACCAGCTTACCTAAAAGGGATGAAGTTTAGGTAGCAAACCTATGTAGACAGCAGGGGAACCCACAGCAGTCTGAGATGATGTAGTTGGCACTCCTGAAAGCACCTCGTGGAGCAAGACTGGATCCGTGGCAAAACTTGAAGAAATCCGAGGGTTGCAAAAACAGAAGGGCAATCCAAAAAGCAAGTCCAGAGTACAAATAGATGTCAGATGTCCGGGAAATCAGAGAGCACGCCAGAGTCCAAGGGTAATCCAAGAGCAGGTCCAAATGAAGCGTTCCAAGGTCGAGGCAAGGAGAAAAACAAGAAGCAAAAGGTAACGCCTGGCAGTCCTCCGTAGAAGTAGCTGTGAAGCAAAGAGTCTTGTTTGCCGGCTTCTTTTGAAGCGGCGAGCAGTATCACGTGACGCATCACATGACTGCTCGCGCACGTTGCGTGGAGCGCAACGCGGCCAGCGATTGGGGCTGCCGGTACCGCCTGGTATCCTGGCGTCGCCGGCTGTGCAGGAGGCGCCATGGCAACCGTCAACGCGGAAAAGGGCGAAAAGAGGCGGGTCCGCCCAACATGGTATTCCGCCTGCCCTGCTTCCCCTGCTGATGTGATTAGAGAATACGACAGCGAGAAGCGCCTGATGAGGGAGAAAGGTGTGAGGGGGGAAGTGAGAGACGGGTTGTGTGAGAGGGCGTGACAGGCATCCCCGTCCCGACTTGCCATACATAGTCGAAACCGATGCTTCCAATGTAGCAATGGGAGCAGTTGTATCTCAACGAGATCCCGAAACAGTTCAATGACATCCTGTGGCATTCTGGTCTTGCAAATTTTCTGCTCCCGAATTGAACTATGCAATCACAGATAAAGAACTGTTAGCAATAAAAGCAGCATTCAAGGCATGGAGACATTGGGCCTCATTACACGGTAGGCGGTAAGGGATTACCGGCACCGGTAAGGGCACCAGTGCCGGTAATCCCTTACCGCCCTACTACGAGGTCCCTTAGCGGGTCCCTCCCCTAATGCCTGGTTTTACCAGGTGTTATGGAAGGGACCCGCTAAGGGACTTCAGAGCTAATAACGGTAATGCAAATTGTGGTACCGTTATTAGCTCCTTCCCCATTCCCATTGAGCCCTATAGGGGCTCAAATGGG
This sequence comes from Ambystoma mexicanum, assembly GCF_040938575.1. Lineage (NCBI taxonomy): Eukaryota > Metazoa > Chordata > Amphibia > Caudata > Ambystomatidae > Ambystoma > Ambystoma mexicanum. The sequence continues at coordinate 686,996,655 of NC_090929.1, read as the reverse complement.
AATGGGGAATGATTCCCGGAATGGGGACTTACCGGGTCCTCCAAGGTCGGAATGACCGGGTAAGTCCCTATTCCGGGAACACGGACCCGGAATGCGGTAAGGGGGTAGCCATGTAATGAGGCCCATTATCTTCTTGGAGCCAGGCACACAGTTACCGTCATCACGGATCATCGTAACCTACAATACCTAAAAAACGCGAAAGTACAATCATCACGTCAACTCCGCTGGGCTCTCTTTTTTGCTGAATATGATTTCGTCATTACCTACACACCGGGAGTACGCAATGGGAAAGCGGATGCGCTATCAAGAATGAGTTAAAAAGAAAGGGCATTCACCACACCAGACCCTGTGGCAATCATCCCCGAAGAGCGAATCCTAAATGCGATTGCAGTCTCTGCCTCTTTAGAAGACTTAAAAACTGACCTGCAACACCTGATGAACCAATCAGAACAACAGGATTGGCTGTTAAGAGGAAATCAATACACTATCGTAAACAATCTACCTTACTTTCAGGGGAGATTATATGTGCCGGACAAAGACCTGGAAAACCAAATCATAGCAAGCTATCATGACTCTTTAATTGAAGGACATCTCGGAATCGCTAAAACTCAAGCCAAGGTGAAAAGGAATTATTGGTGGCCAACTTGGAGAAAGGATATTGACCAGTTTATCGCGACCTGTGCTATTTGCGCACAGCACAAGTCTCTAAAACAAAGTCCTCCAGATCTCCTACGTCCTTTGATGGGGCCTCCGGCGCCTTGGCAAACGCTGTCAATGGACTTTATTACTGATCTTCCCCCATGCAACGGATACAACACCATCCTGGTTATTGTGGATCTGTTTTGAAAAATGGCTCATTTCATCCCTCTAAAAGGGATTGCAACAGCCTCTACCCTGGCTAACGTATTTCTAGAACAGATTATTCGGCTACATGGGTTCCCATCGATAATGATGTCTGACCGCGGAACTCAATTTCTCTCAGCACTCTGGAGAAGATGTTGCAAAATCGCCAAAATCGACCTTCGGTTGTCCACAAGTCATCACCCCCAAACCATGAGGACACATATCGCCTCCTTCCAGAAGCGTGAGGTGTACTGACTACCCCGGTTGGATATGATCTTCTCAGGTAAACCGTGGAGGCGGAAGATGTCTCTAGTGAAAACGGATGCCATCTCGGCCGCAGTGGGTAGACCAGATAGGGGAGAGAAATGAGCCATTTTGGAGAAAGTATCCACTGTTACCATAATGCAAGAACAACCCTCCGACAGTGGGAGTTCCAAAATAAAGCCTGTGGTAAGAACACTCCGAGGTCTAGTCGGTGGAGTGTCCTGCTGCAACAGACCTACAGGTTTTTGTGTGTTATATTTAGCATGACAGCAGAAGGGACAAGCACTCACGTATTTGTGACATCCGTGGATAGACCAGGCCACCAAAACTGCCTCTTGAGGAGTTCAGTTGGGTTCAGTGTTCCTCGATGGACGGCCACAGGGTCGTCATGACACCATTTTAGGGCACATGGTCTGGATTTGGAGTGTGGCAAAAACAAACAGTGGTTGATGAACAGTAAACCGTCCTGCTTGTGGATGACGTTCTGGGGTTTAGTCTTGAGAGATGACCGTGAAAGGCTGGTAGCTTCTTTGACACCTTCAAGAAAGGAGGACACTGGACTGAAGATCTTCTTCCGAGGGAATACCAGATCCAGTAAGTGTTCAGGGGAGACTCCAGGGATGGTTATCCGGGACAGAGCGTCGGCCAGCACATTCTTAGTTCCAGGTAAGTAGGTCAAGACAAAGTCAGATTGGGAGAAGAAGTGTGCCCATCTGGCTTTGTGGGAGTTAATGCACTCCATCTGTTGAATAAACTTCAAATTCTTATGGTCGGTTCTGAGAAGGAAAGGGTGAGCTGCTCCTTGCAGGAGATGGTGCCACTCCTCACAAGCGACCTTCATGGCAAGCAACTCTTTTTCGATGATGGAATAGTTTGCCTGACTTGAAGTAAGAGTTTTAGAAACATATGCCACTGGATGTTCAATTCTGTCAAATTCCTGTAGCAAGACTGCTCCTATGGCAGCAGCAGAAGCATCAGCCTCAATGATGAATGGCCGCCCTTGATTGGGCTGACATAACACTGGGGCAGAACAGAACAACTCTTTCAAACGTTGAAAGGCCTCGTCAGCCTCCTTTGACCAGAGAAACGGGGCAGAAGATTTTTTTATCACGGAGGTGATGGGTAGCACCGTCTCGGAGAATCCATTGATGAACTTGTGGTAGAAGTTGGCCAGGCCTAAGAACTTTTGAACTTCCTTCACGGAGGCTGGAGCGGGCCACTTGAGAATCACTTCTACCTTTCTGGGGTCCATTTCGACTTCAGCTTCGGACAGGATGATCCCCAGGTATGGCACGGTTGTAGCCAGGAATATGCACTTCTCTGGGTTAACCAGGAGATGGTTTTCCTTCAGGCGCTGCAGCACTTTACACAGGTGTTCTTCATGAAGCTGGCGGGAGGTGGAGTAGACCAATATGTCATCGAAATAGATGATGGTGCAATGAAAAAGAAGGAAAGGGAGGAGGGCACCACTAGATAGTAAGAAATGTCTATACCTCTATTAGAAGAGAATCTATAAAAATACTTTAGCCTGGAGCAGCCAGTCCATAAAGGATCCCTTAGCACCGGGATCTATTCAAACCAATATTCTCCAAAAAACAAAGTGGATCCACTTCGTTAGGAAAGGCGCTTCTCAGTTAGCCCCAATAAATGGTTGCTGTTTGTTGGATAAATGCTCATAGTAACAAAAACTTCTTAATTAAATGAATGTGAAACAGAAAATGTTTAATGCACATTTCTGAATTGTTGGATGAAAGTCTTCTTAATAGATAACACATAGAGCATCCATCGAAAATTGTCCATAATACTGTGGTGTTAGTGCCAATGCATTTCGGTGAAAACCTTCATCAGGGCAGTATTACAGCTCAACATGATATATTGTATATTTATTCTATTAACAACAATTTTAACAATATTATTGACAAAGGTTGCAAAATTCATTTAAATGTAACGAATGAAAAACACGTACCCATTCGTGAAAACACATCCGTGTGGAGAATTGGAAGCAAAAGGAAAGGCAATTCAATTAGTATTCTACGGTACTAAAGGGTGTGTGAGTAATTCAACAAGCTTACAGATACTCCATACCTTCATTGAGTCTCTGAACGCCTGGTTAACCTCGTCACTTGTTAGCAAAACGTGAGAATCTGGAATGAATTATAGTTTTAGAACCAGGGGTAAGCCCCTCACTAATTTAGACTAAGCTATAAATCCTAGAACTCCTAGGGAGTGTCAAATCTTACCTGACGGTTTGTAAGACGATTCAACCGCAAGTGCAGCGTCCAGCGCGCTTGCGGTGTGAATGATTGTGTATTTAAGGGTAACCATGGAGACGAAGCGAGGCGTCGTGGTCACGAGGAAGCACGTACGCCTCGCGCCCCACCCCCTGGCGTTAGCCCTGGGGCGGGGATGTCTCCATGGTTACAAGAAGCTTGTCGATTACAGCATTCTTAGTAAACACCAGTGGGTACGTTTATATATGAGAGCCGGGTAAGTAGTATCAAAAGTACACTCTTAAAACTGGCGGGGAAGCTCTTTATACACTCTGTCTCGTGCTTCCTCGTGACCACGACGCCTCGCTTCGTCTCCATGGTTACCCTTAAATACACAATCATTCACACCGCAAGCGCGCTGGACGCTGCACTTGCGGTTGAATCGTCTTACAAACCGTCAGGTAAGATTTGACACTCCCTAGGAGTTCTAGGATTTATAGCTTAGTCTAAATTAGTGAGGGGCTTACCCCTGGTTCTAAAACTATAATTCATTCCAGATTCTCACGTTTTGCTAACAAGTGACGAGGTTAACCAGGCGTTCAGAGACTCAATGAAGGTATGGAGTATCTGTAAGCTTGTTGAATTACTCACACACCCTTTAGTACCGTAGAATACTAATTGAATTGCCTTTCCTTTTGCTTCCAATTCTCCACACGGATGTGTTTTCACGAATGGGTACGTGTTTTTCATTCGTTACATTTAAATGAATTTTGCAACCTTTGTCAATAATATTGTTAAAATTGTTGTTAATAGAATAAATATACAATATATCATGTTGAGCTGTAATACTGCCCTGATGAAGGTTTTCACCGAAATGCATTGGCACTAACACCACAGTATTATGGACAATTTTCGATGGATGCTCTATGTGTTATCTATTAAGAAGACTTTCATCCAACAATTCAGAAATGTGCATTAAACATTTTCTGTTTCACATTCATTTAATTAAGAAGTTTTTGTTACTATGAGCATTTATCCAACAAACAGCAACCATTTATTGGGGCTAAGTGAGAAGCGCCTTTCCTAACGAAGTGGATCCACTTTGTTTTTTGGAGAATATTGCAATGAAAAAGAAGATCAGAAAACAAGCAGTCCATCAACCTTTGAAATATAGATGGTGTTTTGACCAGGCCAAATGGCATTACCTGGTACTCAGTGTGTCCGAACGGGGTCCGAAAGGCGGTCTTCCATTCGTCACCCAAACGGACACGCAACAGGTGGTAAGCCCGTCATAAGTCCAACTTGGAAAACACAACTGCGGCTTGTACCGCCTCTATAACATCTTTGATGAGCGGCATGGGGTATCTGTCCCAGACCGTCACTTTGTTGAGTCCTCTGTAGTGTATGCAAGGCTTTAGTTCTTGAGTATCCCTTTTTGGGACGAAGAACAGAGCAGCCCCAGTTGGGGATCGTGAGGGTTGAATGAGGCCGTTAAGCAGATTAGAATCGAGGTACTTCCTGAGGACTTCCTTCTCTTTTAGGGAGAGAACATACGCCCAAAAGGGATTATGGCATGCGGTATAAGATCAATGGCGCAGTCTTCGAGCTGATGTAGCGGTAGTTCCAGTGATTCTTTATCAAGGAAGACTTCGCTAAACTCACATAGATCAGTAGGGATGGTGTGAACCCCTAGGGTAATCTGGTGAGATGAGGGATCTGCTACAATTCCGACTGTAGCGTAGTTGGCTCCCGAAAGACAGGACTTAAGGCAGTAGTCGGACGTGAAGGCCATCTGGTTTTTGGTCCAATCAATTGCAGGATTGTGCTTGCGTAACCATGACACCCCGAGGATGACAGGAAAATGGACTGCCCTTATGAGATCGAACTGTATGACCTTGGTGTGTTGTAGTACTGTCATGGTTAGTGCTGTCGTGCTGTGGGTGATGAGACCAGAACTCAGGGGTTTGCCATCGACTCCTTCAACCTTCTGGTCCTCTTCTTTTCAAGACGTTCGATGCCCGTCTTGTTGGCCCAAACGATGTCCATAAAACAACCAGCTGCCCCACAGTCGACTAGGGCCAACACATCGACGACCCTTTGGTTGCTGAATAGTTGAACGGCCAACACCATCAGACTGTTGTCCTCATTGGAGACCGCGGAGGTGACTGACATTGAAACATAGGGACTAGGGGACCCACCTCAGAAGCTTGTCCGTGCTAGTTCCAGGGACGGCCGTTTCCCGGCCGACGAGGTGGGACTTCGGGACAGTCTCTCAGTAGGTGTTTGTCGGAGCCACAAGACATGCAAAGGTTGTTCTCCTTACGCCTCTTACGTTCTTCTGCGGTAAGAGAACCTCGGATGGTTCCTATCTGCATAGGCTCTTTCTTGGACTGTTGAGGTGAGAAGGAAGCAGGAGTGGATAATTCCGGCTGGAACATAGGGCTGCGAGCCTTCCTTCGCTCAGAATGTCTCTCAGAGAGACGAAAGTCTATCTGTAGAACTGTGGATAGCAGGTCGGACAACGTTGCTTGTCGTGGAGACCGGGCCAGTTTGACCTTCAACTCCTCACAGAGACCACATCTGAAAATAGTGTATTGAGCATTCTCCGGCCAACCCGTTTCTGAGGTGACTCGCTTGAATATTGAGATATATGTCAAAAGGTCTGAAGGACCCTGGCGAATATCTAATAGTTCCTCGCTGGCAACTTGAGCAGATTCTTGTCTCTCTAAGGCCTACTTGAATTGGACTGTGAAGGCGCTGTAATCTTGTAGAAGAGGACTGGCACTGGTAACCGATGGGGTTATCCAGGCTAAAGCGTTCCTAGTCAAATTCGAAATTAGGAACCCTATGCAGACCTGATCAGACGTGTACGTTTGAGGACGGAAAGTGAAATGTATAATACAGCCCTCCATAAATTCCTTAAACCTGCGGGGTGAACCATCACATTTTCCAGAAGCCAGAGCAATGGGAGGGAGTTTGGTACGTAGTTGGTCTCTGTTGGCTACCATTTGACAGAGGGTGACGTTCTCTGCCTTGAGGTCTTGCACCTCCTGTGAGAGACTCTGCATGGCATTGACCAGTTCCTGTAACTGCTCGGCGGTAGCCATCGTGATCACTTTTGGGCGCTGTAAACTGTCAGATTTGACTTTCACTTCTTGGTAATCACTTAACTCCAGCTCCCCCTCCTCCTCAAATGTGTCTTCGGATGTAGATTCCTGTAGTCGGCCCTTCTTTTTCCAGTCTCTTCGTTTTTTTAAAAGAGATACGGCCTCCCTCGGGTAGAAGCCACTCTGCCGCCTTTGTGGCAAGGGTGGACAAAGGACCCCCTCCCGAGGGCACCAGCGAGAGGAAAAGGCAGGTGGCTGAAAAAACCTCTCTGGTGAACTGTGTTGTGTATATCCTCGCCAGAGGGTGATGCAGCGGAAGCAACAGTCTTCAGCTGTCTAGGTTGTTGAAGCCAGGCTTCCTTGTGAGTGGAAGTGGTGAGTCTGACCAGAAGTCTGGATAGTCTGGCAGGGGGAAGGTTGAAGTTCCCTGTGACTCACTTCCCGCCTTATAGGGAATAGACACAGCCAAGCCGCGTTACAGGAGGTGAGACGGCCACAAGGTATGGGGTGTCTCAGAGAGGGACAGAAATGTTCTGCAGAAAGCGAGGAAGCAGCGGAAAGGAAAGAAAATCTCTGCGGCTCCAACGAGAAAGAGGGATACCGCGACACCGGACAAGGAGAGGAAACAGAAGGTAAACAAAGCAGGGATCTATAAAAAAGAGTGAAAGAAAGAAGGTAAGTGTAGGCGGAGAAAGACAGACAGAAAAGAATACCACGGCTGCATAAAGGCACTGAGCGGGAACAGTACGGAGCCGCCGAAGTAGGCAGAGGGATGAACGGGACGAGACCCATGAGAAGAAACAAACGGGCAGCAGAGAGGGAGGCGCATGACATTCTTGGACAACACAAATATGTTCAGTCTCTTTAGATCTAATACTAAATGATATTTGCCATTCGGCTTCAGTACCAGGAAGTTAATGGAATAGAACACCAGAAGCTTCTCCTGCTCTAGCACCCACAATGCTTTTATCCTCATTGTGTGCAAGAACTGATAGCATTTGTGCTTGAGCCTGTAGGTTCACTAGGTTCATGCACAATCAATTCCTTCCTCTATAGCTTTGGAAAGTTTCAGCTGGGGATAGGCCTTCTTCATAGCAGAATCTATCCTTTTATGTACAGCATTCTTAGTGGTTGCTATTTCATGAGACATAGAGGACCTGTTTAGCACATTTGTGAGGATATCATCAATCTTTATGGACTGAGCTAATGACTTGCCTTCTCCTTTCAGAGGATGCAATTTTGCCAAAATCTAAGGAGGTTAATCCTGTCTGGCTCACTTAATTCTTTCAGAATATTCTCCTTTATTGCTGGTAAAAGAGGTAATCCCAGTTTTAATTATTTCTTCATTTGTTTTCGGGCAGGGCTCTTGCCTTGCTACCCTGATACCAAGGCCACTTCTTCTTGGAATTCCAAGTAATCTGCAATTTGGGAAATTACTTTTGGAGTGGCTTCTTTATCTGGATTAGGGATCCACAACGTTTGGTTCTCCAGTGTTTTGGACCACAACTGCCATGAGTTCACCATTGATTACGTTGGCTAGGCTTGATAGTTGTTGTAGTCCAAAACATCTGGGGAACCAAACGTTGAAGAGGTTGGATGTGGCTGATTGTAAAGTTGGGGAGGCTTGTTTCTTCCCCTTCTTTTTTTTTATTTTCCTCTCTTAATGACTTCTTGTCTTTGTCTTTACCTCTTCCTTGCAATTCTTCTCTTCTTCTGTGTAGTCGAGAAAGTCTAAGGGGAAAAGGAATTGCCCTCCAAATGTTTTCTCTTGTAAGAAACTTTCATGGCACAATTTTTTCTCTGCCAGAATCTGTGGCCTGCAGCCTGCCAGGTGACTAAAGCAACAATGTTTCTCCTTCTGACTTCTTTGCATGGAATATGCCCGGGCTGCACATGAGCCTTCAGCCATAGGTCTATCCCAATCAAATATGGCAGTGCAAAAAAGTGAAAGACCACTGACCGACAAAGAATCGTGGGTACCCACCCACCTTGTTCCAACCATTTCCCTACATTTAGTGAAGCAGCCTTTTTGCTGCATTTTTAGAGCGTTTTTTCTTAAAGGGGTGGGGGAAAAGGTACATTAAATATTGATTTTTATGGCATTGCGGTAGTGGGGTGTGTGACCCTCTCACATGTATTGCCCCTTTAAGGGAATGTGTCCCTCCCCTGTGTATTGCCCTTTTAACATGGGCAAGCTAATAAAAGGAGCTCCTGCAGACATGTGCACCAGAACAGCTGGAGACTCCCGAAGAGGAAGGACTGAGTCCGTGTCTCATTTATGTAGGCCTGCGATCCTACATATGGGAGCACAGGCCTGCATGCCCTGATGCAGTGGGACCCTCGTGCCAGCACGGTCAGGGGCATGGCTTGCTGTGCCCCCACTCCCCATGGTGCTGGTGTCCCATAGTAGCATGGGGCCTGCTGGATTTCCAGAGCAGGCCCCAAACCCCAGAGGTACTGGGCCTCCAGATAGTGCTGATGTCGGTAGCACTATTGGGGCACGCTGTATGTCCACAGCGTTCCCCATGTAACATTGGCAATGAGGATGAAGAACCCCTGCCCCTGTGGTTCCTGTATTATTTTTCTCTTTCTTCTTTTTGTTTGTTTGTTGGAAGGAGGAACGGAGCTGTCCCCCACTGGGGGAGACAATGCGGCAGCCATCGCCACGTGTGAGGAGGGGAGGAGTGGCATCCATCCCCGTCGGGGTGGTGGATCAGAATGATGGGGAAGTCCTGCCATCGCAGGCAGGGCGCGCTGCAAGAAATATGGAGGGGAGCACCTGCCCCCTCCCACGGCAGGGAAACAAGCGGCCGCAAAAATAAATGGAGCAGCAGTAGCTGCAACAAAAAAGAGGACACCAGGACCCTGCTAGCAAACCCTCCATAGCCACGGCCCTCTGTAAGAGGGTGCTTGTGCGGCCTGGCAAGGGTTAGCCCGCATATACCTGCAGGCCTCACGGCCCCTGTGGCAACTGTAGTCAATAAGAAGAAATACATATCCTTCCGAAGATGGAGGTGGTGTGCGTGTGCACCGCCCCTCCCGCCGAGCACAGAAGGAGATGGGTGCCCGCCCTGCCAGCCCTATGGGAAGGCAGGAGCCTGCCAGAAAGAAGGGAGAGAGGCCCGATACAGTCAGGGGCAGTCCAACTCCAATGAGGCCTGTAGTGGCACTCGTCGGCCCCGCCTGAATTAAAGTAAACAAATTCTCCCGCTTGGGGGAGGGAACTGGTGGTGCTGCGTTGCTCCAGCCCGGTGCTGGGAAGAAGGAAGCCCCGCTACACACAAGATAGCTCGGGGCATCCGGCGGTGAAGATACGTGCAGCTCCGGGTCGGGACTAAGGAAGGAGAAGGCCCGTTCACAGTGGCGAGTGGTTGCTACACTCTCCCCTGCATATCCTGGGCCAGGAGCCAGTGCATGTCTGAATGCTCCATTTTGGAGCATAAGGTCAAGTGAGGTGATTTCAAGTGGGCACAGCCAAAACACAACAGGAAGTAGATGGACCCTGGATAAGCCAGCCCCGCAGTCAGTGATGGGAAGTGCAACGTGCCCTGCCGGTGTCACGCAACAGGAGGGGAAATGGCCCTCTGCAGATCCTGGGCCCCGGGGGTGAAATAAAGTACAGAGGCCACCCGCTTCCACCAATGATGGGGGCGACACTCTGATGTGCCGGCAGCCCACAGCTGCATCAGGACCGGTCCACCAGCAGTGACATGGAGCGAGGAAGAAAAACACAAATGATGACTGGGCGTGGGTGGCCTGTCCCATCCCTTCAACGACCAGTGCCACAAGCAGCGGCATCAGAATGCCAAGCCCCCATTCGGGCCGACTGGCGGTGAAACGCTGCATGCTCCATGCCAGAGTTTTCATGACAGTGGCGCTGTATGTCGGCGCAGTGGGAGCAAGAAGTATGGGCCCCCAGAGATATTCCCGGACCAACTGACGGTGATAAGTGATAAACTCTGTGGGAGCAATATGGGCGAAGTGAAGCACTCTCGTAGGGCGCGAGATAACCCCATGCCCACGGCCCTCTGATAGTACTGGGACGCATCGGCAGTAGGTTTCTGAATACACTCTGGGTCAGAGCTGTATACACAAGATGTCCCGCTGTGCAACATCGATCTTGGGCCTCCCGTGGTGGGCTGTGTACGCTCTGGGTAGGGGCGCCGAAAGAAAAGGAATGCAGTGTTCCAGGGCCATGAAAGCAAAGTGTATGGCCCCCTGCAGATCCTGGACCCGGGGTGAGGTAACCGATACTCTGGGCTAAGGAGTGTCAAACTATGAAATGCTGCCCAACATGCCAGTAGACCTGGTCAACCCTATACCAGGTGTCTTGCTGCCTGTGCCAACGATGACATTGCAGTGACGGTGCTGTGAAGCGAGTAGGAGAACTAAACAGGCTCATGCAAAGCAAAGACACGAGTGTTGCAGCTCATTGTGAGTACGTGTGCGCTCTCTACAGTGCCTGGCCTGGGGGAAGCGAGTTGAGAAGCAAGTGGCCCCAACACCTAGCCACTGGTGCCACCCTACCTGCGCAGCAAAGTGGCGGGGACCTGACTACCTGCCACTGGTGTCGCCCGGCCTGCCCAGCAAGTGGCCTCTTTGCCCTGCCACTGGTGTGCACCCTGCCTGGCCTGCCATCCATGGACCAGGCCGATGTGGCCCTGGAGGTGATTCCTGCCAGCCCCGAACTGGGACATCACCTGCACTGTCAACGGCAGTGACTCCTGCCTATGGGGAGGAGAAGAAGTTGCCCAGACGCCCTGTCATCTGTGGCCGGTCAACCAACGTCTTGCGGCCCTTCAAACCTACCACCCGGAAGAGGTGCTGTGAGTGGCTGAGATTTGCAACTCTGTATGAGTGTTTGTGCGCCCTCCAGTCCCACGACATTGAAGAGACACCCCTGCCCTGTCGACATCATGCGGCGCAGTTTGGACACCCTGCCACGTGCGTCTTGCTGACTGCCCAAAATCAAGGGGCTGACGGAGGCCTGACCCTGCTGCAGTCTGGACGCCCTGCTATCTGCGTCTGGCTGCCTGCCTCAACCTCAAGGGCCTACGCCGATGTGGCCCCTGGTACTCGCCAGGTGTGGCTTTGCGGGCCTTTGAACTGTTCCATCAATAAACCTGGACCTGGAGAAGTGACTATCCTGAACGGACACTGATGGAAAATGAGCTGGTCTCCTGCAGTCCTGCAATTGCTTAAAGAGGACTCAGTATACACGTGTTTTGATGCTGTGAGCCTGCATATTAGTTACATGCTTAAAGTGGTCTTGGTAAAGAACTGTTATGTGAAGCTGTGATCCCGCAGTTTGTAGGTGTGCTCTGTATGGGGCCAGCAGCTAGCAATGGCGTCATTCAGTGGTGGAAGTCCTATAAAGGGTTGTGTAACGTGTTCGAACTGCTAACCTTCCACCAGCGGATTGCAAACTGCGATTGTCGGGTGACAACGGGTTGTGTGTAAGGTGTGTTCATATGTGTTGTATGTCTAAAACTATGTGAGACCCATGTGTGTAGCAGTGGCATATCCGATTGGTTGTTGATCCTACGTTCCTAAAGTAGCCCTAGTAATGTTGTTTGTAACAGGGTGAGGGGATTGTGTCTGTTTTAGTAACATTTGTTTGGTTCTTATGGAAAAGGAGTGTGGTGTGTGACCCTCCCACGTGTATTACCCCTTTAAGGGAAGGTGTCCCTCCCCTGTATATTGCCCTTGTAACATGGGCCATGGCCCAAGCTAACAATAGGAGCTTCTGCAGACACGGGCACCAGAATGGCTGCAGACTCCCGAATACGAACAACTGAGTCCGTGTCTCATTTATGTAGGCCTGCAGTCCTGCACGTGGGAGGACAGGCCTGCGTGCCCTGTTGCTGTGGGACCCTTGTACCAGCACAGTGGCAGAGGCCCGCAAGGTCAGGTGCCTGGCTTGCTGTGCCCCCACTCCCCATGGTGCTGGTGTCCCATAGCACCATGGAGCCTGCTGGATGTCCAGAGCAGGCCCCAACCCCCAGAGGCACTGGGCCTCCAGATAGTGCTGATGTCCATAGCACTATGGGTGCCCGCTGGGTGTCTACAGCGGGCCGCCTGTAACAGGTGAGGGAGGGGTGGGGGCTATGGAAGGGCATTATATTGGGTCTTCCCCCATACAAAAGCCATGAAAACGGGGTAAAACAGACAGCACCAGTGCTTTAAATGGGCCGGCTCTAACGGCCCGAGTACCTGTGCTGCTTATGTTTGGCTGTATTGACGGACTGGACTTCTCCAAACTTGAGGAGAGTACCGGTACGCAATTACGTTGCCAACCCTGCCATATTTTTTAGTCCAGCACACATCAGCTGTCCAAAGCCTTCCCAGCTCCGCCTTCACACTTTTTCCTGTGAAACGTCAAAGTAGTTGCTTTGTGTCAACAACCCAGTAGAATAAGGGAGAGTATTGGTTGATAGCCCAGGCTCAGGAGTGCCTGGTGAAGGACTATTATCCATTAATAGGTGTGAATGGGGTGGGGGGAATAAATGTGAGGGGAGCATAGGATTGCATTCTGTGTGAAATAAAGACTCTAGCAGATAACCTTGCAATTTCTTTCCCTGTGAATACAGTTTTAAAACACATTTTCTTTCACTGTGAACCTCATACATTTTAAGGCTTTTACTGTGATCTTCTTGTCGGGATGGGTGAAATAAATCTATAATCCTGTTTTTGTTTGACATTATTGTAAAACTATATGTCAGGTTGGTGCCTGATGTGATTTTTGCTATAAAACTTATTTAATATTTTCAAACCCAAACCTTACAAAATAATTATATTATCTATAGATGGAATGATATGTGGACCAGTGCTTAAATTGTCGACTGGGCCCAAATTCTGGTTTCACTACTCAAGCAAAGTGTATGATACTGGGCAAATCATTTAACCTCACTGTGCCTTATCTGCAGACATTGGGCGTCCTGAGAAAGAATGGACCATATTTAGGGTGTCATTTTTAATTTCCCATAGCAGTTAATGAAGTGTAAAAAAACATGTTTAAAAGGTGTACACATGGGTTTTCACTGAATGGCCACTCCCAGGATTTTTCAAGGTTTTGACTAACGTGAGCGTGGTCTCAGAGCGAAACTTACGTGTCCACCACCCCATGCGTTCCACCCTTCAAAAACGAATGCTTATCTTATCCGCCAGCACTTGAATATGATGATGGTAGATATGCATTACATTCCTTTGGAATCCGCCAGCTTTTAGCAACCAGTAAAAGCTGGTGGATTCCAAAGAAATTCATGGAATTGCCTCACCCATGTACGTCTATAAGGGAAGGCATTTACAATTGCACTTTAAAGTGTAAACAATGCTTTGGAACTTGGGTTCCCGTGAATGTCCCTGCATTTGTGATTGGTAATGCAAGCAAACAAGGCATAGGAGAATTTCTAACATGCCAGTGTTAGGCAGAGCAGTCCTCTCCCTGCAATCAGAAGAGGGAAGAAAATGTGCCCCTTCCAGTAGGCATGGTATGTTGCCCTCAGTAAAATCTGCAGAACAACTTTCGAATGATCAGGGTTGAAACCAAGTTGTACAGGCTAGTCTATCCAGTGCACAGGCCCTGATTCTCCAAGCTTCTACATGTGCATGGACATTGCAGGCTATTCTACCCCATGCACAAGCCCCGATCCTCTAAGCTTCTACATGTGCCTGGTTCGTGCAGGCTATTCTACCCAGTGCACTAGCCCTGATCCTCCAAGTTTCTACATGTGCTTAGTCAGTGCAGACTATTCTACCGAAGCATGGAGTTGAGAACGGAAGGTAAGGTCAGTGCGCAGATCCCAAAGTTCTGATTCAAAAGTCCATAAAACAAAGTGCAGATTTGGCTTCAAGTCCAATTTATTAGTCACCAAACAGCCGACACGTGTTTCAACCTATCAGGTCGTTCTCAAGGCCTGAATCCAATGACGTTGTGAACAGAATGTTGTGTCAACCAAAACAGTTGCTGCTCTCCAATGGGTAGGTATCTTTGTAGTAATATGAAATGTCTGTTGCAGGTAGCTCAGAGGTAATGCTGGGGTCAAATCCCCATCTGCAGGTAGTATTTGTGAGTTTAGCACGTCGGCTGTTTAGTGACTAATAAATTGGACTTGAAGCCAAATCTGCACTTTGTTTTATGGACTTTTCAATCAGAACTTTGGGATCTGCGCACTGACCTTACCTTCCGTTCTCAACTCCATGTTTACTTGTACTGGTGATTGCTAGGGGACACCAGTGGAAGGTTGCCAGAGCAGCAGGCTCTTATACTTTACACATTTTGGTATCAACTAGCGCACTGGCTACGTACGACCCCCGGTCTGTCATACTGTTGTATTCTACCGAAGCATTCACATGTGCCTGGACATTGCAGGCTATACTACCCAGTGCACTAGCCCTGATCCTCCAAGCTTATACATGTGCCTGGACCGTGCAGTCTATTCTACCCAGGGCAATCTTCTTAGCCATGCGTCACATTTAGATAGGTTTGTGAAGAATAGGCATGCATCACATTTAGATATAATTGTGAAGATTAGCCATGCGTCACATTTAGATAGAATCGTGAAGATTAGCAAAACCAAGAAAAACTTTGAGGGTATCCAATGTACTAACCCCCCCCCCCACTCCTGCTCCCCTCCTACACACATCCCTTGTACTACACACACACATGGTCTAGCCAAACCACACACAAACACAAACCCAACATAATAACACTTGCATACAACAACAATCCCAGGCACTGGACCATACCCCTACAGACACAACAAGCCAGTATGCACTACCATAACCTTAAACACCATCCAGTGTACCCATAAAACACACAAACACACAGCCAACATAACAGACATTCACATACAACAAACAACCTAGGCACCAGGCCTAACCCTTACGGATACACAAGCCAATGCGCTAAACCACAACCTTCAATACCGGACAATTTACACATAAAACCCACACCCAACATAACATTCACATACAACAAACAACCCAGGCATTGGGCCTCACCTTTCCAGATACAAGAATCCAGTGAACGCAAATAACCCATCTGCAACCCAACAAACACAGATGCTAGTTTCTCCTGGTTCTGGACCTATCCTATCCCTCTACCCTCACTAACCAACCCCGTCCTCTTTCTTGCAGAGCCACGTGAGCGCCTGGAGACTGCCCCTGGGTGGTAGCTGTGCGTAGAATAAGTCAACATAACATAACATTTACTCACTGTTTCGTTTACGCAAACCACTGTGTGTTCCTCAGGAAGTTTCCATGGGGATTGTTAGTTTATCAGTGACTTTTCTCTTTAAGCACCCTAATTTATCCATAGATCAGTTATTATTATAGTATTAGTTGTCTTTCAGACACTCCTTTCCTTCAAAGCCTGCCAGCATTTATACATCACAATATTGATGCCAAAACGGGGCAAAAGCAGTCTGTGATTCATGGACGTCTTTGAGGGATGACTGCATTAGCCTGACAGAACCAAATTTCAAGTGAATAAATTAAAAGTACACTATTTTATTGAGCTTTTGATTGGAATCATTCTTTGTAATGTTTCAGTGTGCCAGATTCCGAAGACTCAAGCTAAGAGCAAAGGGACTTATACAGAGTGAGAGGGTGAAAAAGGGATTATAGTGGAGTGTGGAGAGAGGCATATAGAAAGCAATATGAATAGCTATTGAGATGTAAAGAGCAAAACCCACATGCAAAGTGAGATGAATAAATAATTACGTGACTTGACATGGAAACAGTACATTTAAGAGAAATGGGTCGGGAGACCTGACAGTGGCCAGGCATGAGAGCAATTTTTTGTACCTTGCCGGCAGCGAGCCAAGGCACACTATAAGCCTAGATTGGTGAGTACAAGCACTTCTTTTTTTTAATTGAAAGCACTGGCCAGCAACATGCATTCAACCTTCAATTAGGTTCCCCACCATGGTGCCAGCTCTGGGTGCCAGGGTATACAGTAGATCAGTGCTTTAAGTGGGTCAGGGCCGAGACCCAGGAGGCTCTGAATATTCTGTCTTTCAGGGCCCCTTAAGTTTCCTCCTAACCCCAGCCCACCAGGACTTTTTTTCTAAAGCCTGAAGCTCTCATGCGTAAGGGAGAGCTTCAGGCTTTAGAAATAAGAATTGCCCCTCACCTTTTGTTTGTAGTGCCAATTCCGCTGCCAGCCACCCCTTTCAACAGAGATGCAGGCTGATGATCCCTGCATCTCTAAGGAAAGGGTTGACTGGTAGGAGCTCAGCGACTTTTTTTTTGTAAATCCTGAAGCTTTCCTGCAAGAGATTCAGCCTTTGCAAAAAAAAGCCTCGCCTTTTGATTGGGTCACCCACCCCCTGCATCCATGCTAACATTCTGAAGCACCTGGGAGGGAGATTACATCAGAGAAATGGGGAGAAATTAAAGGGATAATGCACTCAAAAATGTTATTGTCCCGATCGTTCGGGCATGTTTTTTTCAGCATACTGTGATTGATCGTAAAAAAACGTTCCTATGCATCTTACCTTAATTTTCCTCACTTTTACATATGCGAAAAAAAGGGTTTGGGTGCGGCCATCTTGTGCTGATCTTATCCGTTGCTGCATCGCCCTAAGGTCGAGTGCCCTTGCGGCGCTAAATCATATCACCCACCCCTGAAGCTGACATCACTATTCCAAACGATATGCTCCACCTATTTTCATGACGTTAGTGGGCAGCATAGCCAAATGTGCCCAGTCATCACCCACGTCATAACGTCAGGTAATGCAGAAGCCAGAAGATCAACACACACATCCTCTCAAAGAGCATCCCAAATCGGATTTGCAACCAATAATTTTAAAGAAACATCATTAATCTGCAATTTCGCACATGTTTTTATTTATCAAAGAATGCTCCAAAAACCACATTATCAAGATCCACTGATAGCGATGAACGACCTATAGTTGTGTGTCCTTAGGCTCCAGTAGCAAACGTTTAAAATGACGCACATGGTGTTCCTCTCGGATGAAGATGTGGATTTGACGCATCAGATTCTTGCTACACCATGTATGATGACAGGTTGCTTCTTGTCGCTGGTACCGCCAAAGGGCATATCGGTCCCGGTCGATCGTCCCATATGAGGGTAATGCAAATCAAGGCATTTAGACGTATCTGCCATTGTTGATTGAAGAAGCCATCCTACAGCAGCTGAAAACTATGGCATTCGCAAAACAGTACAATATATCTGTGAAGATAACAGAATAAAAATATATTTTAGTATCCGTTCTTTATTCAAATTCATCCTGTAATTCTGCACTGGATGAAACCGAATAACGAACACAAACCACACACAATGAACACACACAGACAACGTGGGGGACTATTTTCGACTACGATATTCATGAAAGGTTAGTGCTGAGAAGTCAGTATAGCTCCTAAAGGTATGGATAAACTGACTCAGAAATGGGACAACAGACAGATGGCAATGTAACGGAAGTGGGAATATTATCTATCGAAAAGCGAATCAAGTACCCTTGGAAAATGTTGGCTGGCATCCACCGTTGCTGTGCGATCTTGAATACTGTTTTACCCATCACTAGTGCAGGTTATAAAGCTATATGTGATGTCATTCACGACGCTGTGGCCTTTCCATTGGCAAAAGCATTAAATATGGAGTCTCAATGTTCACGAAGAGCAGCTACCTTTGATGATTATTTTTCAATTTCAGAATAAAGTTAACCTTGTTAAACCCTGCAACCTATCTTTGCTTCTTTCACAAGAGCTTTCCATTAATTATGTTGTGAGCATAACATGGGACAGCCGTTCACACTATCTATCCCACCTGAGGCAGCCCTAAATTCAAGCGAGACAGGTCACCTTGCTTACCCATACCAGGTTAGTTGCATTCATGATCCGACTAGGCCTTGCGAGTGCATAGGGTAAGCGCGGATGAGCGTTAGACAATTTGTCTGATTCATTACCTGATTTTCAAAAGCGGATCCGGGAAAACTGTAGCCTTGTGCTCAACATTGCAGTAGTACGCGAAGTCACACAATCGCGACGGTCAATCGAAAAGTGTATCTTCTTGGGAAGGCCGTGGCAAGTCAGGAAGGGGCCTGAGGCGATGAAGAATTGGTTCCCACTATTCCAGTAGGGTGTGCCTTTGGCGGCAGATCAGTTTTTGAAATCTGAAAACAGCTGCTGAGTGCAGGCCAACCCAGCCAACATAGAATTCCTTTGGTGACTCTATCCGTTGTACCGGAAATCTCAGCAAGAAATCACATAGTCTATAATAGACACGGTATAAAACTATGAATTGTATTCTGTATAACTGTCATTCCAGGAGAGTTAGACCTTTGGGTGTAATCTTCAATGACAGTTGCTTTTCGGTTCACAGAGCAGGGGAAGCCATGATTAGTTTTTGACCACAGTTACACTGAAGGTAAGTAAAACCGATACTACAAGCCACTGAAAGCCATGTATAACCTAGGATTCCTTTTGTGTCTGTCCAAAACAGACCACAATATTATATGATGATATGATATGGCATTTATAACGCACATATACACAAGAGCTTCATCGTGCGACGAGGCAAGGAAGGGGAGACAGAGGGAAGACAGAGACAAAGATCTTACTAGGCCAGGTGACATTGAGATCGCGAAAGTGCAAAAGGAAGGAGGGAAGGGTAAAAGTGCCGGGAGAAAGCGAGAGGGGCAGTGGAGTGCTTAGGATAAACAGTCAAAATAAATAATAAATAAAGGAAGATAATAAATAAAAAGCGTGGCCCTGATTGCAAGTGTTGCCAGGGGGGCAGTGCAGATAGGCAACTGGCGGGGAAGGGGACCTGGGCCCGAGATCAAAGGGTGGCCAGGTCAGACGGTATCCGGGCAACCAGCACAGTTTCAGTTTCAGTCAGCAGATCAGCAGGCGATAGGAGGAGAAAAAGCAGATAGAGATAGAGGAGAGGAAGGACCCATGTTGGAACAGGGAGGGTCGATCGGAGAGGTAAGAAGTCAGCCTAGCAAAGGCATGATCGGTGATGCCCCAGTTATCACAGAGATGGTTGAGCAGGATGGTAGGGTTCACCATGTCAAAGGCAGAGTAGCGATCGAGTATGATGAGGACACAGGGGGTGAAGGAATCAAGGTTGGAGAATACACCCTCAGGGATGTTCAGGAGAGCAGTTTTCTGTGAGTCCGGAAGAAGTACACGAAGCATCCGGTTGGATGTTAAGGTCACCAAGAAGGAGAATTTCACAAGGAGACTTGCTATTTAAGAGGCATTAAGTACACATTAATGATGACCTTGGAAGAGGGGAAGGGGACCAAGAGGGCCTCCCACCGGGTGCCACCATTAATGGGAGAAGAAGAGAAAGGAGAGAGCACAGAAACCATATGTAGAGTCCATAGGTGTGGTGAGTGAACAACAAAGAGGATATCGGTGAGGGTTTACCTGGAGGTAGCACAGGTATAGGTCTCAGCAATAGGAAGGCGTAGGTTGGAGACCAGGATGTCCTTCATAAATTTCTTCCTACCAGATTTAGTGAGGAGAGCAGGGTAGTCGATAGGGAAACAGTTACAAAAGATAGGAGAGACAGAGAGCACCATGGAGTTAGTAGGCAGACGGAAGAAGAGCAATGATGTTGGTGGGGGCTGGGAAAAACACAAGAGAAGGACACAGGTAGGGGCGCATGCAAAGCAAAACACAAAGTCACACTGTATGGAAACCTAGCAACAACAGGCACGCATTGCCAAAAAGCTGACAAAGAGGATAAATTGGAAAATGACGTTTTGGACGCAATGGTGTGCTATGTAGAGCTATGGAAAACCCAAAAAAACACACACATCAAAAGACTGAAATAGTCTCTGAGTGAGTAAAAAGAGGCCCATTCGCAGAGGTGTGTGAAAAATAAAACACTGCTAAGGCAGAACGTTCTGGAAGTTATGGGGTTGACACAGGTCAGTCGATTGATCATTGCTATGAAAATCATACCCACCGTAGGCTTTCAATGCCAGTGCCAAACACTGCATATTTGGATGTGGTTTGGCTCTAGAAGTAGGGTTTGACAGACACCAAGTGTCAGTGTCCCATTGACTGATGGCAAATATCCATTTGCAGATCAGTATTTCAGCAACCGAAATGGGAAGTGCAGTATCGATGTGCTAGGGCAATTCCATTTTCAAATATATCACCAATACCAATCGCAGACATGTGTTTTATCGTTCGAGGAACATTAATATCAATGAAGGAAAGGTGAAAGAAATACATTAATGAATCATACACCACATTTAATCTGCATAATTAAATACTTTTTAATACTTTTTGTAGCATTGATATTGAGTGTAATAGCATTCAATTGTTGAAGTATAAGGTACAAACATTGGGGAACATATCAAAAATGTTATTTTGAGAAGATTGTGAAGACAGCTATTCATTATTTATATCGGGAAGTCAACTGTTTTACAAGTACCTCTTTAGGTGGACAGGGCTTGTTTGCAATGTTTTGTGGCACTGTATGGGTCCTAGGAACACAATCTGGATTGATTCCATGAGTATGCACAACCAACACATTCAAGGTCAAATCTTTCATAAATTTGAATTCCATTTCCTGGTATATTGGCTTGGCCACCCATTGTTTGCTTTATTTTGTTAAGGCCTTGAGGTAACTAAGCATCCCAGAATGTCATGCAGTTTTCACTTGTTCCCTCCGAACGTTCTCATTGTGTGCAAGTGCAGTTAGTCTTGTTCTGGCGTCTTTACTGTCTATGCCGAAATGCAACTTTTCAGGCCTGTACTTTAGGCACATATTGTGGAACACCTCCAAATCTCCGGTATGACAGAATTCTGTGAGTCCCTTCATGTCTCTTGAAAGCATTTTATCGTACACAATCTTCTCAAGAGCTTTGTGTGGAGGTGAACATGGCACCAACCACTTCTTTTTGCGTTCCTGCTCCTCCGATAAAGGTCCATGTGCACATTCGTGAAAATGTTGGTTTTCTGTCCATGGATGTATGTTGGAACAATGGTGCATCAATGAACGCCATTTTTCAAGTATAAGTTCTACAGACCCATCATCAAGTTTTGGAGCTCCACCAAAGATGGCTACTGATACACTGACACCACTGTAAGATTTTTTCCTAACCCTTTTCTCTACCAGCAGCTGCAATTTTTTTACTGACTGATTTGGCAACGTGCCATACATCAAATTGATGACGAATGTGTGGAAGCTTCTCTCGCATGGCCTTGGCTATTGAAACATGTCTTTCAGTGGCAATCAGGTCTATTTGCATTCCCCTCGATTGAAGATGTTCGACGGATTTGATGAAACCATGTTTCTCCATTACCACAGAAGATGTACATTCTGAATTCACAATGTTTTTACTTTCCATGTCTTGAAAGTGGTATGTGCAGTACTTTGCTGAAAATCCTGGGCTGTCACGCTGTCCGTCACCAGCTAGCCAGAAACGTTTGCCAGAAAATGTGCTTTCGATTGACACCTGTTCAATTTCCCAGGTTTGACTAATAGCAGGGAATAAGAATCCCCTTTGATATTTGTAGTACTGGGTTTTAGCAAGGAACTGAACCCCCACACATTGACAGAAACTGGAAATCTTACAGAAAGTAGACCCTCTGAAAAGTAAGAAAAAGCTGCTGAACATAGTAGATTTCCAGCTGGCACTTTGCCCAGCATCGGTTGAGCGGACCATGAAAATGTATTGTGGAGGTGGACACAGCTGGCTTGGATTTTCAGGTTAGTGCCGTGTAATAAACAATACCCATTCACCAATGGCTGCCGGCATATGTTGCCCCTCAATGTATGGACACATTTCAGCATCTGTACAATCTCTAGCAGGCAGCTGTCGAATACAATGTATTTTTGCTCCTTTAACAGCCAATTGTCCCACATGAATGTGGTTTGTGACTCGACTGTGGTGGACAAATTGCCAAAACTAGGCAAACTGAAGTCGAGATCTTTAGCAAGTTCCTCAGTCAATTGTGTTGAATCTTCAGTTACTGTTATTTCAGGTTGTGATATTTGCATACGAATTGGAGAAACAGTTAAAATCGAATGTCTCTTGGGTGGAACATTTTTGGCAGGTGTAGATTGTGTTAAGGGCTCTGCGAGGAATTGCAATGCATCTTCATTGTATTCTGTTTCATCTTGTTGAGTTGTCATGTGGTAGCAATGGTCCATGTACACTTTGCAGGGTTCGGCGATCACATTCCATTCAGTTTCCAGCCATTGGGAATAAGCATCATGAGTCTGCTTATTGACTGTACCACGCTGCACCTCAAATATTAGTTGTTCCATTGTGAGTTCTGTTTGGCAAGCGACATCTTTGGTTTCATTTATTGTTTGTGTCTTTATACTTCTCTTCCTTCTGGGCCTCTAAGAGATGTGTTGAAAAACATGCTCAATGTATAGCACACAAACAGCACATACCACTTTAAAAACAAAAACATATGAATAAAACGCCAGTCTGAAAACGTCTATAAAACAAACTTGTTTGTTCGTTACCCTTATTTTCTTGCTTTTCTTTGAAACCACTGGATTCTCTTCTGGTCCATGTGCCTCCTCTTCTAATTCAACAGCTTGTGTACATTCTGTGAAACCAATATTAATTTTAAAAAATTAAAAGTCTATCATACTGTAAATTAAAATCTTTGTTTGCACAGAGCACTTACACACATAGCCTCTAAAACACTCATAATATACATTTCTCATTTCACATGATAACCTTCTGAGATGTCACATGTACTTGATCAAAGATCACTGTGGAAAACATACTGGCCCTCATTACGACCCTGGCGGAAATCGAAAAACGATGGCGGAAATGCAATACCGCCATCGAATAGCGCTCGGTGCGATTACGACCCGTCACCGTAAAGTACGATGCCATTAGCGACACCGTAGCGAACGCCAACGCTAACTGCACCAAGTACGCGCACGCGCGCCATGCAAAACCGTAATTACCACCATGGCGCAACGGTACGCGAATTCCGACCCTAGCGGACATGTACCTAACGCCATCAAGCATGGCGGAAAGTACCAATCCGCCATGGTGAGAAGTACGGCATCGCGAATCAACCGTAAACGGCCCTACTGAGTGCCTGTACACCACTCCCTGCCCACATTGCACAACTCCTCGTAGGTGCAATGAAGTCACACTATGCAACCAGTGAAATGAACAAGTCACCCATGCATGGCAACAAACAAATGAATCCAGGGGCTCCAAGTGCCTTGTGAGTGGGCATCCATATCTGCCATGGCACCATTGCCGCATTGATGCAGCACAGGCATATGATGGTCCAAGTACAGCAACATGAGCAGAAAAATGAGACAAACAAAAACAGAATAGAAATTTAATGCACCACAAAACCACCAAGGGCCATACAGCCATTAGGTCATGAACTCCTAAATACATTCCAGTACTGTGGGCTGCATCCGCAAGAAAAGACCAGCTTCTGCCTGTGTGACGCCCTGTTCCATCATGGTACACAGGGGCTACATTCACGTCCAAAAAGGCAACACGGAAGCCCCTAGAACCGCAGGGCCGTCCCATTAGGTAGGCACTAGTCCAGCAGAAAGGACGATATGTTGCTCCTAGCCACTAGCACTGCGTAAGGGCAAGTGGCCCATTGGCGATCGTCCCATAAGATCGTAATGGTGCTCCACTGATTGACACGAAGCAGCAGGTGTCGGGAGTAAAAGCCATCTGCAGGAGTGGCGTACAGATGGCAGCGGCAAAAGGGGAGGAGATACCTGTCACCCAAATGAAATGAAAAAGAATAGTATGGGCATCAGAACTACAATTGCATAACTCACTTCAATGATCACACAAAATCTACAGCCATATGCATGCTAGCCCACTCAAAAGGAATATACCCACCCGAAAATCACTTGCGAATCACAACCATAAAAATCGAGGTGAAAACAGCATTACAAACGAGTGTTTGTGTGCATGCGTCTGTGAAGACAGAATCCATCAGATGGGATTAGTAACGTGCATAGACACAAGTGCCTGAAGGCGCTTCGAGACAGGGAGGGTTCAACAAGGGCAGAAAGACGATGGTCCCACTATGGCAGCTCTGCATGACATAGCGCAGGGGAGGTGGATAGATTCCCAAAAGCCCTGTACATGGCAAACTCTCCACCAAATCATCTGTCCATGCATCCATACATCATTCCCTCATCCCGGTATGAAAACGCCTGATTATTTACTCACATCACATTTGAAACTTCCATTGAGTCTGTGCGTAATGCAGTCTGCAAAATTCACTGTTCACCAGCCCGGAATTCTAGTGTTGTGAAGTAACATGTATTTGGGAACGTCCTGCCTATTTGTCCACTACGCCATTGCGCATCCCATACTATCCATATCAATCATAGCATACTCGCCATGGCCCCTGTCCCAAGGACATTAAACAATAGAACGTTATATTTACAGTCAGACCTGTGGGCGTCTCCTCGCCGCTAGCTGAAAACCGAAAGCGCTGTCCTTCGAATTCCTCATTTGCAACATCACGTCGAAAAGGCCTCTGTGACCGCTTCAAATCACAAATTCATCCATGTAGTGCGGCAGTGTGTGTAAATGGCAACTGGCTTCACTCACAAATGGGACGCCCCGCCCGTCGGTGAACCTCGGTACGGTGCTCGCCCAAAGGGGATTGCAGCTGGCACAGGTGGAATGAATCACCACAGGTGGAGGCTATACAGCCTGAAAACACATAAATTGCACACCCAACCCCCTCCCACAACCACAACCACTCCAAAATGCTACCGGCAGGACTAGCGATGTTGGCCCTGGGGGACCTGATAGCACTGCAAGTACTCCAACTTCAAGAAGAAGACGAACGCCAACTACTACAACAACCGGCCGCACAGAGGAGACGCAGGAGGAGGAGGAGGGCAAGGCAGGGCCAGCAAGGCCCACCAGCACAGCCACTACCACCACGCAGGCAGCCCGCAATCCCACGCCTCCGAGCCCATCCGTTCAACCTCACTGATGAGCAGATCCACACCCTCTACCGTTTGGACCGGTACACCATAACCGCCATTGTGGACATGACACAGGCTGACCTTGTCAGCATGATAGATAGCCCAACCGCCATCCCACCCCTACTGAAGGTGGTGTCTGTACTCCACTTCCTGGCCACAGGCACCTACCAGCACACAGTCGGACAGTTGCATGGCATTTCACAGCCACTGTTCTCACGGACACTATTGCAAGTGCTCGATGCCCTCCTGAAGCACGCAGACGACTACATCTCTCTACCACGCTCGGAGCAGGAAATTACGAACACAAAAGTGGGATTCCATGCACTTGCCGGCATACCGGGTTGCATTGGTGCCATCGACTGCACCCATGTGGAATTGGTCGTCCCACATGCCATGGAGGCCCAGTACCACAACCGGAAACAATATCATTCTCTTAATGTACAAATGGTGTGTGACTCCAACAGGATCATTACACATTGTTGTGCCCGATTTCCTGGATCAACCCATGATTCTATGGTCTTGAGGAACTCTACAATACCACGCTACATGGAGCGACACGCAGGGAACAGATCCTGGCTACGCGGTGAGTCTCATTTCATGCATGATAATGTGGGGTATGTGATGCGGCAATGACCTGGCCGGAAGAGGGGTGGGGGGTGCGTACGTAGCAATGTCATTCCACAAACGTCCTTTATTGTCCACATACAGGTGATGCCGGGTATCCACTGAAGAGATGGCTCCTTACACCACTCCGGAACCCACAGAACCAGCATGAGGAGGACTACAACCATGCCCACTCACGTACCCGTGTAGTCATAGAACAGGCATTCGGCCTACTGAAGACTCGTTTCCGCTGCCTCAGCAGGTCTGGCGGGGCACTCCTGTACCGCCATGAGAAGGTTGCAAAGATGGTCATGGCATGTGTCATGCTACACAACATGTGCGTACGTAGAAATGTGCCCATGCCCCCTGACGCAGAACTGCAAGCACCTGAAGATGGTCATGATGAGGGTGGGGATGTGGCAGCACCTCAAGGAGTCCGCGAGGCACAGGAGGGCCGTGACATTCGTCAGATGCTCATAGATTCATGCTTCTAGCACTCAAGCCTGGTGGCTGATACATGGACACGGGACTTGTGGCACTGTGTGTGTCTGGAACATGCACTATATGGACTGTACGCCTCTAAAGGCCTCGTACACAAAGATCAATGTCCACACATCTCATTGGATGATTGTGAAATGTTTATAGCATATGTGGAATTATGTTACACACCCCATCGACCCGCCACCCAAGTAAGCCCAACACACCCCCTCCACCCTCCTACCTCCCCCCCGAACACCAGTGTCCGCAGATGCTCATTGTCAGTGGGCAGACGCTATTGCAAGCCCCCTCTTCGGGTATCAGGGGCACCCCTGCCTGTGGAGCGCAGGTTCCTCCCAGATCTACGTTGGGGGCTGCCCTGGACAGAACTTGCGACGGATGATGTCTCTGCCTGCTCACGTCCATGCATGTCCCTAAGGGTTTGTGAGAGCTCAGTGAGCACACGGCGCACAGCGGCAAGTTCAGCACATACGTCTTTGGACGTCGCATGCAGTTCCCCCCTCAGGCTCTCGGTGCTTCTCTCCATTTGTACTCTCAGGCTTTCGGTGCTTCTCTCCATTTCTTCCCTAAGCGTCTCAGTTGATGTTTCTATGGCTGCCTTAGTACCCCCACATTCATCAGCATGGTCCTTGAGGAGCGTGGCCAGTTGCTGCTGTTGCACGATGACCTGGTCGAGGGACTGTTGCCTCTGCTGTGCCATGGCCATTTGCGGTGGTGTCACAGAGGGGCTGGTCACCTCATGTTGCCTTGCCACAGGGCTTGTGGGGGATGGCCAGTCGTCGTCTTGTGGGTGCCCCTGCGTGGTATCCTCATGGTGTACGGGATGAAACAAACAGGGGGATTGAGACAGGTCATGGATGGATCTTACTTGGACATCCCCGTCTTCTGTGTCGGAGCATGCTGCCATTAATGGGGTGTCACCTATGGTGCTGCTGCCACCAGAGGCAGTGCCTTCTGTGGCATCCATTGGGGGGACCTGTGGTGGTGCTGTTGTGGGCATGCTGGCTGCTGGGGTGCCTGTTGATGTTCCCTCCTGTGTGCTGCCACTTGATTTGTGCTGCTGCCGTGTCTTGATGCGTGCAGCTGAGGTGGAGGGTCTTTCGCCGTTGGTCTTGGCCCTCTTTGCAGGTGTGCTGGTAGGGGTGTCCTGAAGCTCGTCGTTTGAATCGGGCCCTGTGGTGGAGTAAAGGAGGGCGAGCGTTATTAATGGGTCTGTTGAAATTGGAATGGCAATGTATCACATGCATTGGGGTGGTACCTGAGGGTGATTTGGGTCAGGGCCTTGGAGGTGGTTTCATTTTTGTGTGGATTGAGGATGCAGTTGTTTTGCAGCCTGCAGTTAGGGTGTGCCTGCTGCACGTGTAGAGGGTGTTTTTAGGGTTTTTAATTATTTATGTATTTATTGTGAGTTTTAAAGTGCGCTGTCAGGCCAATGTGTGTGGACGTTCTCCTGGACATGTGTTACTGTTGCGCTATGTGGACACATGGTACTTCACATGCTTGGACATTGTGGATTTGGCATTGTATTAGTTGGCCCACCTACCGGATTCTTAGGATGTCTGCACTCCTTTCTCCATCCCTCCGACTCCCTCTATACTCTCCATTCCAATGGTGGAGGCACAGATTTCTTCCCAGGGGGTCAACTTGATGGGTGATTCCGATCCTCCCCCGGTAGCTGTGGCGATGTTGCGATTGGCGGATAGTATGCTCCGTACGCGTATCCGCAGGTCGTCCCATCGCTTTCTGCATTGCAGTGGGTTGCGGGGTGCGGTCCCCACCGCACTTACCTGCTGTGCCACCAGGGCCCATATGGCCTTCTTGTTCGCAAGTGCCGTCCTGGTCATTTGCGTGGAGAAGACGACGGCAGCATTCTCCTGGAGGGTCTCTGTTAGCACGGTGAGTTCCTCACGGGAGAAGTGGACCTGCCGCTTGCGGTCGCACGCTTTTTTCGCTACTTTTCCCATTTCTATTGCTTTCACTGGGGTGGATGACGGGTTGGGATGTGTCTCAGGGTAGTATTTTTTATGGTTGTGTGGGAATTCTGATTTTATAGGTGTACGGCGTGCTGTTTCCCGTTCCAGGCCCATGTTTTTACTTCCGTTTCCGTATGTTTACGGTCACCGTACTTTCCGGTTGCCGCTCATTACGGTGACCGCTAAGATGGGTGGCGGTATTGCACCTAGGGCGCCGTACGACGGCGGTGAGGCGCGTTTTGGGGACATTTCCGCCATCGCGGACTTTGCACTTCCGCCATGGCGTAGTGCTCGTGCCCGATGGGTCGGAATTGGCCGCACTTTGCTCCGTCGTGCGATGGCGGAAACGCTATTTACGCTATGGCGGTCAGGTCAGTCACTTTCCGCCAGGGTCGTAATGAGGGCCACTGACTGTAATGTTGCCCTTAAACTTTTTTATAATTTATTCTGCATTAAGGAGAAAGTGTAACGTTAGAACCGAAATCATAAAAGTTTGAAACAGTGCACGGTCACATGCATTTCACTCTCTAATAATATCCTTTGTAGGATTTACTTTGATTCTTGCAAGGGAACTGTAAGTAGGCATACCCCATACTCTGCACCGGTGGCAATGGAGGAAGTGATTGTAGTTGAAGTTCCAGCATCCCCCTGTAACAAAGTACTTGTTTTAGTGCGGATGAAAAGAGCGAAATGGAACGGAGATAAACAGATGCAGACGGTGGACCATATAGCGAGAAACCCATACATGCCACTTAGTATTACTAACTGATAGCACACATAAACATTTTCATTTCATTTGAAATGGCAAGCATAACACATTCTCGTAAAGGACAAGTACAATAAAATTACTTGATAGGCGAGTGAACTTGATGTTGACAAAAGAAATTGATGCAGAATCTTGCTCCTTCATTTTCCGTGCATTGTCATAAACTGGTACAAGGGAAACATAAAGTTCTATTAGATATGAGGGCAAATCCAATGCTCGAGAATATCACTTTGTGCATGTTGGTAGGATTGGGACACAGGACGTGTCAGTGGTTTCGTCACTTGTGAGGGTCTGTACTGCCAGCACTGTGCTCTAAGCAAAAAAAGGGACATGTCAAGCAACCGATTACGAAAACACAATGCAACTTTTAAAGGGCACAATGGCATTATTTTATAATGGTCAATATTGCTTGATTTGTTAGAGGATCAAGAAAGTGGGGACCGATGTAGTATATTGAAATCTAGTATAGTAAAAATTCAATATAATCGGGTAGCTATGGAAACTATAGTAAGACACTTTTGAAGTACATATACACCAAAAGCTCAAATCCTTTCATGAAGTTACCATTTCAGAACCCTACTAGATTTAGATTGAGAGATCATAGATAGTACTTATTTATGTAGCCCATTGTCCTACGTAACAACAAACATAGCCAATTCATCATGTAGGACTCACCGGAGGCAGCGTCTGCATACATTCGGTTGGAATTGCATTTGGAAGCAATTTACAAAGAATTCGGAGCTGACGCTTTTTTGTGTACTCGGATCGTTCATACATATCTGTCACGATCCTGCTCGCCTGCCACCCAGCACTGCTACATGCGCCTCTGCCTTTATTTCCTTGTTTTACTGCTGGCGTTTGGACTAATCTAATTGCATGTTCCATTCCGGCTTTTGGGTTAAACCAGCAGATGCATTCTGGGACATGTATGCTGTCCAAAAGGCAGAGGGCCCGAGGAGGCATACTAAATACATTTGTTTGCAGCAAGCTACTAAAGCTGCAGAGGGCCTGGTTGCATTCACCTGTTCCAAGCTACTGCAGGATAGGCTCCAGAGAGCTGGAGAGCACTTGATTAGAAACTACTGCTGGTACTGCTGCAGGCTACTGAAGCCAGGGCTAGGCTTAATTGAACACAGAGTCTGCAATCAGCTCCACCATGCTGGCCTGCTGGCTGGAAGGGCCTTTATAAGCTCGCTTTGAACAGAAGCAGTTGTCAGTCAACTGATTCCACTGGGAGTTCGTGCTGATGCTCCTGTTTCCAGCTTTTGACCTTTCCTGGAACTCCTCTTTTGGCCTTTTTTTCCTGTTGCTAGTGATGCTTGCAGCTCCCTCTCCAGTCTTCTGCAGCCTTCTGCCCTGCTCCTCTGGGCTCCCACCTGGCAGCTCTGCTGCACTCTGCTGCCTTCCGCCCTGCTCCTCTGGGCTCCCACCTGGCGGCTCTGCCGCACTCCGCTGTCTTTCGCCCTGCTCCTCTGTGCTCCCACCTGGCGACTCTGCTCTACTCCGCTGCCTTCCGCCCAGCTCCTCTGTGCTCCCACCTGTACCTTCTGCCCTGCTCCTCTGGGCTCCCACCTGGCGGCTCTGCCACACTCCGCTGCCTTCCGCCCTGCTCCTCTGGTCTCCCACCTGGCAGCTCTTGCCACACTCCACTGCCTTCCGCCCTGCTCCTCTGGGCTTCCACCTGATAGCTCTGCCGCACTCCACTGCCTTCTGCCCTGCTCCTCTGGGCTCCAGCCTGACGGCTCTGCTGCACTCTGCTGCCTTCTGCCCTTCTCCTCTGGGCTTCCCTGCCTGCTGGCCTTGCCACACTCCTCTGCCTTTCCCCTGTTCCTTTGGCTTGCAACCTGCCTGTTCTAGCTTCTGATATCCTATCCTGTCCTGTACCTGGTTATTTATTTCAATGCTGCTTTCTACTTGTATACATCTTGGTCCACTGTGGTGTCTCCACTTGACTCCGTTTTACAGTGTGACCCTGGGTTGGTCTCCGTTCAGGTCAGATAAGGGAAGACTTCTGTTGCCTTCACCTAGTCCGTTGAAGTTGTACCTGCCTCAGGATATGGTCTTTCAGTTTTACCCTTGCACTGAGTACAACAGTTTCCTCGGCACGCCTAAATCATGACGTTGCCGTATGACTGTTGTTAAGAGTAATCTGCTGGTATCTATCCCAAGGGCTTTCCTTAATCCCTGGAGACCCCTTATCTTATTCCAGTACACCCTTATTTCTGATCAATCCAAGTTGCCCAGTGTACTTGCTTGTCTTTGCCTTTTCTCTGTCTCTTTGTTTACAGCCTGCTCCTGGAGTTCCTGTGAATACCTGTTTCAAATAACAGCTTGGTATGTACCTTTAATCTGTTATATGCTAGCATTGTCTCTGGAATCTCCCTTAATCTACTTGCATACAGTGAGAGATAGCCTCTGCCCTGTGCTCTCCGCTTAGACTTGTGACAATATCATCGGTAAAGTGCCTGCTGTAGATGTGGAATCGATTGAACCTCACGTCCTTTAATATATCCTGGGCTCTACTTTCAATCTCGTCCACCGGAAAACCACAATATTTAACCCATTTTCTTATTAAATCAATATCCTTTGGGAATGTATGCAGGACCATGCCCAGACTTTTTGCATGGCTCAAAGAAGGGCAACCGAGAACCATACAAGCAGGCATTCTTGAAAAGTCTGTAAGATCTGTATAAAAATATATAAATAATTTTTTAAAAAATACTGTATGCATGTGATTGATGTAATTATATTACAGATCTCTATGCAATATTTGTTTTAGTGAAAGAAGGAAAACCTGTGTAACATTGTCGAATGAACACAGCGATAACTGTCTTACAGAAATGATTGGTATATCGCAAATCGCAACGTGTTACTCGTCCGTTGAATGTTCTTTCAAGCATCAAAAGGGAACATGCATACAAACAAGGACCATGAAAGATTCAACTCTATTACAATGGACATTGATGCAATGTGCTATTTTTTTAGATCAAAATACTTGAAACATTAGACAATGGTGAAGTCATTGGGCTAAATGATCATTACAATGCTCAGTACAATTGGTGGAAATACAAAAAAAATTTAGATCAGCAATCGATGAATGTAGAGAAGTAAATCGGCGACCTACCACCCTTACGTCGACGAACAAGCCGATACAGCAAGCAGGGGAGCAACTATCCGGGGAACAAGTTGCACGACGAACAGATACCTTAATCAGCACAGAGATGTTCTCTTGTTAAATGTCAAGGGCCCTCATTACGACCCTGGCGGAAAGTGACTGACCTGACCGCCATAGCGTAAATAGCGTTTCCGCCATCGCACGACGGAGCAAAGTGCGGCCAATTCCGACCCATCGGGCACGAGCACTACGCCATGGCGGAAGTGCAAAGTCCGCGATGGCGGAAATGTCCCCAAAACGCGCCTCACCGCCGTCGTACGGCGCCCTAGGTGCAATACCGCCACCCATCTTAGCGGTCACCGTAATGAGCGGCAACCGGAAAGTACGGTGACCGTAAACATACGGAAACGGAAGTAAAAACATGGGCCCGGAACGGGAAACAGCACGCCGTACACCTATAAAATCAGAATTCCCACACAACCATAAAAAATACTACCCTGAGACACATCCCAACCCGTCATCCACCCCAGTGAAAGCAATAGAAATGGGAAAAGTAGCGAAAAAAGCGTGCGACCGCAAGCGGCAGGTCCACTTCTCCCGTGAGGAACTCACCGTGCTAACAGAGACCCTCCAGGAGAATGCTGCCGTCGTCTTCTCCACGCAAATGACCAGGACGGCACTTGCGAACAAGAAGGCCATATGGGCCCTGGTGGCACAGCGGGTAAGTGCGGTGGGGACCGCACCCCGCAACCCACTGCAATGCAGAAAGCGATGGGACGACCTGCGGATACGCGTACGGAGCATACTATCCGCCAATCGCAACATCGCCACAGCTACCGGGGGAGGATCGGAATCACCCATCAAGTTGACCCCCTGGGAAGAAATCTGTGCCTCCACCATTGGAATGGAGAGTATAGAGGGAGTCGGAGGGATGGAGAAAGGAGTGCAGACATCCGAAGAATCCGGTAGGTGGGCCAACTAATACAATGCCAAATCCACAATGTCCAAGCATGTGAAGTACCATGTGTCCACATAGTGCAACAGTAACACATGTCCAGGAGAACGTCCACACACATTGGCCTGACAGCGCACTTTAAAACTCACAATAAATACATAAATAATTAAAAACCCTAAAAACACCCTCTACACGTGCAGCAGGCACACCCTAACTGCAGGCTGCAAAACAACTGCATCCTCAATCCACACAAAAATGAAACCACCTCCAAGGCCCTGACCCAAATCACCCTCAGGTACCACCCCAATGCATGTGATACATTGCCATTCCAATTTCAACAGACCCATTAATAACGCTCGCCCTCCTTTACTCCACCACAGGGCCCGATTCAAACGACGAGCTTCAGGACACCCCTACCAGCACACCTGCAAAGAGGGCCAAGACCAACGGCGAAAGACCCTCCACCTCAGCTGCACGCATCAAGACACGGCAGCAGCACAAATCAAGTGGCAGCACACAGGAGGGAACATCAACAGGCACCCCAGCAGCCAGCATGCCCACAACAGCACCACCACAGGTCCCCCCAATGGATGCCACAGAAGGCACTGCCTCTGGTGGCAGCAGCACCATAGGTGACACCCCATTAATGGCAGCATGCTCCGACACAGAAGACGGGGATGTCGAAGTAAGATCCATCCATGACCTGTCTCAATCCCCCTGTTTGTTTCATCCCGTACACCATGAGGATACCACGCAGGGGCACCCACAAGACGACGACTGGCCATCCCCCACAAGCCCTGTGGCAAGGCAACATGAGGTGACCAGCCCCTCTGTGACACCACCGCAAATGGCCATGGCACAGCAGAGGCAACAGTCCCTCGACCAGGTCATCGTGCAACAGCAGCAACTGGCCACGCTCCTCAAGGACCATGCTGATGAATGTGGGGGTACTAAGGCAGCCATAGAAACATCAACTGAGACGCTTAGGGCAGAAATGGAGAGAAGCACCGAGAGCCTGAGAGTACAAATGGAGAGAAGCACCGAGAGCCTGAGGGGGGAACTGCATGCGACGTCCAAAGACGTATGTGCTGAACTTGCCGCTGTGCGCCGTGTGCTCACTGAGCTCTCACAAACCCTTAGGGACATGCATGGACGTGAGCAGGCAGAGACATCATCCGTCGCAAGTTCCGTCCAGGGCAGCCCCCAACGTAGATCTGGGAGGAACCTGCGCTCCACAGGCAGGGGTGCCCCTGATACCCGGAGAGGGGGCTTGCAATAGCGTCTGCCCACTGACAATGAGCATCTGCGGACACTGGTGTTCGGGGGGGAGGTAGGAGGGTGGAGGGGGTGTGTTGGGCTTACTTGGGTGGCGGGTCGATGGGGTGTGTAACATAATTCCACATATGCTATAAACATTTCACAATCATCCAATGAGATGTGTGGACATTGATCTTTGTGTACGAGGCCTTTAGAGGCGTACAGTCCATATAGTGCATGTTCCAGACACACACAGTGCCACAAGTCCCGTGTCCATGTATCAGCCACCAGGCGTGAGTGCTAGAAGCATGAATCTATGAGCATCTGACGAATGTCACGGCCCTCCTGTGCCTCGCGGACTCCTTGAGGTGCTGCCACATCCCCACCCTCATCATGACCATCTTCAGGTGCTTGCAGTTCTGCGTCAGGGGGCATGGGCACGTTTCTACGTACGCACATGTTGTGTAGCATGACACATGCCATGACCATCTTTGCAACCTTCTCATGGCGGTACAGGAGTGCCCCGCCAGACCTGCTGAGGCAGCGGAAACGAGTCTTCAGTAGGCCGAATGCCTGTTCTATGACTACACGGGTACGTGAGTGGGCATGGTTGTAGTCCTCCTCATGCTGGTTCTGTGGGTTCCGGAGTGGTGTAAGGAGCCATCTCTTCAGTGGATACCCGGCATCACCTGTATGTGGACAATAAAGGACGTTTGTGGAATGACATTGCTACGTACGCCCCCCCCCCTTCCTGCCAGGTCATTGCCGCATCACATACCCCACATTATCATGCATGAAATGAGACTCACCGAGTAGCCAGGATCTGTTCCCTGCGTGTCGCTCCATGTAGCGTGGTATTGTAGAGTTCCTCAAGACCATAGAATCATGGGTTGATCCAGGAAATCGGGCACAACAATGTGTAATGATCCTGTTGGAGTCACACACCATTTGTACATTAAGAGAATGATATTGTTTCCGGTTGCGGTACTGGGCCTCCATGGCATGTGGGACGACCAATTCCACATGGGTGCAGTCGATGGCACCAATGCAACCCGGTATGCCGGCAAGTGCATGGAATCCCACTTTTGTGTTCGTAATTTCCTGCTCCGAGCGTGGTAGAGAGATGTAGTCGTCTGCGTGCTTCAGGAGGGCATCGAGCACTTGCAATAGTGTCCGTGAGAACAGTGGCTGTGAAATGCCATGCAACTGTCCGACTGTGTGCTGGTAGGTGCCTGTGGCCAGGAAGTGGAGTACAGACACCACCTTCAGTAGGGGTGGGATGGCGGTTGGGCTATCTATCATGCTGACAAGGTCAGCCTGTGTCATGTCCACAATGGCGGTTATGGTGTCCCGGTCCAAACGGTAGAGGGTGTGGATCTGCTCATCAGTGAGGTTGAACGGATGGGCTCGGAGGCGTGGGATTGCGGGCTGCCTGCGTGGTGGTAGTGGCTGTGCTGGTGGGCCTTGCTGGCCCTGCCTTGCCCTCCTCCTCCTCCTGCATCTCCTCTGTGCGGCCGGTTGTTGTAGTAGTTGGTGTTCGTCTTCTTCTTGAAGTTGGAGTACTTGCAGTGCTATCAGGTCCCCCAGGGCCAACATCGCTAGTCCTGCCGGTAGCATTTTGGAGTGGTTGTGGTTGTGGGAGGGGGTTGGGTGTGCAATTTATGTGTTTTCAGGCTGTATAGCCTCCACCTGTGGTGATTCATTCCACCTGTGCCAGCTGCAATCCCCTTTGGGCGAGCACCGTACCGAGGTTCACCGACGGGCGGGGCGTCCCATTTCTGAGTGAAGCCAGTTGCCATTTACACACACTGCCGCACTACATGGATGAATTTGTGATTTGAAGCGGTCACAGATGCCTTTTCGACGTGATGTTGCAAATGAGGAATTCGAAGGACAGCGCTTTCGGTTTTCAGCTAGCGGCGAGGAGACGCCCACAGGTCTGACTGCAAATATAACGTTCTATTGTTTAATGTCCTTGGGACAGGGGCCATGGCGAGTATGCTATGATTGATATGGATAGTATGGGATGCGCAATGGCGTAGTGGACAAATAGGCAGGACGTTCCCAAATACATGTTACTTCACAACACTAGAATTCCGGGCTGGTGAACAGTGGATTTTGCAGACTGCATTACGCACAGACTCAATGGAAGTTTCAAATGTGATGTGAGTAAATAATCAGGCGTTTTCATACCGGGATGAGGGAATGATGTATGGATGCATGGACAGATGATTTGGTGGAGAGTTTGCCATGTACAGGGCTTTTGGGAATCTATCCACCTCCCCTGCGCTATGTCATGCAGAGCTGCCATAGTGGGACCATCGTCTTTCTGCCCTTGTTGAACCCTCCCTGTCTCGACGCGCCTTCAGGCACTTGTGTCTATGCACGTTACTAATCCCATCTGATGGATTCTGTCTTCACAGACGCATGCACACAAACACTCGTTTGTAATGCTGTTTTCACCTCGATTTCTATGGTTGTGATTCGCAAGTGATTTTCGGGTGGGTATATTCCTTTTGAGTGGGCTAGCATGCATATGGCTGTAGATTTTGTGTGATCATTGAAGTGAGTTATGCAATTGTAGTTCTGATGGCCATACTATTCTTTTTCATTTCATTTGGGTGACATGTATCTCCTCCCCTTTTGCCGCTGCCATCTGTTCGCCACTCCTGCAGATGGCTTTTACTCCCGACACCTGCTGCTTCGTGTCAATCAGTGGAGCACCATTACGATCTTATGGGACGATCGCCAATGGGCCACTTGCCCTTACGCAGTACTAGTGGCTAGGAGCAACATATCGTCCTTTCTGCTGGACTAGTGCCTACCTAATGGGACGGCCTTGCGGTTCTAGGGGCTTCCGTGTTGCCTTTTTGGACGTGAATGTAGCCCCTGTGTACCATGATGGAACAGGGCGTCACACAGGCAGAAGCTGGTCTTTTCTTGCGGATGCAGCCCACAATACTGGAATGTATTTAGGAGTTCATGACCTAATGGCTGTATGGCCCTTGGTGGTTTTGTGGTGCATTAAATTTCTATTCTGTTTTTGTTTGTCTCATTTTTCTGCTCATGTTGCTGTACTTGGACCTTCATATGCCTGTGCTGCATCAGTGCGGCAATGGTGCCATGGCAGATATGGATGCCCACTCACAAGGCACTTGGAGCCCCTGGATTCATTTGTTTGTTGCTATGCATGGGTGACTTGTTCATTTCACTGGTTGCATAGTGTGACTTCATTGCACCTACGAGGAGTTGTGCAATGTGGGCAGGGAGTGGTGTACAGGCACTCAGTAGGGCCGTTTACGGTTGATTCGCGATGCCGTACTTCTCACCATGGCGGATTGGTACTTTCCGCCATGCTTGATGGCGTTAGGTACATGTCCGCTAGGGTCGGAATTCGTGTACCGTTGCGCCATGGTGGTAATTACGGTTTTGCATGGCGCGCGTGCGCGTACTTGGTGCAGTTAGCGTTGGCGTTCGCTACGGTGTCGCTAATGGCATCGTACTTTACGGTGACGGGTCGTAATCGCACCGAGCGCTATTCGATGGCGGTATTGCATTTCCGCCATCGTTTTTCGATTTCCGCCAGGGTCGTAATGAGGGCCAAGGTGTTTATAAAGGATTAGAAAAGATGGGTGTGTATGTGAATGTGTGATGTGTTTGTTGCAGTGTCTTGCAGAGCGGATCCTGGAGACAGTGGGTCTGGGGAAGCAATGAGAACAATGGTCACTGTGCAGAAGAACCCTTTTAAAGTGTACATGGTGTTTGTCACTTTGGCCGTTCCCACACACCCAGCCCCCATGCCAGCGCATGGCCACAGGTATGAACTGCCATTGATACTGGAGGGGGGATGGATGGGCATGAGGCAAGCGCCAAAGGCCCGGGAACACTGCTGAAGGCAGACACACTTTTGTGGATTGCAGGGGCGGGTTCTTCAAGAGAGGGGTCTGGAGACAGTGGCCCTCATTACGACCCTGGCGGAAAGTGACTGACCGGACCGCCACAGCGTAAATAGCGTTTCCGCCATTGCAAGAAGGAGCAAAGTGCGGCCCATTCCGACCCATCGGGCACGAGCACCACGGCATGGCGGAAGTGCAAAGTCCGCGGTGGCGGAAATGACCCCAAAACGGCCCACACCGCCGCCGTACGGCGCCCTAGGTGCAATACCGCCACCCATCACAGCGGACACCGCAGTGTGCGCCTACCGTAAAGTACGGTGACCGGAAATATACGGAAACGGAAGTTAAAACACGGGCCCGGAACGGGAAACAACCCGCCGTACACCTATAAAACCACTAAAACCACACAACCACTAAAATCATCACCCTGAGACACAACCCAACCCGTCATCCACCCTAGCGAAACCAAGAAAAATGGGAAAAGTAGCGAAGAAAGCGTGCGACCGCAAGCGGCAGGTCCACTTCTCCCGTGAGGAACTCACCGTGCTAACAGAGACCCTCCAGGAGAATGCCGCCGCCGTCTTCTCCACGCAAATGACCAGGACGGCACTCGCAAACAAGAAGGCCATATGGGCTCTGGTGGCACAGCGGGTAAGTGCGGTGGGGACCGCACCCCACAGCAATGCCGTAAGCGATGGGACGACCTGCGGATACGCGTCCGCAGCATACTCTCTGCCAACCGCAACATTGCCACAGCCACCGGGGGAGGGTCGGAATCACCAATCAAGCTGACCCCCTGGGAAGAAATCTGTGCCTCCACCATCGGAATGGAGACCATAGAGGGAGTCGGAGGGATGGAGAAAGGAGTGCAGACATCCGAAGATTCAGGTAGGTGGGCCTAATGAAACAATGTCAAAACCACAAAGTCCATCCATGTGAAGCACCATGTGTCCCCATAGTGCAACAGAAACACATGTCCAGGAGAACGTCCACACACATTGGCCTGATAGCGCACGTTAAAACCCACAATAAATACATAAATAATTAAAAACCCCTAAAACACGCACTACACGTGCAGCAGGCACACCCTAACTGCAGGCTGCCAAACAACTGCACCCTCACTCCACACAAAAATGGAAGCACCTCCAAGGCCCCGACCCAAATCACCCTCAGGTACCACCCCAATGCATGTGATACAATGCCATTCCAATTCCCACAGACCCACCAATAACCCTCGTCCTCCTTTACTCCACCACAGGGTCCGATCCAAACGACGAGCTGCAGGACACCCCTACCAGCACACCTGCAAAGAGGGCCAAGACCGACGGCCAAAGACCCTCCACCTCAGCTGCACGCATCAAGACACGGCAGCAGCACAAATCAGGTGGCAGCACACAGGAGGGAACATCAACAGGCACCCCAGCAGCCAGCATGCCCACAACACCACCACCACAGGTCCCCCCAACGGATGCCACAGAAGGCACTGCCTCCGGTGGCAGCAGCACCATAGGTGACACCCCATTGATGGCAGCATGCTCCGACACAGAAGACGGGGATGTCGAAGTCAGATCCATCCATGATCTGTCCCAATCCCCCTGTCTGTTCCATCCCGTACTACATGAGGATACCACGCAGGGGCACCCACAAGACGACGACTGGCCATCCCCCACAAGCCCTGTGGCAGGGCAACATGAGGACAACAGCCCCTCTGTGACACCCCCGCAAATGGCCATGGCCCAGCAGAGGCAACAGTCCCTCGACCAGTTAATCGTGCAACAGCAGCAACTGGCCACGCTCCTCAAGGACCATGCCGATGAATGTGGGGGCACTAAGGCAGACATAGAAACATCAACTGAGACACTTAGGGCACAAATGGAGAGAGGCACAGAGACACTAAGGGCACAAATGGAGAGTAGCACCGAGAGCCTGAGAGTCCAAATGGAGAGAAGCACCGAGAGCCTGAGGGGGGAACTGCATGCGACGTCCAAAGACGTATGTGCCGAACTTGCCGCAGTGCGCCGTGTGCTCACTGAGCTCTCGCAAACCCTTAGGGACATGCATGGACGTGAGCAGGCAGAGACATCATCCGTTGCAAGTTCCGTCCAGGGCAGCCCCCAACGTAGATCTGGGAGGAACCTGCGCTCCACAGGCAGGGGTGCCCCTGATACCCGCAGAGGGGGCTTGCAATAGCGACTGCCCACTGACAATGAGCATCTTTGGACACTGGTGTTCGGGGGGGAGGTAGGAGGGTGGAGGGGGTGTGTTGGGCTCACTTGGGTGGCGGGTCGATAGGGTGTACAACATGATATCACATATGCCATAAAAAGTGCACGATCAACCAATGAGATGTGTGGACATTGATCTTTGTGTACTAGGCCATCATAGGCGTACAGTCCATATTGTGCATGTCCCAGACACACACAGTGCCACGAGTCCCGTGTCCATGTATCAGCCACCAGGCGTGAGTGCTAGAAGCATACATCAATGAGATGCTGACGAATGTCACGGGCCTCCGGTGCCTCGCAGACTCCTTGAGGTGCTGCCACATCCCCACCCTCATCATGACCATCTTCAGGTGCTTGCAGTTCTGCGTCAGGGGGCATGGGCACATTTCTACGTACGCACATGTTGTGGAGCATGACACATGCCATCACCATCTTTGCAACCTTCTCATGGCGGTACAGGAGTGCCCCGCCAGACCTGCTGAGGCAGCGGAAACGGGTCTTCAGTAGGCCGAATGCCTGTTCAATGACTACACGGGTACGTGAGTGGGCATGGTTGTAGTCCTCCTCATGCTGGTCCCGTGGGTTCCGGACTGGTGTGAGGAGCCATCTCTTCAGTGGATATCCAGCATCACCTGTATGTGGACGAGAAACAGGGCCTCCAGCCTCATGCTATATTGTACGTCATGGACTGCTGTAGAGGATTGGTTGGATTCGACCTGTACCAGTCTGTCCTCAATCTTATCTACCCTTTGGTCCATTTTTTCA
Organism: Ambystoma mexicanum; assembly: GCF_040938575.1. Classification (NCBI taxonomy): domain Eukaryota; kingdom Metazoa; phylum Chordata; class Amphibia; order Caudata; family Ambystomatidae; genus Ambystoma; species Ambystoma mexicanum. The sequence continues at coordinate 686,955,226 of NC_090929.1, read as the reverse complement.
AATTTCTGGGCAATGTCGGAGCGCATGTCCCTAATTTCCTGTAAGATCGAGGCGAAGCCCCTTTCCATTGCCGCCGAGGAGGGGGTAGCGTCCCCAGATTGGGCCATAGTCCCTTCGCGGTTTAAGCCTTTGTCACCTCTTACAACCTCCTGGAAGCGGTATCTCTGTAAGGCTTCCCTCCAGCTCATGTGGTCCTTTCCTGTGTCCTGTCGTCCGGATCCCCGCGGCCCCGGCGGGAGGCGGGGGGTCCCCTGCTGGCCAGTCCTTCCTTGCTTGGGTTGTGCACTCCTCAGATGTCCCGAATGGGGTGTCACAGTCCGGGGGGGCGGGCACACGCCCCACCTGTTCCCAGGCAGGGGCCTCACACCCTTTTCAAGCGCCTCGTGGCAATCTGGGGCCTCCTCTGGTCTCCTTGAGGAGGGGAGGTGGTGGTTCAAGGGGGCCCGGCCTTCCAGTCCAAGGGGGTCCTTCCCGCAGAGCCAGGCAGGGGAAGGGACGTTGTGGCTCATGCCGCGGGTCTTGGGTACGGGGCACCTCTGGGCGGGCACACGCCCCACCAGCGGCTGGCGGGGGCCTCGCACCCGGGTCACCCCCGCTTCAGGCCGTGCTGTCTCTGGGAGGGGTCCACACTATTGGCCCTCTTGCTCCTGGGGCTCCACCCCGCCCGAGCTGCTCACCCGTGGGGGGGCGAGTCCCAGGCCCACCGGGGCTCCGCCAACTCTGCTGCCCTGGGCTCCGGCGGGCCGCGAACGCCCGCGATGATGACTCCCGGGGAGGGACCGCCCCGCTCCTTCCTCTCACTCCCGGGGGGCAGGACGCCGAGTCCCCGGGGGCGCCGCTCCAGGCCCACGGATGCCGCCTCCTCGCCGCACGGGTGGTCCCGGCGTGGTATGCTCTGGTTCGGGCCGCGGTGGGAGGGGTGGAGGGAGCCCTCCCACATCCCGCGGCCGCGTCCCCGAAGTCCCGGGGGCCCGGACCCCGACCGGGTCGCTCCCCGCACTCCGAGAGGGGGGGTGGTTGAGGGGGGAGTGAGGGCCAGTCGGGGGGGTGCCGTGTGTGCCCGGGGAGAGACCACCTCACTCGCGGCACTGAGGCCGTTCCAGTTCTGCTGCGTCACCCGCCCAGGCGCCGTGGGTTGCAAACTCCGGCTCCCCGGGGAGCTCAAGCTCCGCTCTTTCGCTCGTTGGGGGGCCGGGGGGGCCGAGTCGGTCTCTCACGTTGAACTAGCAGGGGGGTCTCGGGGGGGGCTCAATCCCCTCGGATTCCCGGGCTTCGGCGGGAGCTGTGCACTCAGGCAGCCATTGCCTGTGCGCCCCCTGGTGGCCTCCAATCTCCAGTTTTACAGACATCATTCTTTGTTTGCGAGAACACAGCGTTTCTGTTTCTCATAGGCAAGCTGTGCGTAGGAGACTGGCGCATACCAGGTCTCCCAATCTCTAAGTTTCGATTCTCGCTCTGGAGGTCAGCCCGCTCTCCAGGGCCTCACTGCGCTTAGGAAGGGGGGCCGTAAAGAAGAACATAATTCAACTCTTTAAATGCTAGTTTCGCACATTGCTATTCTTTCAAGAGACTCGCTGGCATTTATGTACTTATTAAATGCCTTGCTCCCTGTCTTCAAGGATATATGAGGGAGGGAATCAGGCATTTCTGTCTGGCTCTCCAGTGTAATGTTTCAACAAGTTTTTCGTAGCCTTGGACCATTGAAGTGAAATAATATCTACAGCAAAGCAGTTTTACATGGGGCAAAGAGGCAATGTTAAAGAGAACAGAGAGAAAACAAAATGGCGATTCTAGTCATCTTAAAATGGCTGCACTCTAGCTGGGCCAATAGCTACGTAATAACTAATGAGCATGTATTCTTAACACTTTAAATGAGGCGGTTGGTCTTTGGCCAACCAATTATCCTACATCTCCTTCCACTCAAGGGGTGTCCAGTTTTCCTGGACTGACAGATCTGTTTACACATACGGCTCACTTTACACCCTTGTTCAAGCTACCATCCTCATCTGAATTGGCTGGGATTTTCCTGGAACACATATTCAGGCTTCATGGACTACCTTCCAAAATCATCTCCAACAGAGGACCCCAATACATATCCCAATTTCGGAAACAACTATTTCAGATATTGGGGATCCAGCACGCATTGTCCTCAGGATACCACCCACAAACCAATGGAGCAACAGAACGAGTCAACCAGACCCTAGAACAGTATCTTCGGTGTTTCTCCACCAAAGTTCAGGATGATTGGTTGCTTCTGATCACTGTAGCTGAATTTGCTTACAACAATTCGGATCATTCAGCCATCAAAACCAGCCCGTTCTTTTGTAGCCAGGGATTTCATCCTTCAGTTCTACCGTCTGTTCTGCCTCATCCAACCCCAGTCCCTGCGGTTGATTCCTGGATTGAAACATTAATCAACGTCCACAAAGACGCCAAAGAACGACTGGAAAAGGCCAGGAAAGATGTAAAACGTTATGCAGACACCAAAAGAAGACCAGGCCCTTCTTACGCGGTGGGAGACAAGGTTTGGCTGTCCTCAAAACCTCTTCCTCGACATCTACTACCAAATAAACTGGCCCCCAAGTATTATGGACCCTTCTCCATAATAGAAATCATCAATCCTGTAGCATAGCGACTCCAGCTTCCGGATTCTTGGAAAAGGATTGATCCAGTCTTCCACACTTCCTTGCTAAAACCATTTGTACAATCCACCCGAACTGCTCCAAGACCCCCTCCAGTGCTTATCAATAAACAACTTGAATTTGAGGTCTCCAGGATATGTGATTCCAGATACAGACGAAGCCAACTCCAGTATCTGGTTGAATGGAAAGGATACCCTCCCAGTGAGCGCATCTGGGAACCTGTCTCAAACATGAATGCCCCCCGTTTATTACAAAGATATCATCGGATCCACCCAGGCAAACCCAGAGGTGCAGGGTTTAGGAGGAGGCATGCTGTCATGAACCTCCGAATTCGTCCATTCTGGACTTCATGGTCCATGCTGCACCGCAGCGTGAACTATGCGGTTCTACCAACATGGCTGACGGTTCCGAAACGCTGCACACCAGCCTTTCCACGCTACGTTCGGCTTCCTAGAAAAGGGCCACGCCTCCGCGGCACCGTGCGTCTCAACGCTACTGCTTGGTGTTGTTAGACAAGCGTTTCCGTAGTTCGCTTCGCGCTTCCTGGTACTCCTTCGTTCCCTTTCCCTTTCTTTTCGTGGTTCTATTCCTAGAATTACCTCGTGCTCGGAGACGGCGCTTCGGCCCCTTCTGAGCCGGCTCATCTTCTTCTTGGTTCCTCGTCCTGGATACTGAACGCTTCCTAGTGGAAAGCAACAAACCTCACGCTGGACTCCGAAGACCCGCATCCAGGCCTATACAAGTCCCAGACAGTAAGAAAGAAGGAAGCCACTTCCAAGAAGTGAGGTTCCCAAGTAAGGAGAAACAGGTGAGAAGGGGAGAGACTTGTGACAGGAGTGGGGTATAATGGAGGGGGATGATTTGTTGCAGACGAGGTATACGTAAAAGGCCACCAACCCTTCTTTTATGTCCCTCATAAACCATTGAGCGTGTTCTTGATTCACTGAATAATTGAAACAACTATTTGTATATGCTCATTTTTATTTTATTGAGTTTGGTGATGTTGATTGCACAAACAAACTACAAATTGTATACTTGAGGTTGCAGCACAGTGTGTGAAAATCCCATGTACTGTCCGTTGTCACTGGGGAATTTTGCGTGAATTGCTCCAACGACACAGGGAGGAATTACTCATCGAACGCGGAATCCAAGCCTCCCATAAAGCCACCATGTAAACGAAGGGTAGGACACCAGCCTGTACCACCTGTGGAAGAGAAGTATTGTTTCTTAGTTGAAAGTGAAACACGCGTAAGCGATGAACACTCTGGTTTGAAAAAAGAAGAGAAATATATCCAATTTGAAGACTAAATTCATTCGTCAGTGATCCATCAAAGTTACGACAATGTAGGAGACAAACATGAAATATTATTAGTCTCAGTGGTCAAAATGACATCACACCTAGAATACACTTACTCGTTACTTGGATTGCGAAGGCAAACTGTTGCTCAAAATATGTGCATCAGCACCATCATAATCCTCAACACAGACCTTGTGAGGCAGGCCGACACTGAAGTCATGCTGCTCGGTAATGCATAGCAGAGGTGTGTCTTTGTCACGCCCTGGGGCAAGTGGCGCAAATGGGATCGCTGAAAGGGCGGCTGCCATTAGTTCTTCCATTACGTTGTCCTCCAGCGTCAGTTACCGGTCTAGCTCTTTTGCTCGCATCCGTCACCGGTTGTTATAGCCAGCTACTTCCTGGGTGACGGACACATTGCAACTTTCTAGGTTTCCTCCTTCGTTGCACTGCTCCGTATCATTTCTCTTAGCACATACCACTGCTTACCTGTTTTCTCCTGCTGGTTGTTTCTTTCTTGTGATTCTACTTTCCGCTCCTCTCCTCCGTATCCCGTTCAGTCCTTCTCTCGTGTTTCTTTTCCCTTTCTCCTGCTCTTACCCTTTGCCGCTGTTACTTCCCTTGCTACGCTTAGTTTTTCTCCTTTTTTTTCTGCTTCCAGTTCTACTCTTGATTCCTTCGGTCCTCTTCTGTATGCATACCAGAGCACCTTTGTTCCATTTTTCGTGTGGGTTTTGTTCCATTCTGTGTCCAGTTTACCTTCATTTGGGTACAGTGCTTGTCTTCAGGCATTGCATCATCCTTCTTGGGGTTTTGTGTGCCTCTGGCTTTTTCCCCAACCCCAGCGGTCCCGGGGGATAGACCACCGTCCACTAAATCAGTGGCACTGTGGCGTCCTTCCGCGGACGTCCGTATCTACACAAAAAAAAGGAGAAGCCCATTCAGAAAGGAAGGAAGAAATCGGACTCTCAACAGAAGATTAAAGGTGAGGAGGAAAGGGAATGAGGGGAGACGGACTTCTCTTCGGAAGAAGAGGATATTGCAGACCCTTGTGATAGTCTTCTTCTGATATGTAGGCCAAGCATCCAGAGTTTTCTTTGCAGCAGCAGTTCTCCACCTCGGTTGGCATGACCTTGCAGCGATTGCAGGTACACAAGGTGGAAACGTCTTCCATGGGACTAGGCTCAGGCTCATGCACTGGTGAGTTATCTTCTCATCTATCGTTCGATTTCCCATTGTTTCCGCATCTTTCTCTTTCAATTACTTCTTCCTCTGAATACTTAGGCTCCTACTGGTAGGGCTGTATTCCTGCCATTATACGACAAATGTTTAAATAAAACGCAAGTGACGATTGAAATCAATAGTAGTGCTAGTGTACCTATTCACATGGGCTTTGTGCTAAGAAAGTAGATGAACAAAGCAGAAACGAGTCACAAGCAATCCAATAAAAGAGAGTGAAATGATTGAAAAAGCAACTCTGATGTTGTCTGATGAGAAGGGGGTCTGTCTGTTTACACTTATTGAGGAAAGGAGTCCAGCCATTGCCCTGGAGACACATCAGTTGCTTAATAGCTTGCACATAGAGAACCTTGACACGAGACGTGCATTGGCTTTGTGAAAAGGGGCGTAAGCGTCTAGTGATGTCAGCTTCAGGGGCGGGAGATATGATTTAGTGCTGCAGGGGCATCGACCTTAAGGCAATGTAGCGACGAATAAGATTAGCACAAGATGGCCGAGCCCAACCCCTTTTTTTCGCATGTGTAAAAATGAGGAAAACTGAGGTAAGATGCATAGGAGAAGTTTTTTTTTACGATCGATCACAGTATGCTGAAAAACATATGCCTGAACGATCGGGACAATAACATTTTTGAGCATTGCTTTAACTTTCCCATATGAATGCTTTGGGGTTTGAATTATTCTAGGCTGGAGAAGGTGAAAAATTAAATTTTTCACTTAAAAATCGTGAGTCTCCTTGCTGAATCACGTTGGTGTGTGTGCCCCTGCCAGACACCCCTACCATTAACGATGCAGGAATCACCACCTTGTACCAGAGTTGACGGGTGATGATCCCCACCCCCCTTCTCTATTTCAAGGGGTTGGTAGCAGTGGGTCAGCGCAGCTATTAAAAGCCAAGGCAACACTTTTTACCTGACAGGATGCTACCAGATAGCATTATTTCTGGCCCTTTTGCAAAATCTAGCAAAGGCTCTTAAGGGGGCATGGCCTAACAGGCAGCATTCAGGTGAGGGAGTGTTGCCTCTTAAATGAGGCGGCGACCCCCTGCCAGGATACGCCCCCAAGAGCCCAGATCGAGTCTGCACGGGCCACTTAATGCACTGCAGTAGGTTGACCCACGAAGCCCTCCTACGAGAGGTTCTATGTTGTAGCATGGAGCCCATCAGTCAGGGTCCTTGTCGAAAGACATGCATTAAAACAACTAGTGCATTTTGGGTTTCATGGGGTCCGAGATATAAAGAAAAATGTGATTTGGAGGGGCTCCTGATTACGGAGGCTGGAGAATCAGAGTAAGTACTAAGAAACGGAAGAGGAACGTTCTGGTAATGCCCGTTGCTGCAAAAATGTACTTGCAAGACTTCACAGGTTGAAATATTAACTCCAGCTTTCATATAGTCTAGGGTGATAAACCCCGTTGACTAATGGACGTGCCTATTTACGTAATCACTAAGTTGCAAAACTGCGGTAAGCACGTGTATTAAAATCTTCATGTACGAATTTTCTTTGGTGAGTTCCAGTCACATGGTTATATGCTATAAACTATTGTAGTGTTGTTCAGGGGGTCAATTCAAGTCAACCATTCCCCAATTCCCAGATATTTTAGATTTGTAGCGAAAATCCCTGGGCGCCTCCGGCCGGGCGGAGTCAAAGTGTAAATTGACGATTTTGGGAAGGGCCCTTAGTACATTCAAGATTAACAAACGCCAAACTGATATATTCTTCCGTTCCAGTAACGCGAAAGTTGGTCTTGAACTTTTGAACCCAGATTCGGCTGTACCCTGACCCGGGCCTTGCACCACACTTTCGTCACACACTCTCCAGAATTGTGTTTTCTATAGGCAGGGAACGAAAGCGAAGCTGCACGTGACACAAACAAATCAAGGCGGTAGGCGGGACCCGTTTCCATGGAGTGATGCTACGTGCAGCACAGAGCGTATGCTGCAGCAGGAAAGGTTGCAAGGGAGGGGATCGGAACTGCGGACACACGTACGCCGAATGTCAGGAACGTGGGGACAAGAGGAACTGAGATGTTAAAAAGAAAAAGTATGAACAAGCCAACACTAGGCTGGTTATGCACCTACAGCTAGTCCATTGGCGTACACCTTGTATTTGAATGAAAAGTGTATCGAATGACACGCATAAAAGGGAGCAGTCATGCCTGCGTGTAATTTTTGAAGCATTGGTGGCGGTAACCCTGTTTATAGTGCACATTTTTGTTTACACAAAATAGATATGATTTTGTAACTTTTTAATGGAAATCCTTGCGATGATCCAAAATAGCATTCCCGAAGTTATAAGAAATCGATGCAAATGATAGATGTTATTATTTTATTACTTGAATTGCTCTGGGAATATGTCTTCAAGGAGTTTTACAGGGGGACTTTAGGTCACCGGGCACACCATTTACTCTGCTTTCGTTTTAATGACTGTTTTGGGCTGGACCTGTGGGCACACAGGCAGTGGCAGATTTAAGGCAAAGGGCCCCGTGGGGAGCACCTGGTGTGGGCCCTAGGTGGGCGGGTCATGGAGGCGGAGCTTTGGGTGGGCGGAGTTAAGTGTGGTCACAAGAGCAGGACGATGAGAAAGAGGGGCGAGGGAGACAGAGAGGGGCAAGGGAGAAGTGAGATGAAGGGATGAGAACGAAGGAGAAAGAAATATAAGTAAAGACAGGGAGGCTGGGAGAGGTAGTATGTATAAAGTAAGTAAAGAGAAAGAAAGATGGAACATAGGATGGAAGAGGAAGTCGTGGGGGAAGGGCGATGGAGTTAGAGAAGAACACAGGTGAGAGAATGCTAGAGAAACAGATGAAAAACGAGATAGGGCGATGGAGGGGAAGGGAGAAGAAGGTGGGTAGGACAAGAAAGATAGAGAAACACACTCAGTTAGAGAGCCACAGAGGTAACGAGGTGGGCCCCTGAGGGCAGCCTGTGTGCTGCAGGGGAGCTGTGCAGCTGCTATATGCAGTGCTGCGGTCCATGAATTCCCCTCTGAGCCGGGCCCTGAGTCTCTGACTTACCAGGCCAGGGATGGTCCCTCTCCTGGGGATTCCTTTGGGGCAGCCCCCAACTTCAGGGCGCACATCAGTGCAGATGGCACTGTTCGGGGCCGCAGCCTGTGTTCACTCCATCCAGCCAAAGGCAGGCATTTCCCTTCACTGGTGCAGGTCGTGATGGGGGAGTGGCAGAGGCGGATCTAACGTTCTCCTTTCTTTCTCCCTTCCAATCCTGGGCCAGTGTAGGGACGTCACGAGACGTGTCTACGTCACAGTCGTCTCTCAGGTACCACCACTACCTACACTGGCCCAGGATTGGAAAGGAGAAAGAAAGGAGACTGGACTCTGGAGTGACGTCCAAGACGTCCAACAGAAAGGGCCCTGTGCTGCGTGAAAGGGGCAGGGCCTGGCACAGGGGCCCGGTCGCCATTGGTCTGCCTAGCAACCGTTAGATCCGCCTCTGCACACAGGCCAGGCTGATCTGCCCAGTGGGCACCTAGCACGCCAGGATACTGCTGTGGTCACCCAGCTGAGGACTGCATCGCTGTGGTCCCCGGTCCGACAAGTTGCAGGATTCACCCTGATTGCCGTGATCACACAGGCTTATGTGGTTGCTAGAGGCACCCAGACTTATCGGGTGGCCGCGGTCACACGGCTGAACAGTGGCCTGGGGGCACCCAGGGTACACATACTGATCTGGGCGCACTCAGATCAGTGGTGGCTGCAGTACCATGGTCACAAAGCGTCGGCCCAATAAATGAGACATGAGGCAGAAGTGCCATTCATGGAGGCTGCTGCCATTCTGCTGCATGTGCTGGCTGAGGCTCCTTTTATTGATAGTCAGTTATGACAAAGTCATGACACACATTTTTAAAGGGGCAACACCACACTCCTCGTTTTCATAACAAACAAATCAAAGACAACATCAAATAAATCAACAGTCCTGAACAGCAATAGTCACCTAGATTAGGGCTCAATTGGTCCCAGGCAGGAGCACTGCCAACAATGTAACTTGGCTGCAGGGAGCAATTTATCCCAGACACAAAAGCATCCTCTGAGCTGAGGCTCATGGCCAGGGTTATGTTACCAGCAGGGGGCTGGGGCTTCCCCTCTCTCTCCCAGATGGGTGATTTTTATAAGTAGTTTGCCTTTCATGATGCTGCATTAGTCGCTGCACCCATAGATGCATTTACAACTAGGCCCATGCCATTGGCAGATTGCCAGAAGAGCTGCATTTTATTGCAGTTTATTTTCAATTTACTGATTGTTATTTTTTTAAAATAGAAAGCTAATTTTGTTTCTCTGAGTCTGTCTGATCCACAACACTGCAAGTACTTTTGACAGCTAAAGTTCTATATATGCTTGAGATTTACAAAAGCTTTATTGTTAGAGTGACTTTAGTAAAAAAAAAAAGAAAAAAAGAAAATAAAGTGAATCAACCCCAACGAGCTTTACGTATTTAGTGATTCAGTCATAATACTCTCACAGGCATATATGACTGATATAAAACTCTGGTCATTCCTATTTTCCCAAAGTGCTCTTTAATATGCAAAACAGCCAAAACCTCATTGGTTTTATTGGTGCCACTTCACAGTATCTTTGGAGTTATTTCTAATTAATACAGATATACATTGTTTTAATCAATCACTTTTATATTCAAACAAACAACATGTATTCTTTAAACCATTGCAAAAATGTGTTTTCCCTTCAGAAAAGTAAAAGTTAAAAATGATGCATCATTTTACAATATTATACACATGCTTATGCTTAAGTCAAGCACAAAGTTCCCACAGGTGGCACTAAAATGATGTTCAGAAGCAAGCACTAATTTCCCTCCCAGGCCCCACATTTCAGAGGTCTGTGCCCACCCAAAAGGTGCAACCATGAAATAGATCATAGAAAAGTTAAAATGGCTAAGAGTAAATCTAAAGGCGCAAGTGCATCAACAAACTGGTGAAAGGATACCCAAAGTCATAGAAAGGTGATAACAAAAACTGTGTGCCAAAGGTGCACAGTTTCACAAGTGTAAAGGTGTTCCGTAAAGATAACCATTCATCCATATTTACTGAAGCTGCTCCATGCAAAGCAGCTAAGTGGTATCCCTGCTCAGTTTATCATGTGTTTTTGATGACATTCTTCTGCATTCTTAGTACTAAAATAGAACCAACTTCAAAGTGTCACACAATGCATAACTGTGATGGTTACAAGTAATCTTTACATGAATTATATTTTAAATACAAGGTAGAACTTTTACTGTGAAACAGTACTTCAAACGACAGCAGGACATCTATATCTATACCCACTAATCTCAAAATATTCCTATGTATTGTGCAGTCCAACAAACTCGTAGAGTTTTTTAAATGACCTTAAACGCAAGCTGGCAATACCCATAGCCTAAACCACACCCGGAAAGTTACTATTGTGCTGGAACGCCTGATGCATTGCTCAATTCCACTCTTGGAGTGTTCAGTATTTTGGACAATTGCACAAACAGCAACAATGTAAACAGTATGTACCACTGCATTTGTTATTAATGGTGCCTGCATTGTGAAGCTATAAGGAATGCTGTTGCTTCCCACATATGAAAGTTGAGGAACATGTTTATCCATTACTGCGTGAGACTGCACAGCCAAACATTCCAAGAACCTTCTCCAACTGTATTGTATTGTATTGTATTTCTTTATTTATATAGCGCGCCTGGCCCTAAGGCATCTGGGCACATGTCTTAGCTTACACAAGTTAATACAGACATAACAGTTATGAGGCAAAGATGGTTGACATAAAATATATACAGGATAATATTATGAATATTAATCAGACATATATACTCAATTGTAAGGCACATATAATTGTTAGCACAAATTACAGGTGTAGTGCAAACATGTTACACGCATAAGGTTAGGATTGACAGATATATTATAAAAATTCAGGATAAAAATATGCGAATATTCTACAATATATACAAGTGGATATACAGTTTCTAAGGTGTAGTGTGCGGAGTTAGTAAGGAAGTTGCGGTAGATTGTTTCATTCTTGCTCCAGGGGCCACTCTTTGGCTTTGCTCTTAAACATGCCAAAGGCAGATTCGAGTCTGAGAGAGGCAGGCATCAAGTTCCAAAGTTTCGATGCTAAAACAGGGAAGCTGGTCCCGCCTGATTTTTGTAGTTTGAATTTGGGGATGGAGAGGCAATAGCTTTGAGCCGTTCGTAGTGGTCGGTTGGAAGTATGTCTTGTGAACCTAGTGGCTAGGTATGGAGGTGCATTATCAGTCATACATTTGTGAATGAGGGCTAAGGATTTGAAGGCAATTCCCTGGGGAACAGATAACCAACGCAGGTTACGTCGGGTGTCTGATATATGCTGGTTTCTAGGGAAGTTTAAGGCCGCCCTGATAGCATTGTTTTGGATAACCTGGAGTTTGTTGAGATTACGGTGACTGGTCCCAAGATAGAGGGTGTTACAGTAATCTAGTTTGGACAGGATTAAGGCTCTCACAAGGATAATGCAGTTAGCTGTGTTGATGAAGGGGCGGCATCCAGTGATGAGTTTGCAAGTATATGCAGTTGCTGAAACAACAGCATTCGTTTGTCTTGTGAGCAAGAGTGCGGAATCCAAGTAAATACCTAGAGTTTTGGTGTCATTCGTAACCTTAATAATGTTACTATGGATGACGAATGATTTGAAGGAACTGTCAAGTTTGTTGCGTCTGTTAGTAGAGCCAAGGATGAGGAGCTCTGTCTTGTCATCATTAAGACAGAGCTTGTGATGGGCCATCCAAGCCTGGATTACCAAGTAGATCTCATTTAGAGTTTTGGTGTCGGCAGTGTGATTGCCAGTGATGGGGATGAGTATCTGGGTGTCATCCGCATAATTAGTGTAGGTGACACCCAGATAGTCGAGGATATCGAAAAGTGGTTTTGTGAACACGTTGTACAGTGTAGAAGATACACAAGAACCTTGGGGTACGCCGCACAGTACTGGCGAGGGACCTGCAGAGGAAGATGGGGAGAAGACCTTAATGGAACGATTGGCCAGGAAGGATCGGATCCACGTAGTGGCTTTGTCAGAGAAGTGTGCTGTCGTTTCAAGATGTCGACATAGGATTTGGTGGTTGACCAAGTCGAAAGCAGCAGAGAGATCCAGTAGCAGAAGGAGTGCGATCTTGCCGTTATCCTTCAGGTCATCAATTTGTGTTTTTAAATCTAATAGGGCTGTTTCCGTACCATGCTTGGGTCGGAAGCCAGATTGCCTAAGGCCAAGGAGGTTGTTTCTTTCTAGGTAGTCCTGGATCTGTATGTATGCAGCTCAGTCTAAGATTTTTAGCAGAAAAGGTACAGTTGTGATAGGCCTGTTGTTAGTTGGTATACTAGGCTCAAGGGATGGTTTTTTAAGGAAAGGGATAACCCAAGCATCCTTCAGATTGTCTGGCACGGTGGCTGAGCTAAAGGATGAGTTTATAAGAGTAGTAATGAAAGGTGCCAGTTTATGGGAGGCCTCCTTTATGATGGGAGCGGGGCAGGTGCCGCCCTGACAATTCGAAGGCTTAAGTTGTTGATAATATTTTCTACCTCAGGGATTGTTAAAGGTGAGAAACTGAAAGGTTCGACTGTGGGAGGCGTAAGATTAGTTTTGTTAAGGAGTTAGTTGAGTACAGTGAAGGTCTGAAGGCTGCTTTTTTTGTATTGATTTTAGACTGGAGTGTTGAAATTTTGTCTAGGAGCGTATTCTGTATGTTTAAACACCAAGTGCTATCTTTGCTGCAGATTTCCGGAGGGGGGGCAGGAGTTTCAAGTTCACTAAGAATCTTGAAGAGCTCTTTTGTATTGGATTTGGCTTGTAGGATACGTTTGTTATAAGTCTCCTTCTTAGCTGAGTGAATGGCCTCCTTGTAATTAAGTGAGGTTATAGCAAGGCTGTCCTTGTTTGCTTCTGAAGGGTGGCTTTTCCATCGGGCTTCAGCGTTTCTTTTTACTTTGTGCAAGGGTTACAGGTGTGGTGTGAACCACTAGTTGAGGTGCGCACGTGGTTTGGCCTTCCTAGTTTTTTTTTTAGGGGCTATAGTGTCCAAAGCTTGGAGGATGGTGTTATTGTAAGTGTCAACTAGGGCAGTTGGGTCAGAGCAAGATAGTAATGCATTGCTGATAGCTAGTAGAATGTGTAGGAGAAGGTTTTCTCTGGTTATGTCTCTTTTGTTTCTAGTACAGGTAGGGGGTGCCAGGTTGGGACTAAGGCATTGATAACTGGCTACGATGTTGAAAGTAATGGTGTGGTGATCGGACCAATGACATGGTGAGTTGACTATAGAGGTAAGGGTGCAGTTTAAATCTGCTAACCAATCACAAGTTCTTCCCTTTTCATGCGTAGGTTTAAGGATGGGATGAGTGAAGCCCAGGTTGGTAAGGGAGTTAGCAATTTCAGAGGCATTAGCGTTGTTAGGGTCATAAAGTTCATAAAGGCCCAAGTTGAAATCACCTAGTATGATAATTTGTGAGTTAGTCTTTGTTTTGTCAGATATTATGGAGGTGAGATCATCAGCGAATGTGGTGGATGGGCCCTGGAGGTCTGTAGATGAGGTGCAAGGTGGCAGTCTGATTGTGTGAGATGGGGAGTTTGACTGATAAGAGTTTAGCTGATGGGATTTGTTGATTAGGTATCATTCTCATGTTTAGGGATTTTTTAGGGATGAAGGCTACGCCGCCGCTTTTGGATCGGTTAGGGGTGCGATCACATCTTATGATGGTGTAGTCATTGGGGATGGCCACTGATAGGAGGGGTCTGATGCGGCATGCAACTAGGTCTCTGTAATGGCGAGGTAGTCTAAGTCTTGTGTAGTTATAAGCTCTGCAATATCAAGAGCATGGGCAGTAAGTGACCTAGCGTTGATCGGGGCGCCTTTGATGGTAGACCTTGAGGCTGAAGGTGCATGAGTGGTAATGTGTAGGTCAGCAGAGGTGATAATGTGGCAAGGTGTCATGGGGGATTGTTTATGTGGTTTAGGGTGGTTACGAGTCTGCTGAGTGGTGCGAGTAGTTCTATAGCCTAGCCTGCTGTTACGAATGTGTAATGCACAGGGTAGATTGGGCATAGGTTTAGCTGCGAAGTGTTTAAGCCAAAGGGCCGGGTCGTTCAAGTAAGGATTGGTGAGTGGTGAGGTATGTATGGTAGTAGTGTTGATGCTCTGTTGCGGGCCAGTCAATTGACCGAGAGGAGGCAATGTGGTCAGTGGATTACTAGTGAGGCAAGTAGAGTCTGCCATGGTTAGGTTGAAGTGCTTTGCCATGAGGTAGAAAGGTAAAGACACGCTAGCACAATGTGTGAGAGCCAGGAACAGGGACGCTATAATGTAGTAGAATGTATGATAGTGGCGAGGTTGTGCAGGTATGTGCATGTTGCGCCGTAAAATGACAGTAATCATACTGATTAGGTGTATAAGAGGACTCATATATGCATTTACGAGCTTACAGGATAAAACACTGAATAAAGCATGATGGCAACATTAGGACACAGAATGGCACATTAGCTATGAGGCACATGTAAGTATGAGCTGCGTCTATTAAGGTTAGCGTACTAGTGGGGGTGGGAGAATGATGCAGTAATCAGCGACAGTAGCATTAGATAACAACAGGGTGCCACGTTAGTGCATAGAAGCATTGAGGTAGCAGGCATAAGATTGAGGCTACAGATGCAGATCACTTCTGAGAAGTTACTACGCCCAATGCAATGTACTCTGCTGAGGTGTTTATGCCCAGGCAGAGTTTACAAACTTCATTTATGATTTGGCAGTATTTTAATAGTGTTTCAGCCCAAGAGATTGGAAGTACATAGACTGCAGCAGGTAACTTGCCTTATTTCCATTTTGCCCCCCGCTAACACCAGAGCTGTAACCATGAGACGGGGGTCAAGTTCTTTTTATTCATTTTTATAAGATGTACCTGTACCACTTCCCTATATTTCATATGTAAACATTACCATCTGACAAGGGAAATGTAGTTATGTTGCATTAATACTACAGACCAGTCTAGGTGCTTCTCATAGTGACAGTAGGCAATTTGTGAGAGAAACCAGACATTAGCATTAAAACCAGAATTCCTGTTTCCAACTTTCTCGCACTTGTGTCCGGTTGGCAGACAGCTATTTTCTTATCGTTTCCTGTAACAGATTGTTTTTGGACCTAACTGAAAGTAGACAATTAGTCGTAGGAACTACCTCCAGTGCACCCAACTGTAGAACACGCTGCCTTCTCCAACTCTTAGGCAGCACAGATCTGAAAACACCCTTTCCACCAACATAACATAAAAGATAGCAGTTGAATTAATATAGAGGAAGCGAGAACTATCTATTCCCTGCCACCTTAAAAAAAGTTCTTATGTTATGGAGCCAAAATGGTGGTGAAGGGGCGTAGTTTGGGAAACGCTGACATAGTTTGTTGGAGAGGCATAATCTGATGAAGGTGGAGTTCCTGGCAGAGGTGGAGTAAAGTTGGGGATGGGTGCTTGATATATTATATGATATGGCATTTATAAAGCGCCTAAGTGTTTCAAGGCGTGACAAGGCAAGGGAGGGGGAACAGAGGAAAGACAAAGAGCACGTTCTTACTAGGCCAGGTGACACTGAGATCGCGCAAGTGCCGGGGAGGGGGGAAAGAGTACGTGTGGAGGGGGCAGTGCAATACATAGGATAACAGTAAGAATAAATACAATACATAAAACAATGGGTAAAAGTGCAGACATCAATTGCCAAGAGCTGGTGGGGACTGTAGGGATACAGAAAACAGCCCCCAAGTGCAGGGGTTGCCCAGGAGGCAGTGCAGGTGTGCAGCTGGCAGGGGAGACGACCTGGGCCCGAGATCAGAGGGTAGCCAGTTGACCAGTACAGTTTCAGTCAGAAGCTCAGCAGGGGAGAGGAGGAGAGAAAGCAGAAGCAAAGAGGAAGGTCTTGAGGTTCTTCCGGAACCAGAGATGGTCCTCCCCATTATTCAGGGAGGCAGGGAGGCTGTTCCATGCACTTATTTTGGCCTAGGGCAGCAGAAAGCCTAAATACGCCACTGGCTGCACCACCCACTCTCTCACCCAGGTAGGATTTTGCCTAATTCTTTGCTGTCGTGGCAATGGCCGTTTCTTCTATCCAGGTGGGGGAGGCACATTAACTTGCGGCAACAGCTCAGAACGCTGAGCACAATGATTCATCACACTCCTGGTCTGGGTTTAGCTGCAGGTGCCTTTCCAAAGCTCCAATCCTGGAGCACACACAGTGAACAACCATGTCGGCCCAGGTACAGCAGGAAAAGCGGTCTCACCACTGACTAAAGTGGCGTGATGGAGCACACTGGCAAACTGACACCAGCAGTTGCAGGGCTTCAGATCTCGCTGGGCAACCTAACTGCAGGGATTCTTACTCCTTTAATGCCATTGTTGTGAGCTGGACCTGTGGGCACACAAGCCACCCCTATAAGCACTGGGGGCACCCAGCACGCCAGGACACTGCTGTGGTTACACAACTGAGGACTGCATTACCATGGTCACACAGCCTGTAACAGTTGCAGGGATCACCCTGATTGCTGTGTTCACACAGGCTTACCTGGTTGCCCGGGACACCCGGACTTATTGGGATGGACGTGGTCACACAGCTGGACAGTGGTCTGGGGCACCCAGGGTACACATACTGATTTGGAGGCACCCAGATCAGTGGTGGCTGCAGTACCGTGGTGACACAGCGTCAGCCTGCATGCCAGGGTAGGAGGGGCGTGATCACACAGCATCTGATGCAGGCCCAGTAAATGAGACATGAGGCAGAAGTGCCATTCATGGAGTCTGCTGCTGCATGTGCTGGCTGAGGATCCTTTAATTGAGAGGAAGTCATGACACGACTTTTTAAAGGGCAACACCACAATGACTAATGGGTTATGGGAATCGTAGACGTGATGGTCTGTATTGTTATATTGAGGGTGAATGTGGGAAGAGTGGTCACTTGCTCAGAGTGAGTGTGCAAAAACGAAATGGAGACTGATGTAGTTGCTCCCTGGCTCCTGTAAACTTTTTCTAAATAAATTTGAAAAAGTTTAAGTTAATGGAATTTAGAAACAAAAGGGCAAGATTATATTACGTCTGGAAATGTGGGTGTTGTGGCTTCAAATA
Source organism: Ambystoma mexicanum (assembly GCF_040938575.1). Classification (NCBI taxonomy): domain Eukaryota; kingdom Metazoa; phylum Chordata; class Amphibia; order Caudata; family Ambystomatidae; genus Ambystoma; species Ambystoma mexicanum. Next base: position 686,937,928 of record NC_090929.1, on the reverse strand, counting down.
AAATGTAATCGGGGGATTTGAGCGACTGATTTAATCCCAGGCACTTAATACACCTTTGTACATACCTCAGTTACTTCACTGCTCTCTTATAAAAAATATGTACATCCAGCAGTTGCTTCACTGCTGTAGAAGTCTCTTTATAGTCCTGTGGCAGTCTCAGTGTTGTGAGGAAGGTATGGTATTAAAGTAAGAAAGACAAAAGTGAGCACAGTTCAAGGGTGTTTATTGAAGTTTATCAAGGGGGTAATGAACGCCTATCTAAACCTACATCTAAGATGGGAGCCAGCTATGACCATCAAGATAATAATAATGCAGTCCTAGTCGAGTTTCGTCAGAACAAAAGGGACTATACTAAAAAAAAAGATTGGCAATCGTTACAGCTAAGTTACAAATAGTGTGGGGTAATGTTCATGAAAAAGAAACAAGTGTTCACAAAATGATAAATCAGAATATCAGAATGTTCAGGCTGTTGGCCTCCTTTCCCCAGGTTTTCAGCATGGGACAAAGCGGTTCACTCTAGCATAGCACACTCCTGAGCTTCTTCGGCACGAGGACACAGTTCTATTACACGCACCAGGGCCTTCTATGCCCAAGTCTTTAAAGTTACCAAAAGTCTCTTGATCCAGAGGGCTTGATGTATCAAACAAACGAAAAAAAGTTCCCTTCCAAGTATTCAAGTGGGGCAATTTACTCTTCACCCTGGATCCCCCTGAGCCGTGCTCAGATCCCTTTTCTACCACAATCTTTAGTATGGACCCCCCTCTTCCGGGCTCAGATCCTCCTCCAATTCTTATAGAATACCTTTTCTCAGGTGACTCCTTCACACTGGATCCCCCTCAGCCAGGCTCAGATCCCATTTAGACAATTAGTCTCCCTCAGCTGGGCTCGGACCAATTACAGTTCGTATTTAGCAATCAAAGACTTTCGAATGTGCACAGGGTTTGGCTTGACCCGTTGCAGAAACACTTTGAGTTCACAATTTTACACTCTCAGTTGTTGGATGCCTAACACAGTCCTCAAAATGAGCACCCATGTGGCGCCAGACCACTCTATTTATGGCATCTACCTTGGTTTCAAAAGTTCAATCACTCCATTGATATTCAATTATATTGGCATTGCTCATCACATACGCCTTACATTCTTTTCTTTGCAGATGTCGTCATACAATTGTAGAGGAGGTCCCAAGCACTACCCTCACTCCAGCCGTCCATTTTGAAGTACAAGGAACATTCACGCCGAAATATGTGACGTATGATGAGCAAATAAACCAGCAGAGAGCCGCAGTGGGGCTCTGTCCAGTACCTATCAGAACAACAGCACCTGTTGAAGTACCGACACCTAAGAAAACCTGGACAGTAAGGTATCCATTGAGAAAGCCATATCGACAAATGAAACAGAATGAAGATTGTCAGAGCACAGTCCCTGAAGAAGCTAAAAAGATACTGAAGGAAGACGAATGGTGACGTCACAAGAACCCGGACTGACTCACACATAGAAGATATGACGACCTGCGAATGATGAAAAGAGACAAAACACCATGGATAAGGGACATCATGAACCTAAAGTGAAATAACGATGTCAAAATGTCTGAATATTATGGCATGAGCACAATGAAGATATTCAGTTAGTTTACACGTGTACATATGCATGGAACCGCAAGAAGCAAAGAATCGTGTGGCTTGCTTACGCTTAGTAGTAAAATAGATTGCGGCAAGTGCCACCTATACATAGCTCCCTCAAAAGGAGCACTTTATATAAGTATACTTCCACTACGCACGAGAGCTGAATCAACCAAAGGTTACTAAAGGTCACAAGAGAAGAGCCCCACAATAAGCAAATCGAAAACTAAAGGCAAAAAGAAGCTCAGACGCATGCAAATCGTGCCAAGAAGCCAAGGTCATATCGGCTGAAATAGACCAACAATGGATACAATTAATGAAGCGAAGAACAGAGTATCCTATTCTGAAAGGTCAAGATAAGCCACAGAAGGCAGATGGTTGGCAAAATGAAATCAAATACACGAATTGCATGAAGAATAAGACGATTTCACAGTGTCTGAATCACGTGACCAGCCAAGCGAGAAGGGATGAAACTTTCACACCTACGCGTGGCCTTAACTTTTCCAGACCAAGAAGCAGTCTCGGGGCCAACCACAAAGAAATAATTGACACATGATCACTGAGGTGATGATTGATTGTAGCAATAATTGGAGGAAAGCTGGGGGTGCAGACAAACTCCCTGCACCTGGCCGGCTATTCTGCACGCTGCTGTCATGACCCTCGCCCCTGGCCCTCACTGGCAAGTCAGCCTTCCAGTCAGGGCCAAATCAAAGGCCTTAAAACCTCATCCAAGGCTCTCTTGGAGTCAGTCCTGGCGCCTTTGGCTCATAACCATCATGAAGACCAACATTAGAATGGGACTATTTACTTGGGATTATTTAACTTGGGGGGGGTCAGCCAACGTGGAGGCACACACATAGCATTACAAGGAACTGAGCTATGCGGTCTAGTCTTTTGGGTGTGGCAGGCCTGGGACTACTTTACCTGGACTACTTTGGGTGTGGCAGGCCTGGGACTATTTTACCTGGACTACTTTCTCTGAGACTATTTAAACCGCACCCAAACAGCAGAACATGCTTTGCGTTATTCTGCTGTGGGCAGCGTAACGCTCACTGTGTCCAGTTATTTGATGCCTGCTTACCTGAAACCAATGACCTGCAGAGAGAGAAAGAACACTAAGAAACTTACCTGGAACAGTATCCTGTCTTCAATCCATCGCCGACTTCAGTTCCACTCACCTGAAGGTACGAACTCCATCATCCGGCACCGCATGCATCCTGGAATACCATAACCTGAAAAGAGGTAAAAGAAAGACAGCATTAGTAAGCGTTTACTCACGTTTCCTCCCGAATTAAGAAAGCCACACAATTCTTACCTGGTTAGTCATCTCCTGGTCAGTATAATGGCTGGAACCTTACGGCGTTCGGCGAGGAACATCACAACCTGCAAGGAGAGAAAAGACACAGGTTAGCAATATAAAAGGCGAAACAGCGCAGTGCATCGCGCATTACTCACCGGACAGCATCACGCACACCACGCTTTCGCCTACCGACCCATGGTCATCTTCAAACTGCATGACAACACCAAAATACCTTTCCATACCTAAAAGGAAAGAAGCAAGACATTATTATTCGAACTAATAGGAACATAAGAACTGCATATAAAGACTGTAAAGCAGCAAACCTATGGGGTCGCAGCAGGCCTGGATTCCCGCAGGGGGGCTTGCACCAGTGAAGTAACTTGGTCGCTGCTTGCCCCCCGACATCTACACGCCCCTGCCACGAGGAGCAGGACAGAGAATCCACCTTTTACATTCTTAAGACCCATCTTTAACCAGAGGCCTTACCAAGGGACCGGGAGAGGGTTCGAGAGTGAAAATCATTCAACCAGGGCTGGGTGGCATCCCTGTGGATACCAGGTGAGTGTAACAGCTGCTAAGCTAGTGCAAAAGTATGAGTGGGGTTGTTGCCAACCCAATCATAGTGGACCAAGTAATCTAGGGTCCTATAGTTAATAGAACCAATGAGACGTCATACTTTTAGTAATGTCTACAGTAGCCATTTTGAAGGAAGGGCTTTGATGCCCCACCTGACACTGTTTATCCAATCCCCTCACTCCGTTACCATATACAGATATAGTACCTATATTAAAGTTACCGTCCTAGAACCAGTAGAATTGTATGCAACATCTTAAGCGTTACATGTCAGTGATGACGGGTTTTTAGTCTAAATGATGTGTTTTTTATGAAGTTCGTTGGAGTTGAAGCGAGAAGGAAGATCGAGCGATTGCTGATATTCATGAACTCCCCGTTTTTTGTACTCGTCATTAAACGGGCTCCCTTTGCCAAACCATTGAGTTGTCATTATTGATTTGATGCATGAATATTAATCTGCATCCCCATCCATCTCACGGGTGCTGCTGCATCATCTTAAAGTGCTATTGGGCAACCCCCAGCTCTATGGGCCAGTTGGGGTCCTAGTGCACACAATGTTGCTGCTTGCAACCGTGGTTCTAACACAGACCGGTCTGCTATCTGTCTCCCCGACTCACCGGCTGTTCTGGGTTTACTGGAGCGCCTTTGTTGTGGGAGCCAAGGACAGTACCTTGGAGGCAATCGCTCCCCCCGCCTCGTCTATCGCTGTGGGAGAGCCCTGGGTACCTTTGACACACAATGCACCTTTCTGCAGCCTTTAGTTTCCAGACTTATGTTTATTATTCTCGAGAGCTTTTGAAAGTAACGGTTTTCTTCCTCTGAAAAGGCCAAGGGCAATTCCCTCCTTGCAACCCTTTCTGGTCTTGCTGCCTTTCTCTTCGTGTTAAACCGCCATCTCCGAACTGCTGCTTCCTCGTGTGTTTTGCCTTGCTTGGAGTGCGCTTTCATGCTCCGCCTTTTATCGGTGTGGGGATGTGTGATGAAGTGAGGTGTGTGTGCGTAATTACGAGTAATTGCCTGTCTCTGCATGACCCTCGTGTTGGGACATGTCAGGTATACGGCTCACGATGAACTGTCTGTGAGAAAGTGTTTGTGTCGGGAAGGGATGCGGGGGGATTGAGTTTATAGGTATCCTACCTGTTAGGATGGGGGAAAAGGTATTACAGGCAAGGGGATACCGCATCTCACCCTTCGTTGTGTCCCACTTCCACTTCCCGAAGACCCCTCATCCAGTTGATCCTCCCGCACTGGTCAACCCCCAAGAACTGGATCCAATAGCGAGGGCTGTGTCCTGGCCACCTGGCTGACAGCTCCCCGGGGACTAGCGGGTGAGACACCTTCAGGTTTCTCACAGTGTGGATACAGGTTCTTGTCAGGCCCAGGCCTCTCAACATGGAGGAGCAAGCGGGAGCGTCAGCTTCCTTCCTTGCTCACGCCGTCCCTGCCCATTCTGTAACAGGCTGCATGCATGCGCATTGCAGTCTTGCAAGGTTATGGCAGCAGAGTTCTCTCATACCTCCTTTTTGTTGAGCAGGTTGGTCCTACTCCATCATAAAGTCCTTGTACCTTGTCGGTCTCCTCCTCTTACGTTGGGGACAATTCTCACTCGGCGATTGGCCTTGGCGACGCAGTCTCCATTCCTACTGTTCTTTCTCTGGTTGGCAGTGATATGTCGCCTTCGCTTTGCAAGTCTCTCACATCCTTCATGATGTCTCCTGTGCCGCTCATCTCCTGGTCTCTCTTCCACTACTCTCCTGTTCCCTATAGGCTTCTCTGCCCTGCGGTGGTAGTTGTCAGGAACTGTGGGTGGAAGCTGTGGAATTATTGGAGACATTAATCTTAGGTCTCTCCACCACTCTAGTCCTTATCCAAGATGGCAGCATCTAGTATTTAACCAGACTCCGCCCCCCTCTCAGTGCGTTGTATCTGTGTCCTTTGGACAACGCTCCGTGCTACACTCCTCGAAGTGTTTTCCCTTCCATTGTATCTTTGTCAGTTTCGTACGGACTATCCCCTTGTAGTATCTGCGTGTTATTTCTGTGTGCGTATATCATCTTATATAACTTTCCAGTAAGCTTTCACTCTAACTAGCGTCTCTCTTTGCCTTCTGCCTTCTCCCACATTTCCTATCCTTCCGCGTTCTTTCGCCAGTTTTCCTGCTTACTCGATCCGTTCTGGTATCGGGTTACCTCCGCTGCTCTACGCGGTTCCTTACCTTTTGGCATCTATGTGCCGTACATATCTGACCTCCTCCTTAGTCTCTGGTGTTTACGTGACTCCCGCAAGTCACGTCTCACTTCCTTTCCCTAGGCGGCATACCGCCTTTTTCTCTCTCCGATCAACACTCTGATTCGGGGGCTTCTCCGCGGTACTCCGCTTGTTTGACAAACATTCTAATTGTGCATATTTCTACTCCCTTGCCTCATACTATTTCGGTTCTTTAACTGTTAACCCTTCTTTTCTGTTTCTCTATTTCCCTTGGATTTATTCCTACTTCGGATTTATCTGGCAACCTATTCCTGTGAGTTGCTGCTTGACTGCACTGGCTGCAGTATCCAGTCCACCTACTCTCCCTTATTATACTCATCAACCCGAACCTTTGATCTTCTACCAGAACTCTTGGTCATCAGGGTTTTTTCTGCCGCTTGGCTCTTTCCCAGAATTTGGGCTGGCTCCCCGGGGTCCCCCGAGGGCAGATTCCCATCTCTGCCAAGGTGGCCTCCGGGGGAGCCAGACCCTATTTACATGATCGGAAGGACCACAAGCCTAAAGAAAGGCTGTCTCCTGGCAAGAAGAAGAACCACAAGTCTTCAGTTACTGTTGTCAAGGACATATCATCCGAAGAATCAGGTGAGGAGGATTGGGAGGGCAAGCAGGAACCTGACAGCATACAACGATATATACCCATGGCGTCCTTGGACCAGTATCAAGAGTTGGTGGCCGCCATGCAGAACCTTACTGTAGAGGTACAAGCTTTGCGGAATGAGAATGTCGCATTACGACAGCAAGTCGTGTTACGTTGCGATGATCAGGGTGATTTACCACCCATGGCTTTATCATTTGGCAAATACGATGGACACCCTGGGGGTTTTAAGGATTTTCTAGATGCTTGCAAAGTAAATTTCACTTTCAGAACCCATGCCTACGAAACTGCATGATCCAGAGTTGGATTCATCATCGTTAACTTTATAGGAAATGAGTTATCCTGGGCCACCCCGTTGGTCACGGGTAAAGATCCCTCCTTAAATGACTATGACCGCTTTGTGGATACACTTAAAGAGCGATTCGACCGACTAGAAGTGCTGTACCCTTCTCTGGAAGCCATATTAGATGTGCGACAGGGAACCACAGACCTTCAGACTTATATCTCCCGTTTTTTGAGACTGGCAGCAAAGTCCGATTGGCCTGACTCAGCTAAACAGAACATTTTTTGTCGTGGGCTCCATGATGATATTAAGGATGAGCTAGCAAGAGTGGCAAGACCTGCTTCTTTTCAGGAATTAATGACATTGTCCCTACAAATCGAGTTTTGGATGCAGGAACGCCGCCAAGAAAGGAGAAGAGGTCGCAGCACTCCTCAGGCTTCCAGTCTACCTTCCCTATCTCCGTCACCTAAGAACACTCATTCTACTGAAAAACCAATGCAAATCTGAGCCACGCGAGGACCATTAACCCAGACGGAAGGCGACGTCGTGATGCTGGATTGTGCATGTATTGTGGTTCTTCCAAGCACCTTTTAAAGAATTGTCCAGAAGCTCCACCCAGGAGGAAGGAAAACTCCAGTCCCCGTTCTTATGCAAGGGAAGTATCGGGGGAACTGCCTGCCACCCTTGCAACTATTCCAGACCAATAGAGAAGACAGATGACAATCATCTAATGGTATTCCGAGTACTCCTTTTGCTGACTGATTCAGAACCTACAGAAGTACTGGCAATGTTGGATTGTGGTGCGGCTGGTAATTTTATAGACCTAAATTGGTCCAGAGAGAAGATGGTACCCTCGAGACCCAAGCCGAGACCCATACCAGTGGAAGGAGTAGATGGAACACTGCTGTCCTCAGGTCCCATAACCAATGAGACTATACCCTTGAGGATGAAGTTGGGAGAACATCAAGAATGTCTAGTTTTCGATCTTATCGGATTCAACTGTATGAAACTTCCTGTCAAGAAATCCAATGAAGAAGAGACCAACGTCATCAGAACCGTGACCATATCTTCTGTTCCGTTCCAGTATCAGGAATTCTCTGAAGTGTTCCAGGATACCTTACCCAGACTCCTACCCCCTCACAGGAAAGAAGATTGTGCCATAGACCTAATACCGGAATCAGTGATGCCTTTTGGTCGTATGTACCCACTACCTCTGCCAGAAAGACATGCGACATGCATTAAGAGACTACTTAGACGCTAATCTACAGAATGGTCTCATTCAGGAGTCCAAATCTTCTTGTGGTGCTTCATTATTCTTTATCCCTAAAAAGGACTCCTCTGAACTGCAACCATGTATCGATTACAGGGGTCTCAATCAAATCACCATCCGCGATCGATACCCAATGCCATTAATATGAGATGTTCTGGAGGCTACCTAAGAGGGGCCTACCATCTTTTGAGGATAAGGAAGGGCGACAAGTGGAAAACGGCCTTTCGGACCCCTTTTGGTCTGTTCGAATACAAGGTGATGCCCTTTGGGCTGGTGAATGTTCCTGCCATATTCCAGAGGTTTCTAGATAAGATATTTTTGGACATGTTGTTTCTGTCGGTGGTAGTCTACCTGGACGACATCCTAAAATTTTCCCGAACATTACAAGACCACCGCAGACTCGTGAGAGAGGTACTACATCGTCTACAAACCCACCAATTGCTGGTTAAGCCAGAAAAATGTCAGTTCAAGATAACTGCTATATCCTACCTAGGCTTCATCCTGTCCAAGGACGGCATCGAAATGGACCCGAAGAAGATCAAGGCCATAGTGGAATGGAAGGAACCCACTAACATCAAGGAGGTACAGAGGTTTCTTGGGTTGGCGAATTTTTAAAGACAATTTAGACCTAATTTCTCCAACGTGGTGTTACCTATCTGTGACAATGAGACAGGTAGGCTGCTTGATGAAAAATTAAAATGGGTCTTTATTCAGACTATTTCAAAAAGGATAAAAGAAAATAAGCTTTAATCAACTTTTTCTGCAGTGTCTGTTCTCTGTGCTTATGCCTCTTCTCTGATCCTTGCAGGGAATCTGGTAAGGACTTCTGGCAAAGCTTCTCCTCCTAGTCCTCATACGGCCACCAGCCTTCGGTAGCTCCTGATGTCCTGTCTGGTTCGATCTGCAACAAAACCAAGAATGAACACCCTCTCGTCTTCCAGGGTTGTCTTTATATAGGCGGAGTTTAACAGGCCAATCAGTGTTCACTTCCTCCTCTAGTCTATATAAACTCTCCGAAGCCCCGCCCCCTTTTCCCTTGAGGCATTGCAAGCTGTCTTCGACCTCGACCTCCACCCGCTCCCTGTTCCAGTCATCTCTGACCAGGTGAGTTCTTAGTTCGTTCCTGGAATGGTTTTGGTGAGTCTCTGGGAGTCTCGTGTTTTTGTCCTGCTCTATTATGTTGTCGCAACGCTGTCTTTCATAATCCGCTGCTCCGCGGTTCTCAGTTGGGTTACAACTGCCGAGTACCCGCAGGTTTCTCATGCCACGGCAGCCCCGCCTCTCCCTACTCGCGGTTCCTTGACTTATCTGCCGGCTGTCATAGTCGAACGTAGGCGCCTCTTCTAATTCACATGAGTGTGACAATCTGACTCTCGTATGTCCGCCCGAAGGTTCCATGTCTTTCAGACCGCCGCCAGAATCGAACGTCGGCGTCTCTGCATCGAACGTCGGCGTCTCTGCTACTTCGCAGAAAGGCTACGTTCCGACTCTTTTGGGCCTGTCCTGGAGTTCCATATTACAAGTCTCCGTCTGTGCTTTGGCTAGATTAGATGTCTCCTGACCCCACCATTCCCTAATCGGGTGGTTTTCTGGGTCTCTGGCCCCTATGTGGTATAACTGACCCTCTTGACTGTTACATACACCCCCCGAAGCATCCAGCCGATCGGGCTGGTCAGGATTTCTGGATAGGTAATCTGGAACTAATTGGAAAGCCACTGGTCGGTGCACCGTTTCAAAACAAAATTCCTGTAGGGTCAAGAACCATCTCAATACCCGTTGGTTTGAGTCCTTGTGCATGGCCAACCATTGGAGGGGAGCATGATCTGTAAAAACTGTAAACTTTCTTCCAGCCAGGTAATATCTGAGTGTCTCAATGGCCCATTTGATAGCTAGACACTCTTTCTCAATGGTAGAATACACCACTTCATGTGGTAAGAGCTTGCGACTTATAAAGGCCACTGGCCTTAGATCAGTTTCACTCCCTTGTGGAGTACAAAGACCAGAAAACACACTCTATTATTTCTCGAAGTGAAGGGAACTTTGGGAAATTAACTTTAACAAGGCGAAATTAAATGATCTACCAACTTTAACTAAAACCTTTTGTGATACACAGACCAGCATTATACAGAGGGCCCCAGATAGGTTTTGGACACAGAATCCTAAATTTGACTTATGGACTCTGACTTTCCTTAGTTATGGTTTGGTAGGGAAATCCCACCATTGTATAGGGCAAGATAGGCATTTTTCCATAGGGCCGGGAGGATAGCTCAGGGGCAATGCGCTCACCTTGGAAGCAAGACAACGCGGAGCAACACAGGTTTGATCCCCAGGTCTGCACTTAGAAACCTCTGGGTATTAAGTGTGTTATAAATAACCAATTACAATCCTGATATTTAAGTTAATGAAAGTGTTTGTTTTGAACTTTGAATCTGTTGTCTGTGTTTTACTCCAAGATGCCCTCACACTAGACACAATAAATAAACACCACACACGCTTTAACAGTTTAAATTGATCTGTGCTCTGATTCAAAATCAAGAATAGCTCCAGACACTAACCTTTCAGTATGTGTTGGCATTTCCGGGTTGGCAAACAAGTTTCATCACAGTTAGTAAAAAAACACATTGTATCACTATGAGATTGAGGTAAAGAAAGTAAAAAGATAAATAGATAATGGGTCTCCAGGGGGGCAAGGCCCTTTATATAGCGCTGGGTCCCCCTAGGGTATCACAGGGGGACCCTAGGGGGAAAATTAAATTTGTGAGTTATAAACACATGATGTGAAAGTTTTGAATTGTTGAATTTTCTAACAATGAATACTAAAAGAGGGCCCCCGTTTGTCCCTCGTTGTATTACTCGGGACCATTTCTCTTTAATCCTTTCCGGTACTGGTAGCACAGTGTCAATAGGGAGCACCAGGGAAAGATTTACAAATATTTAACTAATTAAGTTCTTGAAACGCCAATAGAAAGAGAGTGCACCTCTACCACCCAATGTTCACTGTATATGGGTGGACCCATATATCTTGAGGTGCTCGATATATTTGCCTATGGTCCCCACATTGGCATCTCATGCAGCTGTACTTGCTTGTGGCTTGTTGTTGCACGTTATTTTGTGGGCATTCAAAGATTCTGCATATTTTATATTTGAAACAGCATTGGGTTTTATCAACAATCAGCCACTTTTGAATATTGTCCATATTCGCAATCTCATACAATTCAGTAATTGATTCAGAGGAAAGGTTTTCAGACTTTTTCCATAGGGTGGAACGGTTAAGTGAAAACAAGCCAGGACTTGGGTATTATTATAGGGCCTCCCTCAGGGAAAAGGGGGGAATAATGTGTCTCATCTGATAGAGTCACCACTCCCCGGTAGTTGTCTCCTCCCATAAATAGCCGGCCGCAGAGTCAGGTTCAGGTCGTGGTTGCCGTCCCCGGGTCACATGGGAGGAGGTCACCACAGGGGAATCAGTGTTGATTACATCTGATTCATCACACTTCCAAGTTGGTAATGGATAGGTCTTATCTCAAAAATACAAGATCGTAGCAGTCAAACAAGGGCCCCAAATGCACACAAAGAACGACATAAAAGGTTTTTTCAGGTTGGTCAGTTAATATCGACGGTTCATACAGAAATTCTCCGTGAGGGCTGGACCTTTGACCGACTGATTGGGGAAGAGCCACCGAAATGACGTTAAGTGTGACAACACTACCCAAGTTGCTCTTAACCAACTCAAAGTATCCCTGTGTCAGTCAGTCAGTCAGAAAAGTTTAATTTGGATTCAAAAATCCATAAAACAATACATACAATAGATAAAACTCTTCCCTTAGGAACAACCACTAAGACCACTTTGTACATATTCCAAAAAAGTCACATGATAAAATGCTGTGTAAAATACAGTACATACTGCCATTAACGTAACAGTATTTTAAAACAGATCTAAAATCTAAATGCCCTTCTCATTGCAACTCGACAGGGGAGTCAACAACACTCCTCACCCTGTGACCTCAGTGACCCCTTTCTAAAATACATCGCTCTTTTCAGAAAAGTGAGTAATGCCCATGCAACCCAAACAGAGTCTGCACTTAGAAGAAATTAAATTGCCTCTCTGTAATGGCGAATCTTAGTTTCCCTAAGAACTGGAATTAATGTCACTCTCCGGATCCCGATGTACCCTGGGCAAAATAATAACAAATGCACCAAGTTTTCAATAATATACCCACACACAGGGCAAACGGCGGATGCCGGATTACCTTTCCAGTTCACTTTATTCCCCCGCAGGAGGAGACAGTCGAACCTTGCCCGGCTGATTAGCCAATGATCTTTTTTATGGGAACCCCAAATTAGATAGGGTTGCATCTCAAAGGGCCGACTAATCATTGCATGCATTTTAACAGGGTTATTTTCATACTAAAGAAGTATTCTCTTCCTGGCAAACACTTCGCCCAAAACACGTTTGTAACCATTCACATCTGTTTTAGTTAAAACAGCAGCTGGTGGAAAAATAATACTTAAGTTAGCCTCTCCTAAGGCTTTGTCTATATAATCAAGCCAAGGAATTCTTTGCCACCCCGTCCTCCCCAGTACAGCTCTAATAATAAAATGGCAAAGGGAGGCATGTACATTCGCCCACATCCGGACCCAGAAAAGTATTGGGGCCAACGCCAACTGATCTTCCCAAAAATCCGGGCCCAATTCTCTGTGAATCGAAATGCATGCTGAAGAGTTAGGGAGTCCCAGTAGTCTCATGAGAAATTGGTTCTCCTTAACTTGCAGCTCATCAGCCTTCTGGAAACCCCAATATGGGGCTCCATATAGTGTGACTGCCTTTGATTGTGCTACATATATCTTGGACACTACTTCAATCGGTTGACCCTTACAACGGAACATAAAGTGAAAAATTCCCCCTATTTGTTGGCTCATTTTAGCTGAGTGTTTGGTTAGGTGTGACTTCCCAGTGAGAGCTTCCGAGAATCTGATCCCCAGGTAATCGAAAGCCTTCACCCTGGGGCTGACTTCTCCAGCACAAATCATGGGTCGCATTGCAACAGGCCTTTTTTGACCTACACAAGCCATTACAGCCGATTTTTTAAAGTTACTTTTTAGCCCCAGATTGTTCATGAAGGCTGCATATGCATTGATCAAGATCTGTAATGCTCTCGTGGTCCTGGCTAGCAATACGGTGTTGTCCGCATATGCTAGCACAGGAAATGCCCGACCCCCCCCAATACCAAAAAGTCTGCTAACACATTTAACAAATCCATCAAAAGGCTGTTGATATAGAGGCAAAAACAAATTGTGGCTAGGACACAGCCCTGCCTCACCCCACACCTGACCTTAAAGCATGCTGTGCAATGCCCCCCCGGACCACTGTGCACGCATTCCTCATTATCCCTATGTACTTCCATCAAAACCCTCAATATGTTCCCCCGACAGCCCATGGACCTGAGCACTGCCCAAAGCTTTGACCTATCTACCTTGTCAAACGCTGTGCTCAGGTCCATAAACGCTAAATCCACCCCCTATCCCCTACAAAAGACTGAGTTGGCCACAAGGAGAAACAGATTGAGACTCTGCTCCATAGTTTCTACTCCTGGGCGGAAGCCAAACTGAATGTCGGATAAAACTGACTGTTCCGTCAGCCAGGATTCAATTTGTCCTAGTAGTACTCTCCCAAAGATCTTAAAAGAAGTAGTGATATTGGCCTAAAGGCACTGCGGCTTGTATGATCCCCCTTCTTGAATATAGGAAATATAATAGCCCTTTTCCAAGATTGAAGGTATCTACCGGATTCCATACAAGCATTAAACACCACAGTCGAGAGAGGAGCCCACAAGTCCAGGGGGTCCTGAAAGAGGTCTGATGGTATCACATCAGGGCCCGGCGGATGATTATGGGTTTACTGACTTATTGCCTTTATTACATCATCCAGGTGGAACTTTATGCAGGCAGAAGTTTGGTTTACACATCCCCTAGAACCCTCCCCTCTGAACAAATTCCCAAAGTGCTCCAGCCAGGCTCCTTCCTCCACATGAGTACCACTTGCCTCATCAATCATACAGCCCCCTGGTCCCCCCTCACAAACTCCCAGAAGGCCTTCTGGTCATTGCATTTAGTTGTGTCCAGAAAGCCCTCCCAAGATGCCCCTTCTATTACCAGTTTCCTTCTCTTTAACTCTGCTTAGTAGTGTGCCCTAGCCTGGGAAATCTCTCTTCGACTCGAGGTTGAGGCTTTTAATATCTGCAATAGTTCTCTCTTTGCGCTTCTACAAGTCTCATCAAACCAACCCTTACGTGGCACTGGGCCCTTACTTTTGTTAACTAACATACATTTTTTGAAAGGGCTCCAACCAGTTCAACAAATTGATCCACAATTTGGCCCGGTGGTGGGCTACCCTCCAATATACCCAATAATAAAGCTACATGCATCGAAATAGTTTCTACATGCAATTTCTTCTCCTTTATTGTGCCCCATTCAATCCTTCTTGAGCCGGGAACCACCTCCTTAATTCAACAAGGTACAGAGTCCGTTTGGGCCCCCACCCCAACATGCCCTTTAACCAGAGACGGATGGGATGGTGGTCACTATTCACATCCGGGATCACTTCAAAACTCAGGGCCCGATCCCAAAGACTCACAGAAAAAATAGTCAATTATCGAGGAGCCCAGATGATTATTAAAAGTGACATGGCCTGGTATATCTGGGGCCAAGCGACCATTAACAGTCCGTAACCCCCATTCCGTCAGCCAAGAACACTAGGAATATTCACAGACCGATCTTCTAAAGGGTTTAGTAGGTCCTGGGCCATACCTTGGCCATACCCATTGCCATTTTGAGGTTAAAATCGCCTCCCCGAATATACATTTCATTACTTCTCCTCCCCGAAGACAACAGATCCTCAATATATATCTAACCCTGGCTAGTCTATCCACCTTGGCTTTATGAGGGCTATTCTAAAAATTCTCCTTGAGGTGGAGAGATGGACCGCCTGAAGGAAATCCATACAAGTTTCAGCCACCTTGACCCTACAATTGAGTGAGATCGTAATCATAATTGCCAGGCCTCCATAACATCTTCCCCTCAAGTATCCCCGTGTAAAAGCCCAGTATTGACTATGCCTGACTTCTCTAAGGAATGTATTCTACAGACAGATGCTTCCACTACTGGATTGGGGGAGGAGAAGCCGATTATTTTGGGGTTGAGGGGGGGGTTGTGTGTGTGTGTGTGTGTGTGTGTCTGTCTGTGTGTGTTTATTTATTTTAATGTTTTTCTATAGCGCTTTTAACCAAAGCACTTTATAATGAATTTATGAAATGGTACAATCAAAGTAATTGTGACAAGAAAGAATAACAGAAAATAGAACATAGTGACGAATCTGAGGATGTTGTCCCTTCTCTTCTAGGGGGAGACCTTTCCCATGGGACAAGGGGTGGCGCATCCATAGTACAATAGTTGCGCTGGGGTGGTGCACTGAGGGAGCATCTCATGGGGGGAGGAACCCCTTTATGGCATTAGGGACAACTATCTTCAGAAACCGCAGTATGCCCCCTCAGTAGTACCCCTTAACCTCTCTCCAATGTACAATCCTCCCCTCCCTCATTTTGACAAAGCCAATATTTGTTATCGTCAGGTTAGTCAATCTAATATACCTGATAAAGTTCAAAACCTAGAAAATGTAAAGTCTCTTAGATCTGACTCTCTGACCAATACTGGGAAGAAGAAGATGGTCAGGAGTCCAAGGATTACTATTGGGAAACCGAATGGGAATTCTAGCATCTCAAGGACTGACATGAAGATGATTATCAGGAGTCTAAGGATTATTATCAAAAAGCACAATGATCGTTCTAGTTTTTCAATGAACATGATTGGCCCAAAGCAATTCCGTTCCCAACGCAGGAGTTTAAATCTCAGACAGCTGAGATGTTAGAGAGAGACGATCCTCCAAGAAGGAAACCAGCTAGCCGCAACCAGCAGGACGAGAGCTAGCTGGAGGGAAACTGAGTAAGGTTCCAGAAGCCAGGACTGCTCAAGTCTTTGCAGTCTAGATACTCTGAACCTTCTGAGCTCTTACGAAGTGCCCAACAGAGTGGACGCACCGCCGAGAGGCCGCAGACGTTCGAGAAGCAAGGGTGGACTGGGAAAAATGGGACCCCATATTGCTGAGATGCATGGGGGGGCATGGCAGGGTGTAAACTGAAGCATGGAAGAATAAGTGTTGGGTCAACTGATCAGCCAATGTTGAGGTGTTCTTTCAAGTGTCGGGTCTTCATGTCCATCCTGGCATATGGGATGGAGGTAGTACGGTCTTATCTGCATTGGTAACTTGTTACAGATACAGGGTGTGCAGGAGGAAAATACTTGTTTTCGGCAGTTCTTTGTTTCCAGCATGGCCATGTTGCTTCTGGTGGTGCACTGGCCTCTGGAGATGATGAGTTTCACAGCCAGGTATAGCGGTAACAAGGTGGAGTATGTAAGACCTATAGAAGAATCTGCCTCCTAGGCAACAAGATATTCTATGTGGAGAATTGTTTAAAGGCCTTGTTTAATCTCCACACTGCAGTGCCAGATTATTGTATAAACCATTGATAAAACAATGCGTTACATTTGTGGAGTCTTCATTTCCTAAAGAGAACATGTGATCCTCACAGAAGCAGTAAAAGCAATTACAAAGCCTTTCAATAACCGGAATAGCTGACCCTCCAAGCAATTTGTAACACAGCCTAAGCACAAGAACTGTCAGATAGCTAGGCAAGCTACAATAGCAGAATTAAAATGTCAGCACCACACTCTTGACTCATGACCTTTAACTGCATGGAGCCTGTCTGTAAGCACATGTACACCCCGAAACAAAGTAGTCCTCGGCCATCTACGTCCACAACTTAACCAGAACTTCACAGGGGAAAATATTAACTTTGCAACCACTAGAGCTGTCAATACCCATACTATGCAGAACAAGCAGAGCGTTAACGGTAGGTAACACAATAGCTTCTTGTCTGCCCATGTCACATTGCCTGCAGCCCTGTCCCCAATTTCCACATGCTTTAAAACCACTAAAACATTTTCCCTAATGACCAACCAAGATAAGGATACACAATGTAGACCACAAAGCTGTTTATCATGATCTTACCAACCAGGAAGTGGATCAGTTACATACAGCTCATCTGTACTTCTAGCTACTTACAATTCCCAGACTAGAAAATATACTGCATCGTACCCTCACCAAAAAGGTAAGGTTTTCAATGCTATATATACCAGTGATATGCTCCACATCATCATCTCGCACAACACGGAATCATACTTTTGGCGTGTCCATTTCAACATACTGCATCAGGCACTACCATTAATGCAACATAGATGGGTCACTAAAAGCAAGGCAATAAGGGGACTATTAGTATTCGTGATTAGATGGCAATACCTCCCATGTCCAGCAATTCTGACTCGAATGATGAATGTGATAAAACAAGAACTCAGAGGGCATTGGTGAATGGTCACACCCGTCACATACCTGGGACAAAACCTGCATGCCCTAAACGGGGACACATTACATACACTTGGATACATTGAGGGCTATAGATGGACATCATTATCTGAGGAGGGATGAACTGACAGAGGTGTGCATTCTTCCTACAAATTAATTATTATGCGTGGCTGACGTGCTTGATTTAAGTAATTTTGGGGACTGGAGGTGATGTAGCAGTCATCTTATCCGCTGCACGCATAATCTTTAAGGGATGATGATGTTCACATTTGGCCGAGTGTCAGCCCACGACAATGCTCCATTAATCAGGAAAGAATGGTTTCCCATTGATTTCGAATCTACGTGATCACTGCGGAAAAAAGGAATTCGAATACGAAAATGTACAAAGTTTTGTTTTCCTTTCACCACAAGTATATATGGCGGGAGACCCCCAACCCCCACAGCCTCCCCTCATACTCCTCTTACCTTGTATTACCATAACTCATACCCCCACATATACTTGCAGTGAAATGCAGAGCAAAGGGTTCAGCATTTTCGCATTCACATTTTTTGTGGGCGCAGTCAATGTTTGATCCCATTGATTTCAATGGGTTTAATTGCTGGGGCTTTTAGACACTTTCTTCAGAAAATATTCTTGGAGGGGGGGAGGTAAACTCTGCTGTCACCCACTTCGATTAGAGCCACGTTAAGAATGTTTGAGGCCGCCGGGGTACATATCAATTTGAGGTCCTTCCCACAAGAACATGGACGGCTCCAAACAACACAATTAAGCAATACATGTATGCATTGAACAGAATGCCTATTCTTTACAAATAAATTGTAAATATCATACATCTCTATGATCTGCTTGATCAGGAAAACGGTTTCCACACATTGCCGTTTAGAGTCGTAGGTAGCCCTTGCTTAATATGTGATACCTGATAGCCTGGAAGGCTTTCAGCCCCATTTTACTTTGATGCTTACTAAATCGATGTTGCCTAGGAAGGCAGCAAATCATTATCCAAAATAAGCTCCTAGAACAAAGCAGCCAGGCACCACCTGACTTGGGAAGGTACTCTGCTAAAAACATTGCGTTACTTGTCTCGTCTATGATCACTGAAACTGCGAAGAGGATTTGAAAATATATTTGATATCTCCATCTTTTAAGTATTTCAGGACATTATGTAAACTGCATGAAGGGAATAGCGTATTTACATAGCCAGTAACCTATAAATCAGACAATTCTTAAGGCTATTAAAGTGTGTCATTGTGATAGCCCCTCATAAGGTACTGTATTCTCATCTCTTCATAATGTCTGTTCGATAGGCATGTTTGGTGTGGTGGTGTGTACAGGCTGGCATAGGCATGCAGTACATTACTTGTATAGTATTCCCTCAGAGCAACCCTGGTTCCCCACAGCAATATACACATATGTATTTATTTATTTTTGAAGTTTGTATAGAGCTCCAAGCCCGTAGGCATCTGAGAGTAGAGGTTAAAGTCGTTACAAGGCAAGTACAAGACAGACACAGTAAAGATAATGGCAAAGAATGACAGAAAGATGACGTGGACATGATAACATATAAGCATTTCAATGACCGGTGGCAGGAGCCAGGTGAAAGGGGGTGCTTGTTTGCTTAAGATTTGGGTGAAGAGGTGCGTTTTGAATTGTTTTCTGAAAATTCAGAAGGAGTCTTGGGCTCTGAGTGGGAGGGGCAGTGAGTTTCAGAGTTTGCTGGTGAACTTGGGGAAGCTGCTGCTGCCTGCCTTTTGGAGCTTGAATCTGGGAATGGCTAGGCGGTGCTTATAAATAGTTCTGGTGGGTCTAGAGATTTGTGCTAGCGTGAAGCTGTTGGACAGGCAGGCAGGGGCCATCTGGTGGAGGCATTTATGTGTGAGGGTGAGTGATTTGAATATGATGCGTTCCTCTATCGGGAGCCAGTGTTGTTGGTGTCTAGTTTCTGAGATGTGTGCAGATCTGGGGATATTGAGTGCAGCCCTAAGTGAATTTTTTGTAGGGTCTGTAACTTCCGTATCTTCTGTGTCTTCGTCCCGGCGTATCATGTGTTACAGTAATCAAGGCATGTGAGGACTAGTGCTCTGGCTAGAGTAAGACAGCTGTCTGTTGAGAGAAATTTTCTGCAAGCGCTAATGAGTCTGCATACACGTGTATGCAGAAGTGGTGGCATTTTCTTGTTTGTTGATATTCAGTGAGGAGTCTAGGTGGAAGCCAAGCGTTTTTACCTCGTTGGTGACTTTAATGGTATGTCCATCAATGATGAAGGACTTGAAGAGGTGATTAGGTTTGTCAATTTTGGGTTGTGAACCAATGATGAGCAGCTCAGTCTTGTCCTCATTTAAGCATAGCAGGTGCTGCGCCATCCAAACTTAGATAGATCGGTATATGGCAATGATGTTGGCTATGTCAGTGTAGTGGTCTCCTGAGATAGGTATGAGGACCTGGGTGTCAACTGCGTAGTTGGTGTAAATGAAACCAAGGTCGTCGAGGCAGTCAAAGAGCAGCTTTGTGAATATATTATACAAGGTGGGGGCCACGCAGGAACCTTGTGGCACTCAACAGGTTACTGGGGTGAGAGGGGGGGTTTCGGCTTTGGGGGAGAAAACTTTCACGGTTCTGTCGCTGAGGAAGGAGTTAATCCTGAGGGTGGCGTTGGAGGACAAGTTAGCTGCTGATGTTGGGTGATCACAAAGAATGTTGTGGTCCATCAGATCGAAAGCAGAGGAGAGGTCTAGGAGAAGAAGCACAGCTAGTTTACCATTGTCCCTCAGATTGTCCATTTGGATTTTTAAATCCAGTATTGCTGTTTCTGTCCAGTGTCGTGGACGGAAGCCTGACTGACGTAGGCCCAGGATGTTATAGGTTTCCAGGTAATTCTGAATTTGTAGATAAGCTACCCGATCCCGAATTTTCTGAAGAAACGGTACTGTTGTTTATCGGGCGGTAGTTTGTGGGGGTGTTGGGGTCCAGAGTGTTTTTTTTAGTAGGGGTAGCACCCATGCTTTCTTTAGGTCAGATGGGACGTAGTTGCTTTTGAATGAGGCATTGATGAGATTGATGATTGTGGGAGGGCAGGGGTTGCCTTGGCATCTTGAGGGTTTTAGGCTGTGGATGATCTTAAGGACTTCTGGAATTGAGACCTCAGCAACTTCAAATTGGGGGACCTCCTTTGGGAGAGTGGTGTTGGCAGAGGGGGCACCTCTTTTGGGAAAGTGGTGTTGGCAGAGGGGGGTGGGGCTTTGTGTAATTTGTCTAGGCTGTTCCTTTTGGCTGCGTTAGTAGATAGGAGGTGGCTGATTTTGTTTTGGAGGGCATTTTGGATGTTCTTGCACCAGGCTGCGTCTTTATTGCAGCTTTCTGGAAGTGGGATAGGGGTTTCTAGTTCTCTGAGAAGTTAATTGGTGTTGGAACTGGCTTTGGCTATTCTGTCATTGTATAAATTCCCTTTGGTGAGAAGTACTTTATATTTGTAGTCCCTGGCGGCGAGGTCAAAGAGGTTTTTTTTAGCAGATGTGGGTGTCTTTTTCCAGAGTGATTCTGCTTTTCTTTTGCTTGTCCTTAGATCTTTTAACTCAGGGGTGAACCAGGCATTGAGGTGGGCTCGCTAGGCCGTAATGACCCCCGCATATGGAAACTAAGGCACAATCACCATATACTAGTGACACGACAGACACGAGGTTCGATTTTCCAAGTAATAAGGTTTATTTCAAAGTATTCTCAGTCAGCCGACTGGGATCTAACGACTCGCAACGTGTGTCACCAAGACCTTGTGAGACGCAAGAGAGCGAGCATCGCTCAAGCAACAACATATATACAAACATGCAATCTCTGAAGGCAAATCAAACCGCCCATAATGTATCTTCTAAGGCTAGGGTTCGGTGATTGACAATCATGACAATTATGACACATTATAGCAAGTTTCTTGTTCAATCTAATTATACTTATTCTAGCAACAGTTGCAGAGACAGTTCTTTGTTATGGAGAACATAAAGCACTTGTTCAGCAAGGATATCATGTTCGTAAGGGAGACACATTCCTTAGTATGTTATCTACCAGTTTATATTTGTGAACTAGAGGTCAGCCTGTTCTGAGGTAGATCCGCGAAGGAGGACTGCGGAAAAGAATATAATTCATGTTTTAACTGCCTATCGCTACAGCTTTGGTAAGACAGGCCGGCACCGGGGCCGCTGATTAAATGCCGTTTCTCCTTGCCTCCAAGGACTTTGTGAGGGAGGAAAACAATGTATTTCTGTACTGTTTGACATTCCTGTCTGGGTTGATCTTTCAACATGCAAGCTGTGGCCTTGCACCGTGTAAGAGCTTGAATCATAGAATACATTTGCAAAGCAGTTTGGACAGAAAGGAAAAAAGCAAATGGTGTGTACTTTGACAAAATGGACGCCCTTTGGTTCCATTGACGGTTCTTTATTTGCAATGTTTGTTACACATGTTTCACATGATGCGATTGGTTTTCGGCCAATATAATATATATATGCTAAACACTCTATAGGGTTGTTTCTGGACTAACAGGCTGGTTGTTTTGCTTTGCGTAGTGTGAGTGGGGCTATTTTGTTAATAGCAGACAGGATGGTGTCATTGTAAAAACTGGTCATTGAGGTGGGGTCAGTCATGTTGTCCATGGGGGAGGCCAGGACGGGTTGCAGTAGTGGGAGCAAGGAGTTGGCTGTGATGTTCTTTTTGTTTCTCGAGGGAGCCTCTGGGGCCAAAATGGGAAGGTTAGTACGGTTGATTATAGTGCTTATGTTGAAAGTGATCAGTGCAAGGGCAGGGAGTGTTTGATGTGATAGTGGCGGTGCAGTTGATGTCTGCAAGCCAGTCAACAGTGCGACCTTTAGCATGCGTGGGAAGCTTGATTCTGTGCGTAAAGCCAAGTGATAGCAGGGAGCCAGAGATAGAGCATTGGGGTCGAGTGGGTCGTTCAGTCCAAGGTAAGTCCCATTGAATGATGGTTTGCGATTTGGGTTCCGTGTTAGATGAGAGGAGTTGTGAGACCTCATTCTCAAAAGCATGTGTGGGCCTTGGTGGATGGTAAATGAGGTGGACATTAAGTATAATCCCTGCCAGCTGCTGTGCAAATCTGCGCACTTTGAGGGCAGAGTGTCAGTCAGACATCACACTCCCATGTCAGGACAGAAGGCCTTGAACAAAGTCAGTCACGTGCCATGCCAGCCGCTGAAACGTTGATGGGTTGAACAATGGTTAAGGTTAATGTTTTAGATTCTATTAAAGACAAGGAGGTGAATATTATGCAATACAATCTTTACTTCTGACACCAAAGCAGCAAAGAAAAGCTTTTAAACAAACAAGTTTCATTAACTTAAACTGAAAAATAGTATTTCAGTGATATAGCTGCACCACAGCTATAGCTGCACCACACCAGACACCATCACTGAAGAAAAGACACTGTAGCATGGAAAACCAATCCATGACCATCTCTGTGACCTTCTTACACCGCGCCATCCTGGGGCACTCTAGCAACCTCCTTCACTTGATCACCTCACTCCAAAGCTGCATGCAAAACAAACAGAAGAGGGTGGGTGGGTGGGATAATACTTGCCTCCTTCTCTTTGATAGAATCTAAACACCCTCTCAGGTTAGTGAGGGGGATTAACCATTCTATGTCAAGACAGGAGGCTTCATATTATGCAAGTTTAAAGCCCTTGCATCACATTAAATGCAACATGATCAATACGTTTATGATAACATGTCTTGAACGTGGACTGTGCACCAATCAGCTGCTTTTAAAATGTGTTCCAGACCTCCCCCTGAATGTGGCCTTTTAAGCCATAGCACCCATTACCGAATGTGCCCCAAAGGAAGAAATGTCAATACCTGCTTCCTTCATGACCCATCTGACCCACCTGACCCAGGTTTATAGGGCTTTCTGTAAGAAATAAGCAGCTGAGGTACCCGGGGACCTCAGCCCCTCTGTCTTTAACTCAACATATTTTAAACATTGCACCATGCACAGTTTGAGATCTTTTGGAAATGCTGATATGAAATGCAAGAAATCAGGCATTTAGTTCTCCTAGAAACAAAGGTTAACCCCTGCGGGGAAAACACTTTATTATCAACATTAAAAGCCCTGATATCCGAAATATTTTCGATGGAGGTGAGACACAGTAACATGGCTAGCTTGGAGAAAAGTTGTTACAAAGATAACTCGTCATCATGGGGCCACGAGTGAACAAGTCCAAGACAACATTGGCGTCCCAAAGCATGGAATACCTAGCCTTAGGCGGACCGTCATGTGAATAGACTTAAGGGCCTTACACACCAAGAAGTGCCTGCCCTCTGGTTCTCCTTTCACTGGCACATGTCCAGCCAAAATGGCTGACCTGAACCCGTTGATAGTTCTGTAAGACTTACCCTCTTTGAACAATTCAACAAAAAATGCACCACCTCTACAGGAGGGGCAGAAATGGGATTGAGGTGCCATGCCACACACCTGCCCACCAAGCGGCTCCATCCTGAGGAGTAGCCTAACTTAGTGGAAGCTGCCCAGGAATCCTTGACGATACAGATTGAGTCCTGCGAAAGTCCCTGGAAGCACCAGGAAGAGCTGAAATCTTCCAAACCATGAGGTAGAGATGCCCCCGTAGGAACAGCTCGTGAGGGAGACCCGTTGTGTCCGTTAGGAGCTGAGGGTGGTGTCATGATGACTACCCCCGGAGCACCAGGCCAGGCCCAGCACCCCCAGGAGCAGGCATCACGCCCCCGGGTAAAAGCCCAGCAGCACTTTATAGGGGCTCTTTGGACTCTGTCGTGGCGCCGTTGGCGCCAGGCTCATGTTGGACATCAGTCCTGGCGCCATAGGCGCCAGGCTCATAAGGGGAAGTGTTTGGTGCACTTACCTGAAGCAGACCATGCTGCACACTCACCTGATGCAGACCTTGCTGCATGAAGAACCAAGCCAAATGAAGCTTAGGAGGGACTATTTTTCTGAAGGAACAACTTTGTTACTTGGGTTGGGCTGTGGAAGAATACTCACCTGGAACATCTTCCAAGGCTATTTAAGACACGCCCGGACAGCCACACGTGCTTCGTGTTGTTCTGCATCCCAGCAGCTGAACGCTCACCGTGTCTGCTCCTGCGTAAGGAAAGAAGAGAAGAGAAAGGTGAAAACCAAGAACTTACTCAACCTTCTTACCTGCATCCGGAATCTTCACGCCAGCATTCCTGAAGGAATACTTCCATTTAAAAGCACCGCGTTGCTCGCTGCAGCGCCGCGCTTCACTCACCTGTTCCCGAGACGCCGCCCGGCTCCTTCGCGGCTCTCAGCACCGGTCGCCACATCTCTGCACCTAGGGGAGAGAAGAAGAGACAAAAGGTGAGCAAGGAAGCACAAGAGGAAAGCCGAATTTTCAGCCATATTACTTACCGGCTTGTCTTGGTGAACCATTCCACATCTCGGGTCGGCGCCGCATCTTTGGCAGGTACCGCACCCCGGCCCCTATGGGGAAAGGACAAAAGACATTACTGGGGAATTATAAAGACATTTAGAGGGGTCGCCCTCATCACTAACTCACCTGATTTTACCACCGGCAATTTAACCCCTCAACGCATCGCCTTTGTTCTGCACCTGAAATGAAGGACAGATCACAGGTTAGGAAAAACAACATAAAAGGAGGCTCACACTTGAACTTTTGCATCTTCATACTTACGGCGTATCGCTCAGAAAAGTCAAGTGGATTTGCCAGCGCCATTCTGAAAACCAGTGAAGTAACTGGACGAACGCGCGCCCCTGCACCAGAAGCAGGATGGAGAGTTCATCCTTCCAAACCATAAGGTGAGCTTAAACCGGGGGTTTTGGAGGAAGTCAGAGAAGAACGAAGGGGGGAAGGGGGGAGCAAGCACACTATTCAGCAGACAGTTAATCCCCTTTCTCATCAGCAGAAGGATATTCCTACGGGCCAGACAAGCAAGATTTGGGGGTCCTGTTCAATCGGCGGTCCGAATTCTGCGCATCGCGCTTGAAGAGGCCACAGCAACCCAGACCAGACCAGCACCTCCGTGGGAGCCAGGTGAGCGTTACAGGTGGAGAGGGAGAAGAGGAGGAATATCCACCGCCAGCTCCAAGAGGGCTGGAAACCACCCCTGAGAGGGTCAAAAGGGAGTGATTATTATTAGAGGCGCAGTTTGTCTGCGCACTTGTACCAGAACTCTGGCGATCATGGTGAACGAGGGAAAGGCATAGGATAGGGGACCTGATCAATCCTGGAGAAAGGTTTCGGTCACTAATGCCAAGGGTCCACCAACTGTAAAAGAAGGGCACCTGACAGTTGAGTCTCGAGGCAAAGAGGTCTACTTGAATCGGACCCCAGAGAGACAGGATCCTGGCAAAGAGGGTCTTGTCCAGCATCCAATCGCTCCTGCCCTAAAAATGCCTGGATTCCCAATCTGCCACAGTATTGATGGCCTCCGGGAGGTACTCTGTTTTTAAGAGAATGTTCCTGTCTATGAAAAAATGCCAAAACTCTCTCGCAAGATCCGCTAGGGCTTTGGAGCGGGTCCCCCCCCGGATGGGTTATGTAACGCACTGCAGAGATATTATCCATTCGAAGAAGGACACAGCAATTTCCCTGATCCTTGAGGAAGCTCTTGACTGCAAAGGAGCCCGCTAGCAGTTCCAGACAGTTTATATGTAGAGATTTCTCTTGAACTGACCATTTCCCTCCAGCGGAAATCTGTCCTATCCTTGCCCCCAACCTGCCCTGCTGGCATCGGACTCTAGAACAGCGTCCGGAGATGGACCAAATATCGCCTTGCCGTTCCAGGCGGTCATATGATTTTACCAGAGGAGCTCCAACTTGGCGCCGGGAGAAAAGAGCACCATCTGTGAATACGATACATTTTTGCAGAGATTTCTGTTCTTGAGGCATTGCAAAGCCCTGTAATGGGTTCCATGTCTTAATATCCCAGCAACAATATCGCCATACAAAAATATTGCCATATTTATGCAGCAATATTAAGCCATGGAACCTGCGGGGGACACCCCCGCAACCCACATCATTTTTTTAATGGAGCGGGGGACACCCCTGCAACCTCGAGTCCTAATAACCCCATAAGTGATCCCCACTAATAATATCGCCTATGGCCTTACCCCACGACCTATATATGACAATATTATTGGTGGGCATAATATTACCTGATTCCCTCTAATGAAAGGGTGCCAGAAAGATGGCCTGAATGGAGGTGGAAAGCATCCCCACTACCCTGGCTAACTGTCTGAGAGAGACCTTCCCCATTTTAGGAGGAGGTGAATTTCCTTCAGAATTTTGGAGAGCCTGTTGTCTGGCAGCAGAAGGATGTACTGCTTGGAATTTATATTGAAGCCCAGAAACTGGATGCATTGTGGAGGCTGGAATATGGACTTTTATTTACATTTATGATGCTGGTAACAGGGAGATTGTTAGATGCAGGTAATCTTGGAGAATCTGAAAAGTAGCATGTCATCCAAATAAATGATTAGCCGGATCCCATTAGACCTGTGGAGAGGCATCACCGGCTTCATTAGCTTGGTGAAGCACCACAGGGTTGAAGAGAGGCCGAATGGGAGAGAGGCAAACTACCAAATGCGACCCTCTCCATTGAAACTGGAGAAACTCCTGATGAAGGGGGTAGACCGGGACTACCAGGTACAAATTCTTGAGGTCTATTTTGACCACCATCCAATCTGCAGGGAGAAGGCTGTCTCTGAGGAGGTGAATGCCCTCATCTTGAAATGTTGATTAACTGCAAATGAGTTGAGGGATCATAGAGTTATGACAGGACAAAACCCTTCATCAGGTTTTGGGACTAGAAAAATCATGCTGAGGAATTGGGAGGCCCTGATTGTGTCCGGGACTAATGCACCCTTGAAAATGAGATCTCGGACATCCGCATTCACTAACTTCTGTTTGGCCTTGTTGAACAAGAGGGGAATGGGAGGTATGAGCTGACAGTTAGGGGAGTAAAATTCTATTTGAAACCTCTGTACTGTTTGCAATACCCAAGGATCTGAAGTGAGCCCACTGAGGAAAGAACCTTGCCAAACTGCCCTCCAAATCTTTGTGGGAAGAAACACTTAAAATACATAGTAATACCTGAAGCAGTCCTTGCTCTACCCACACCTCTGCCGTCACATCCTCTCCATTGAAACCCCCTCTGGGGTCAGAAAGCAGCCTGGGCTCCTCGAGCAGAAGAGGAATGATGTGCACCTCTGTATGCATATTGGTTGGGACGGGTAGAGCCCTGGGAGAAGCAGCCAGAAGAGCGGGCTCTACCTCGTCCGGCCTTGTCAAAAACCTTCAGGGGTGAAAACCTTACTAATGTCGTCCTGGACCTTATCCAGGGCAGTGAGATATGCTTGTATGCAGATAGGTACTTTATAAATCTATCACTGAACAGGTTGCCTTGGGCTTTTGGGCCTGCTTCCCCTTCTGCCATATCTTGTCATTTGGAATCAATGCGCTGTTACGCTCACCTGGTCTCTGCGGGGACGTTAGGGCACAGTTGGAGCCTTCCCAGGACTTAGCTCCCTTGGATCGACACTCTTCCCCAGCTGCTGTGAAATCAAAGGCTCGGAATGTTGGTACTGCCCCTGAGTAAAGATGAGAGGTAGTGAGAATGGCGTGGTGGTGTCGTGATCCCCCTCGACCCTTTCGTGCCAGAATGATGTGAGCAAGAGTTTGCCCATGCAAGCTCACCTGTTTTAATGTAAAGATGAGCTCTCCGTCCTGCTTTCTCTTAGCAGGGGCGCTGTGGATGGACCTAGTTGCGTCACTGGTGCTTAGCGTGGAGGTCCAGACCGGCTGCGACCAACTCCGCCTTGAAGGTAGGTGTTTACAACACTGATTATTGTCCGTATCCTTTGTGCTATTTCTTAACAATGATTATTGTCTGTAACTTATATTGTCCTTTCTTTCCTCAGGGTTGAAGATGGCCCACGAGTGCATGGTGATGGAAGTGGTACCAATCTGGAAGATCTACAGGTGGTAAGTTGACTTGCCGAATGATGCGCCAAGTTCGTGAGTTGCGCGGCCTAGCGTTGTTAAAGTTCATGCAATTGCTAACCTTGTGTTCTTTGTCTTCTTTGCAGGTGCTGCCATTCAGTGTTTGATGGAAGCGGTTCACCGAACTCCTGCCGGCTGCCAGATGAGAGGATCCGCGATGATGCTGCGCCGGTGGATGACTTCGTGTTGACGGGAGTTCGGGACCGGTAAGGAAGCAAGGCGTCGCCCGCGGTGGATTCGAAGAGACAAGTAAGAGGCGTGCGACCGCTGCAGAGTTGGAAGCGAGTAGCAGAGCTCCCAGCGATGGTGTGGCTGATCTCAGGTAAGTTGCGCGCGGTAGCTGAGCTTCCTGCGATGGCGTGGCTGACCTCAGGTAAGATTCGACGTAGCTGCAGAGTCGGAAGCGGTAGCAGGGCTTCCAGTGATGGCGTGGCTTCTCAGGTAAGATGCGCTCTGAGCTGCATAGTCAGGACCAGATAGCAAAGCTTCCAGCGATGGCGTGGCTGATTCAGGTAAGATGCTGGATGGAATCCGGAGACCAAGATGCTCGTGCTGAACAGGTAAGTATCTGTAGACGCGTTAAGCGTTACGCCACTCCAGTAGACTAACGCGAAGCGCCAACATGCGGGTGGGGCTGGCTTATATAGCGTGGCCCCAGCCACTCCCTTTAGGCCCCTCCCTGTGGCCCCACCTTGCCACTCCTCCTGTCTTCAGCACGTGCCTTCCATGCATTTGTATGGCCCCGCCCGGCCTGGGTGCATGTGCCCTAAGCATACTGTGTGCAGAGCACACTTTGAAATGAGCTTGGTGCCAGAGGTCCATTGGGACCCTGCAGGATGTTAAGTGAATGGCCCTTGACCAGTGGCCATGACATGCGCATAAGTAGGGACTTGCGTCTTTCTTTGGATATGGCGGTGTTGGTATTGCCGAGCAGGCAGAACGCCCTCTGCACCCAGCCCGAAGAGCTTGAACATCAACTGGGGTTTTAGACAGCGCAGGTTCCTCTGCTAATTCGAAAATGTGTGTTAAGGGACCCAAAATATCTAGCAACTTATCCTGGCTACTGGGAAGGGCTTTGTCAACCGTCTTCTTGGGCTCCTTTCCTTCTGGGATAAGAAAGACACCATAGGTTGGTCAATGTCCTGGGTAAGAGCCACCTTATTAGGAATAACTGTTCTAAGGCATTCAGAACGTAGTGTGTTCCTATTTTCCTTGGGTAAGGGCATTCTAACCCAATGGTGTAAAAACGTAGAGACAGCATTAGATGGGTGCCACTCTGCAGACCTTGGGTGTTGGATGAGGGAGGATCAAAAAATGTCACCCCGCTGTCATCTAACAAAGGACCAGTAGCTCCTTGGGATAAATCCACTGGGGTCCCCTTCTTTTTACGCCTCTTGGGCTGGGAATCTGACTCTTCAGAACTGTCCTGTGAGGACAGGGGAGTTGAAGGACCGTTAACAGGAGGCCATGACCTTGGGTTCCCCCCAACTTGCGCTTTAAAGCCCTTCTAGGGGACTGATCTTGACCTCGGGAACTGGGTACAGGACTGAGTTGTCCTCCCAAATGTTTGGGCTTTCTGGGGACATGCACTGCAAGGGAAGGGCCGCATCAGAATGAGGGTGAAAATCAGTAATCTTATTAGTTAACCTATTAAAAGCTGAGGCCAGGGTACAGTTAAGGTTATGAAGGGCAGAGTCAATAGAATCTTGAATTGCCATAGTTACTGAAGGGGGGGCAGAGAGGGGCCCGACCCAGAACCCTTAAAACTAGAATCCTCCCCAGACCTTTCACTTTTCTGTGAAGGCCTAAGCCGGGTACTGGCTTCGGCTGAAGAAGGGCCCTCTGTTCCCTTGGTTGCAACCATAGCTAAATAGAAAAAAATGTGACAAACTTTTTTCCAGAAACAAAAAGCCCCCAAGGGACAACAAAGTGCTGCTAATGTAATGTAATTGCTCCCCTGCACAGCATAGCGGCTGTGATACACTGAAGAAATAGGCCAACGCAACGAAGGAAAGTAAACGCAGAGCAAAAGTGCCTTCTGCTGAGGGATATGGGCTGAAAACGTTGCATGCACAATGTGCTATAAATAAAAGCCAGGCATAGCCTGGAAGCCAGATGAAAAACACCTGCAGTGTTATAAATACCAGGCGCCGCCTGGACACCTAGCAGGACGCACTCAGATGAAGCACGTCTGATAATGAGAGAGGGTGGGGCTGGCTGTGCACCCACACACACACGCGCACACACACGTGCACGATCTGCCGAGCTGGCTCGCGTGTAACGCTAAAGCGCTTGTGCAAATAGAACTCTCGGCGGAGACCGGGGCGTTCGTTTGAGTGCGACCGCCTCAGGGTGAATAAATGAATGGAGCGGTCGCCTATGCACTGTGAAATAAAACAAAACCTGAGAAGAATTGAGGGACAATGGGCATGTAGCCGTGTAATGACACACACTTTCACACACTTTCCCCGTACTGTAATGAGGGAAAACTCCAACAAAGTATATAATGGGAGAAACAAACGTTTCTCAACTTCCAAAGACAACAATTAGTAACAAAGTACACGAGTGAAAAGAATGGATTTAGCTTGTGGCGTCAGCAGCCAAGAAAGAGGATATGATGCTAAAGGAAAGGACTTATACGGGGGAGGGTATCTGCCTATTGGTTGCTAACAGGGCATGCATGACCTGCCCTTCATCTTGGATTAGGGCTTCCTCCCTTTATTATCACTGAAATACTTTTTTCAGTTTAAGTTAATGAAACTTGCTTGTTGCTGTGGTGTCGGATGTAAATAAAGATTGTATTGCATAATATTAAGCCTCATGTCTTGACATAGAATCATTCACATGTCAGGCAGTGGCTCATATCTGCAAATTGGGGTGGGGAGTGGGAGAAGCCACACACATCTGCAGATTAATGAAATCTAACATGAATATGCCCTCCTGCAATAAAATCTATCCCATTCAAAGCACACATAGACGTTCCAACGTAAGAAATGAAACATGTATATTCTCTCCTTCAGATGCCAAATGCAGACTGCCCTGCTGAATTATATTTAGGATTTTGTGCCCTTCATCAGCGACATGGAGTTACTTCTTCTTGGGTGTTAATGAAAGTGCCCAATAAACCAATACCAGCTACATACAGTTATTACATCGTTTACCGTTCTATTGGAAGCAGAGTTCATCTGCAGACGTTTCTCTTTAAGCATGCACAAATGTAAAGTTGTTTTTGTGGAAAGGTCACTTGCACGTATGAACATTTTCTTAAGGCTAATCCGCAGAATGGGACAACTTTGATAAGCATTGATTTATGGTCAAAACCAACAAACGTGTCCTTATCTACCCTGCTTGTTTAAACAAAATCACGTGATAGCTTGCTTTAAAAATATGATGGAATTCCGCTTCCTACCTCCCATCTGCCTGTTCAACAACAGCCCCAAACAGCAAAGTGCTGCAATCATGCATTCAATACACACTATGCCAAGCGCTGTATAACCACAGAAAACCAGGTTCACTTTGTGTGACATAGCTGAAGCCAAGAAGCCTCCCTTCAAAATGCACAGATGGGATGAGAGGGGGTGGGGTGTTGGTGGGGTAAGGTGCGAACGGAAGTAGCTGCACGCAGCACAGACTAAAAACACAATCTCACAACAACTGCACTGCAATTAAAACCCAAGGTTTCGCAACAATGGGTCAAGTATGTGCATTTAGCACAGGCACAGAACAGGGAAAGAAGACTACTTACTTTATAAAAAAAAAGTAATGAATCAGTAATCTTAACAGGTAACATAGTATTTCAACCACAGGCTGAGGCTGGAAGGTTGGTGTGCTGCATTTCGTGCAAAAGCCAGGCCCAAGCCGGCACATTGTTAGTGCATATTTCGGAGCCACTGCACAACGCGCATGCGTGGGCAATGCCACATCTCACCCTGACCTTCAGCAATGCTGGAAAGAAATTATTGATTTGACAGGAGGGGTGTTGCTAGGTCTGTAAAAGGTCTGGGGCTATGCTAATGCCGGGCGTGGCGGAACTCGGGGCTAGCTAGCCTTTTCGTAGTAGCCCCTGAGCTTCTATCCAGAGCTACAACCAAAATACCCAGGACTATAGCCCTCTCAGCTCCCCGTAGCAATACCTCTGTTTGACAGTAGCACAGTACTCTCTGTATCCTCCCGCAGCAGGTACGAGAGCTCTGTTTGTATTTTTTCAGATATTGCTGGTGTGGATTCTGAGCACTTCTTCAACACTTTTAACTGAATGTACACACTGAACAGTAAATACAGAAGTGAAGGCATCACGAAGTAGACATAGAAAACTGAATAGAGTTTGGGCTACAAACATTTAGTAAAATAAAAAGGAATTTTGGAAGAAGGTCTACATTTCTCTATGCTAAGGTGAGATTTCCCTACCTAAATAAAACTAATGATAGTCTGTGTCAAGAAGTTCAAAGCAAATGTCTGTCTATGTCCAAAACCTATACTTGCCCTCTGTAGGAATGTGGGCTTTGCATTTCAACATCCAGGCTCTGCATTTCATCATTCACATTTTAGAGAAGGTTTGAATTTTAACTAGGGCCAAGGGTGTTAGACTTATATATGTGTCTCAAGGTTATGAGACTCAGGCTGAATCTAAATGGATGCCAATGCACATAACACATGCTAGAAAATGATCACTTTGCTCCACAATGCTAGTTTAATGGGCTGAGTTGCACTAAGAAAATTAAACTAACAAAAAATATTCATGGACTCCTGTCTGTGAGAACGAACACGGCTAATGACCTGTTCTTTGGGAAGGTACCCACTCAAGAGTCCGCAGCCACACTTTAGCTCACTGTACCTTTCACAGAAGGGAAATACCCATATGCATAACAGTCTTTGTCCCGACCACGTGGGCAGTCCAGCACCGAAATTCTATGGCAATTCTATCCTGAACAAGAGTGCCAACAGCAACCCCAGACACGGGTTTCCACCTTGTTGGGCCTCATCAGTGAGTTGGAGCTGTGCCTCTCAGATCACAGTGAGCAAGGGTTCCATGCCTGAATGACCTTATGAAACATAGTGTGACTAAACCTAAGTCCCTTAAACAATCAAAAAATACTGGGGTTGCTGTTGGTACTCTTGTTTAGAGGAGAATTGCCTGATATGCGGGGATATTTCTCCTCTGTGAAAGGGACAGTGAGCTAAAGACTTGGTTGAGACTCTGCCATGGGCCATTTACCCAAGAAAAGGTCAATGGGCCATGTTCGTGTCGGAAGAGGGACTCCCAGAACCCCCATGTTTTGCATAACATGAAACCAATATACTAATTAACCCAAACCCATTTAACATGTAACAGACTCCCATAATAACATGTAGTGCAAATCAGTCCATTATATAAACTGAATGCAGGTTGATGGTAATGCATGATGCTCTAGAAATGGAAAATAAAAATACATTTTAAACGTGCAGGCTCAAAGCTGCACTGTGTTGTAAAGTGTGGAATGTAAGATCTGTTCTGCTAAAGACATGGGGCCTCATTACAAGGTGGGCGGGAAGGGATTACCGGCACTGCTAACGTCATCGGTGCCGGTAATACCTTACCGCCCTACTACGAGGTCCCTTAGCGGGTCCCTTCCTTAATGCCTGGTTTTACCAGGGACCCGTTAAGAGACTTCAGAGCTAATAACGGTACCGCAATTTGCAGTACTGTTATTAGCACCTTCCCATTGAGCCCTATGGGAATGGGGAATGGCTTTTTCAATGAGGACTTGCCGGTCCCGCAAAGGTCGGAATAGACCGGTAATTCCCCATTGTGCGGGACCGAACACGGTACCGGTATTGGAGGTAGTCATGGCGCTAATATCGCCATGACTACCTCCAACCTCGTAATGAGGCCCCTGGCATTTTCTCGGGCAGGAACCGCCGAAGAGATGTAACATTTTCTCTTCAGCAATGCAATTTGGATCTCGGGTAAAAGGCACAGAGGAAATCATGTGCTATTTTAATAGGACAAGTTGTCATGGGGATGTGCTTTTTGAGTGACACAGGGGTTTGTGAAAAAGGTTTGAGGCAGAGAGGGCGGGGTCATTCAACCACTCACTGGCATAGGGAGCAGAAGGCTGATTCCTGAGAGACTGAGTCTTCAGTGCTGCATGGTGACTGCCTGTCTCCTGGGTTGGCATTCATTAGAAGAGCTGCAGTCTCAAGCAACCTTATCTGTGATTTACCCTGAGCGCGGCAAGCAGAAAGGCTGGGGAAGAACTTTGTGGGTTTACTGCCAAGCTGAGTCGGGGAATATCGCCAACAGATTAAGGTAATTCTATGACAAGACCGGAGGCGAGCATTATGCTATTCTTCTTTATTACTGCTCAACAACAGCACTTTTTAAACTTCCTTTTAATTCATTTTTTTTAAACAGTTGAACATGCTCAACTCTCTTTAAAAACAAATGTAAACAAAAACGTGATGGAAACAGAGTAGTCCATAAAACCACAACTCCCATGAGTCCCTGCAGGCCAGTAGTCCCTAGCCTCAGTCCTGTCCTCCAATGAGGACTCCTCAGCCGGTATAAGTCCCTGCAGCTGTAGGTGCCTTCCTCTTCTTTTTTGCTGCTTCCGACAGCTAATACCCATTAGCCTTTTGATTGACATTTGCTTAGTGACAGGTTATATATCCTATGTTCTAATCAGAAAGTTATTAATGTGCTATTAAGAACAACATATGTAGACTGTGTTCTAGTCAGGAAAATGTATTGTCAAGAACAACATATGTAGACGGGCAGCGTTGTATGGCAGTGCACGTTTACTAATTACTTTCCAAGCGTTTCGTTTCGTGCGCACGTCGGATCTCTTTTGATCATATTTTGTCAGTAATTGAAATAAGCGGAGATGACGGGCCCGCGAGCGACCTCGCTCGCATTAGGGAATGTCATTTTCCATGCACCGTAATCTACTTTCTACTGCGTTGGGCTCTGGCGCCACACACGCCTGTCAGAAGCAGTAGCACGTCACCCAGTGGGTCTGCGCATGCACGGTACGACATTTCCTCCTTCAATGTTCCGAATTCGAACGGGAGGGTTACGAGCAGCTCTCCGGAGCTTCTAAGACTCCATTCATCACAGGAACTCAGCGTTTCAAGACACAGAGGCATATTTTATACAAACAAAAACAAAAATAAGATGTATACTGATTTCTGAAACACTCTGCCATCCTACTAGTGGCAGATAGGTCAGACAAGACCTTGAGAGTTTATGGTCACACTGCCCCACACAGATTGTCATAATAATGGCCTATGACAGAGGGCAAGAGTACTGGGAAGAATTTAGTGACCAGGAGCAGGAGCTGCAGGAGGAGGAAATATACCTCTCCCAAAGCTTTAAAAGAGTTTTGGGAGACTCCCTAGTGAGAGCTGTGCCACAGGAATTTCAGCCTATACAGGACAGGCTACAAGTCCTGGAGAACATTTTGGGCACTAGAGCTGGCCTGCAGGGTGACCCAGGTGAGGGGACTTCCACCATTAAGCCTCTGCAAGAATCATATAGGGGGTGTAAGGTTGCCCGGAAGAGGAAACACTCTTCTACCCCCCCCCCAACCCGGGCACAGAGATGGGGAAGAGAGAAAAGCCCCAGGATGCAGCTGATGCCTTTAATAGGCTTAAGGACACGTTCCTTGTGAAATGAACAGTGCCCAGTCTCGTACCCCCTACCCCAGGGGCGAAAAACATAGGGGAAGCACACTCATCCTCCGAGGAGTATGACCAGGAAGAGGAGCAGGAGGAGGATGAAATAAGCCTGTACAAGGGCAGCCCAGGAGTGCAAGAAAAAGACAGATCCTCCGATAAGAAAGCGAGCTTGGTGGAGAGTACCCCCGAGGAAGAGGACATTTCGGATATGTTTGAGCCGGATACTATTAGGCATCCAAGGTCCACAGAGTGGACCCTTTCCCGAGAGTAGCTCTCTATATGGCTCTAACGATTAGGAAGCCTTTGGAGAAGGAGACCAGGTTTCAGTTTAGAGCTGAATGCCCCACACCAGAGCTTACTGGGAAAGTGATGGATACTCCGGAGCTGGACCCTAAAATGTTCACCTTTGTCACTAAGACCGGTAAGGACGCCAGGAAGGGGATGGACCGTGCATGGAGGTCTTGCCAGGATAAGATTCTGGACCTAACAGGCCCCATAGCTAAAATGATGGACCTTGCAGAGAGATCCAAGGACACTGGAGAGCCAGTGGATCCTTTCATTTTGGCAGGCTGGGCCCACCGAGCCATTTGCCTGCTTGGGAACGCAAACACTGCCATTTCGGCAGAGAGACGAAGGTCAATGTTATTGAAGATAGATAATAAACTAGGTGACCTAGCCATCTTTGAGGCACGGGAAGGTGCCCATGGCCTACCTTTCGAAGATACGTTTGTGAAAGAAATGAATAAGTTCGTGGGGACTTACACAGCGCCCGAGAAGGCTCAAGCATAGATTAGAAAAGTTTTCCCTAGTCATGTTTTTGCAGGGGCTGGTCGTTTCATGGGCCGCTCGACTGGCCGATTCAATACAAACAGGAGACCCCAAGGGCCCACAGCCCAATACTGGGAATCGCATCAGCAGGATGCATTCTTCCCGAACAGAAGTAGAGGTTTCAGGGGTCGCCGAGGAAGAGGATACTTGAGGCATCAGAACAACCCCACAGGTGAGAGAGTGCGCAGCGATGTACCCCCAGTAGGAGGGAGAACCTTGCTTTTTATGAACAGTTGGCACGAACTATCAGCGGACACATGGTTGTTACAGACAGCGCAAGGTTTTCACCTAGAATTTTTACAAATGCCAGTTCAACTGAGCCCCCACAGGGCATGCACACATCGCAAGCGGAGATTACGCTTCTAGACACGAAGATAGAGGCGCTAGCTCGCAAACAAGCCGTAGAGAGGGCGCAACCTCCCTCAGAAGGATTCTTGAGAAACATGTTCTGGTCCACTGCAAGGGCAAAGTAAGACCAGTCATCAACCTGAAGGTGCTAAACAGCTGGTTAGTTTACAGACACTTCAAGATAGAAGGAATCCATCTACTAGCAGACCTTCGCAGAAGAGACGATTGGCTAGCACGGTTAGATCTAAAGGACGCATATCTGACGGTACCCATACCACGACACCACCGTCATTTCCTAACATTTGCATGGAAGGGAGAGATATCGCAGTTCAAGACTCCACCTTTCGGCCTAGCTTGAGCACCATGGGCCTTTACCAAGCTTTTGAGGTCCCTGGCGACCGCAATGAGAGAACAGGGAATCAGGATGATCATCTATCTAGACGATATCCTGCTCATGTCGGAAGACAAGGAGAGATTGCAGAAGCAAGTGCAACGGGCAACGTCCTTTATCCCGGGTCTAGGTTTTCTGATCAGCACAGAGAAATCAGCACTGATCCCATGCAGGAGG
Source organism: Ambystoma mexicanum (assembly GCF_040938575.1). NCBI lineage: Eukaryota > Metazoa > Chordata > Amphibia > Caudata > Ambystomatidae > Ambystoma > Ambystoma mexicanum. Next base: position 686,900,132 of record NC_090929.1, on the reverse strand, counting down.
CTGGAGTTCCTAGGTTTCACCATAGATACGAAAAAAGCCACGCTGGAGCTCCCGTCCACCAAGATAAGATCCATCAAGAAGGATCTGAGGACAGCCCTGGGGAGACGGGTTATATCGCTATGGAATCTAGCCAGGATAGTTGGCCTGCTTGCAGCCTCTATCCAGGTGATCATTCCCAGGCCTTTACACTTAGGGTTAGCTTGTTGTGCAGAATCCAGAGGAGGAAACAACAATAGGACAAAATAATAAACAGTAAGGTTAGTGAGGGTTCTATACCTGGACGGCACGAGGAGCGCACTAGATTCGAGTTGGTGCACTATCTGCAGAGCTTCTCTCTGTGCACTTGGGAAAAGGAGAGGGTGGCAGTCCAAGAATAGGAAAGTGTGTTCAGGGCAGGAGGATTCAGAAGTGGCAGCAGGTTCCAGTACAGGAAGCGCAGAGAAATCAGAAGGCACACGTTCACCAGTCTAGAAGGAGCCCAAAGGGACTGTGATCTGCATACTACTGGAAACTAAGATGCATGCAAGCACAAGGCACAGGTGAGTATGAGACACAGTTTTTTCAGACTCACCATGTTGAAAACAATGCATGAAGAGCGGCTGCTTGCAGTGAAGAGCAGAGGAATAGGAGACCAGACAGTCCATATGGAGGGAAGGTTCGGTACACGGGGCTGACTCTAACAAATACTAACGCAAGTCAAAAGAAGTCCGTTAACAGGCAGAGTTCGGTGCACGGAGCACAATATCAAGGTAGGGAGCAAGATAAGGAATCCGTTATGAGAAAGCAAGGTCTGGTACACAAGAAGTAGGAACTTTAGGAGACAACTGGCAATGAAGACAGAGCTTCGGAACACCGGAAGCAACTTCAAACAGAAGCGACGTTCAGTGGGTTGCAACAGATTAAATCAATGAGGAGGCAGGATGCAACCTAAGAATGAGGCTCTTGGGTGTCATTGGTGGTGAACTTCACGTGACAACCGGAGCGTCCTGGGAAACGTAGGCAGTGTTATTACTAATTGTTGCTGCAGTAGCCCGTCTCCACGGCAGCTTCTAATGCCATTTGGGCACGTTTCTCTTGCATGCAGATTTGCTTTACGCAACCATTCCCTTCTTTCAGTAATATGCAATAATATCTGCTTGACTCTTGGCAATGCTCATCACAATCGTTCACCTATGCCTTCTTATTTGGCTTGGTTTATTAACATCACTTTTCATGTCATTTCACAACCAATTGACTTCACTGGTATCAACATTTCCTCTGGTTTTATTACAGTTCATTAATTCACTGTTGTATTGCTGGTTTACTAAAATAACAAGGAAAAAAAACAAATGCATGTTTACTGCGCATTCTGCAGTAGACGAAAATGGCAAATTCCATTATACCGTACAAGGAGAGCAGAGGTTCCAGGGGTGTTTCCCGCTCCCCGTCCATGGTATAATGGGTTCGGGGGTTGCAGGGGTGTCCCCCGACTAGATTAAACGTAACGCAGGGACAAATGAAGAAAATCCCAAAAGCTCGAGTGTCAAAATGCGAACAAGTCGTCTTCGCAATTTTGTAACTCAAGCTTTTGGGATCCGTTTTTTCAACGTAGATCCGTATTGATACTGAACTTTCCCCAAATTGACTTATTTACAGGAATTCAAGTAAATGCAATCACTTTCTTATATCAGCTAGTCATACATGGTGAACTCTCCCACTGAAAGCTGTATCAGTACGACCCAGGGCTACCAGCGCTCCAGGGCAGGCTCACCGGCGTTGTTTGGTGTGTCCAACATATGGTGTTGGGATGCAGCACTGCTTTTGTCTTCGGAAAGCATTCTCTGTCCTGCAGGTCCTCCCGCGGCTTTGTCTACAGCTTCTCTCTCACCCACCGGTATAGCCGATGCAACCCACTGCCTATGTGACCCCGCCAGCCCCTTTTCTGCTGCTGTACATTCAGCAGTGCTCCTTCGGCTCTCACCTGGCATCTCCAGATGCTTCTCTGGTTCAGAAGAAAGCACCAGCTTTCCTCTGCAGAGCTTTCCTGTGCCGGCCTGCTTTCCACCTGGCTTCCCGCTGCGGTTGCACTGCATCCCTCTCCAGTTTCTATGGACTTCTCAGGGCCTTGCTGCCACACGGCTGTTCTCTCCTTCCTCTCCTTCGCTTGCCTCTGCTAGTGCTGGCCTTTAAATATCCCACCAGCGTGATTAGGTACTCGGCAACCAGACTGCGCAGAGTCAATTCTGTAGTCTGTTGTCTGTCTTTGTTGTATCTTCCTCGTTCCAGTACCAAAGTGGTGTTCGTGTATGTAAGAATCAATAAAGAGAGGATGTATGGATCTGGTGTGTCTCTTCCTTGCCCCAGTACCTGACTGATGTTAAGTTGGAGATGATTTATGTAAAGGATAGGGAAGGGACTGGCAACAACCCACAAAGGCCTGGAGTTTATTAGATTCATTAGAAGAGGGAGATGGGGTACACCGTGTCTCACCCAAGGGTGCCTCATCCCCACTCCCCAAATTCTCCTCTACTCATGTGATCCTCCCTCGCATATCCACCCCCAGGATCAGGATCCAATAGTATTGGCCTTTCCCTGAACCCTAGGAGGAGAACACCCTCAGATTCCATCACAAGAGCGAAACACATAAGAAGGATCCTAGCAGAAATGGCCACAATCCGAATCATTGGAATTTAACCGTTTTTTTTTTCAAAACTTCTTTTTATTCGTTTTGTACATACAAGCTTCTAATATGGCGTCAGACATCAAATGCGCTGCTCAGAGCTTAGTTGTAACGGTAACAGAAGAAAATAAATAACAGAAACTGTAAACAATAATAGTCCTTGGGCGGGCTGAGGGGAGGGGACAAGGGGAGGAGAGACAGCAGATTTCACATTATACGCGGCTTGGGGGAGATGACTCGCACCAGCGTGCTTGGTCGCATTGCGTGAGTTCGTGAGATAGCTTGGGGCCGTGAATACAGACCGACTTTCAGGTTCGCCTTTGGCACCGGGGGTTCCGGATTATGCTTTGCGCTCTACGGTCAGCTCATTAGTCCAGTTTCTCTGTCCATCAAAGGGTAGGGGGTTTCCTTGCCACTCCTGGAATCTTACAGTTTTTCAAAATGTCTTTATTTCTGTAACTTTTTTGCACAAGAGACTGGGAACGTTTCTGTTGTTTGGAATCAGAAGGAACATTGTTAGTTTAGGAAGAGATAAGAAGGATCCTAGGTGAAACGGCCAGATGCCTAATCATTGGAATCCCACAGTTTTGAACATCCCTTTCTCTGTTGTATTTGTGAGAGACTGGGAAAGTGGGAATATTTATTTATTGGCACCCATTTTGATTGCCCCAGAGATTGGGACCTTTTCTGTTGCTTGAGAACCAGAAGAAAGATTTGTACTTCTACGAAGAAATTATGCCTGCACAGTTAGTTTATGTTATTAGTGTTAGGGACAGAAGTAGGATTTTGAGACGCAGCAGGTATGGACTTTATAGTTTGGACATTCTGACAGTTTCATTTGTTTTCTAGGAGGCAGGGATAACCTTTTGCCAACCCTTTTCATATTATAAACATTTCTGATCACAAGGATGCCACCACTGTTTTCTAGTCTTACTTCTGACCTCTTCCAATAGAAAGAGCAAGAATTAAAGAAAACCAAACAGTTAAAAAATGGCAAGATGGTTCAGAGAACAGAATGAAGTGCAAGTTCAACGAGGATGAATATTGCGGGGCAAAAATAATGCAATCCACAACCCAGAAAACACCACATTCTTGACAGGGTTCAAAAACTAAAACAATTGTTTTTTAAGGTTAACTGTTGGTCAAGGGTCTGGACTGCCTTCCAGGGTAGACGGGCAGGCCAAACTCTGTGCACAGCCCCAAACCAGTCAGTGAAGAAATGCAGGATACGTAATAAATGGCCCCAGCAAAACACACACACACACACACACACACACACACACACACACACACTCCAATGAAAAAACGTTGTAAAAGGGACTTTATGGTTAAGTTGCACTAATAAAAACCTATGAAATTCAATGAAAAACCTTTGTAAACAAATTAATTGTGTGTTTGAGGCCTGCCTATTGCCCCATGTACATGCACCATGAGCTGAGACCAAACCCTAAGGAAAGTACTTTAAGAGCATATGACAAGGTTAACATCTAGATATACAGCACCTTTTCAATTTTAATATTCTGACTGTCAGTGAATAAAACCACCTAGCTTAGATATGTCAGTGAAGAAAAACAAGTGGGCCAGATATGTGATGTCAACAGTGATGTCATCAATGACATGTATGATGTCATCTTTGATGTCCTGGGTGTTAGTCTTAGCAGTGCACAGTAGTGGGGCCAGTTATGGTTGCTTAGCTTACCATAACTGATGAATTTCTGAGGTTTTTGGGTTTTACTTGTAACCCTAACGTCTCTTCCTCAACCAATACTGTAACCACACAGCATACTACTGTGGGACACAAAGTCCCACCAGCTACCTTGCAAGCAATAAAAAAGGCTGTTGATCCATATCTTTTGAAGACAACAGTCCTCTGTATATACTGTAACAAACCACTTTGCACGGGGAAGCAATTTTGAAGTGCTTTTAAAGCTTTAATCAAGGAGCATGAGAAACACTGTCCACTGCCTTAGAAGTAACACATGTGCAACATCTTACCCTGTCCACCTGTCTCAGAAACTGATGACTCCTCCCTCCAATACTCCTCACCTGAATCTTCGGTTGAACTGTCCTGTGTCTCTGCCTTCTTTTTCCTTCTGGCTTTCTTTGTCTCTTCTCCCTTGTGCTCCTTCTCCTTCTCCTGGAGGGAAAGGTGAGCTCCTCCGGAGACCACGTTGCCGGGGTAAGGAACGCCTGGCAACAGGGACCCCAAGGAGCTGACCCCAAACAGGGAAAAAGCCTTACTGCTGAAAAAACCGTGAGAGAAGATGTAAGTCCAGATGAGCGGCTGAGGGACTGATCTTTGATGAAAGGTTTCTGTCGTTTGTAGTCCAAGAAAGAAGTATTCCTCTGTGTAGGCAGTGTTTTGAGAAACACACACAGTAAGTCCCAGAGTGAAAGTTAGCAGGTTCCCCTGAATCGATAACCTCAGGTGAAACAGCAACAGAGCGTGCAGAAAAAGAGGCAGCTCTGGTGCGTGTGTAGAAGTAGAGCGGGATAGCGGGTTACCAGACTTCTTCTAGATGGGTGAAAGCAAGCAGGGAAGAAATCAAAGTGGAAAGGGAAGACAGGGCAAGCCGGGGTGAGACCCTGCAAAGCGAGAGGCCCAGAAAGACTGAAAACCTGCAAGAACCCAGAAAGGGGTCAAGTGCAGGAGAACGCGGTGCAGCAAGAGCAAGAGAAAGAGAGAGAGAGAGAGAGAGAGAGAGAGGGAGAGAGAGAGAGAAAACAGGGAACTGAACGCTTGCAAGTAGGAAACTGCAGAGGAACAGAGCGTGAGCAAGGAAGGCTCAGAATACGCACACTACGTCTCACTGATAGAATTAGGTTGCAACGCTCCAGGCTGCGTCCTGCAATCTGGTAAAGACCGGCGGCGGCCATCTTTGAGGAAACACTCGACTGCTGTTGATAAAGCGGAATGGAACGTAGTGGGGAATTCTAATTGAGTCTCCACCGGTGCCAGTGTTTCCAGGTGCGAAGCATGACAACCTGCCCCTCCATATTAGTGCTTGGTGCCTCTTCCCTCATTTCCCTCCCCACCTTACGTTCTAACCGCTCCTGCAAAACATTTCTTTTAAAACAACAAAAGAAAGTTTCCTTTAGGAACCACCTTTCACAGTTAAACAATAGAACTAAAAAAACAATCTTATAGACTCCATCTACTTTACATTTCTCAGTAAAGTACATAGACTCAATATCTTTTTCCAACATTTCCAATAGCATTTTGTGTCATGCTAATGGGAATAATGTGGCGTTTATTGCCCGTTCCAGGGACTGGAACAGTGGAAGAACGGCCCAGCAGCCCAAGTTATTGGCCCAAGCAAAGTGTGTCTGTTTGCACCCTGATGCCTGCAGACTTTGGCGCTTTATATATAAATAAGTAATAAACTAACTAAATAATGAGGGCTCTTGACCATTATCCTCCATTCCATAGCCCTTTTTACTTTTTCACTTTCTGACTGACTGTAAAGAAATGCACCTGCCTTAGATATTTCAGTGAACAACAATAGAGGCGGCTAGACATGTGATGTCATCAGTGATGTCATCAATGACATTTCTGATGTCATCTATGAAATCCTGGGTGTTAGTCTTAGCAATGCACGTAGGTGGCACGAAATATGGTTGTTTAGCGTACCATATTTAGGGATTGTCAAGTGTTTTTCGGTTTTACTGTGAACTATAACGTCGCAGTAACTACGTTTTTTCACTGAATATACATATATATATATTGAAAGAAAGGGAGGAAAAAGGAGAGACCGCACTCTCCGCGGACCCAATAAAATCCATCAATCCATCATTCCAGAAGGAAAAAAAAGCGCAGCTCACAGGAGGTTATTGGAACACCCATTTTAATGAAAAACAGCACAAAATGTGCAAAACAAACGGCTGGGGAGACAGCAAACAAACAGAGGCAGGACGCCTATAGGCACGACCTGCTTACAACGCGTTTCACGCTCAACTGAGCGCTTGGTCACGTAAAGAAACGAAGGACAAAAGCACAGTTAAAAAAGAATGTAGTCCTTTCACTATGTCAGTGGGAGCAGGGGTGCATGAGGGGACTGATTCAATGGCGGCCATATTGGAAGGGAAAATCAAGTCGTGGCCAGCAATAGAACCAAAAGGGACTGATAAAGTATGCCAGTGGAATGGTAACAGCAAACCAATATTTGGATACAAAATTACATAAAAACCAAAGGCATCAAAGACAGACAGACGGTCAAATACAAGAGCAAGGCCATATGAGCCAATTCCCAGGCACCCCCATTTTCCACTGTTACTGGTCAAGAAAGGAAAATACAACACTTGTTTAGCAATTGGGTGAGAGTGCACTCCTAAAATAAAGTCACAATACCCCATAGCATCAGAATACATACGTATAAATCAGTAAGTCAAATATAAGTCAGGCTAAAAGCAACATATTACCATCATATACACAAAGATTAAAAGGCCAAACAATATGTCATATCAAGATAAAATGTATGGGAAGGTCGAAACAGACTGTACAGAATAAAAGGACTGAAACGTCATGGCGTCCTATAATGACAGTAAGGCCTTGTGCAAATCAGCAAAATAGCAGCATAAATATGTACAGGATGGCAAAAAATGCATCACATTCGTAACAACAATATGTGCTAAAGAGCAAAATTGCAGTACTAGTAACAAGGTACATAACAATAGTGACTTCTATAAATCAACTGAGCAATAGACCTTGCATAAGTAATAGCAGCATAAATATGTGTAAGACGACATAAAATGCATTATAATCGCAACATCAATATGTGCAAAAGAGCAAAGATGCAGTCCTGGTCGTAAAGTGCAAGGCAATAATAACTTACGCAAGTCAACCAAATGACATTTCAAACTCGAACCAAAGTTGCAAGAAATAAAGTGCAAGTGCAGGCCAATAGAGGGCAATCTGAATATGTGCAAATAAGCAAAAATCGCGTTGGTAGTCTAAATTAGCAGCACTATGGCTGTGGGTACAGACAACAAGTCAACATAGCGGCATGGACATATGAGCAAATGCAGGTTATATAGTCTACACATAGCAACTGTAAACATATGCGGACCAACCAAATATGACTATGGCTGAATAATGTAAGCATGAGACCCATAGATGGAAACATTCGGCCTGACAAAATTCCTAAACCAAAAACGAAATAATAATCTACGGGGTACAAAGGCATATTTGTGTTGTAATAAAAGAGTGAGAGAAAGAAAGACCAAGTAACCAGAATGACATTTTTTTTTTAAAATGACAGTGTAACAGAGGGTAAACAACACGGATTACAAGAATGTACCAAGAGTCCTACTAGGTTGTGACTGCAGCAGCTAAAGAATAAAGAAAAAATAGAACTAGTGCGTAGACCAGGGACAGATCAGTGAAATGAACAATAAGAGAATACAAACTGGAAAAACTACTCCTATCGACTAAGTATAATCAAAGAATTAGCAGGGGAAGGCAAAACAATCCAGAAGGCAGCAGGGGGTATACTCTCATGTACCCAAAAACGTATAAAGCTCCTCATCGAGGTTGTGACCATTTGGGAACTTGGTGTCAAAATCCAAAATGAATCTGGTCTCCAACTGTCTGAGCTTTAACACGTGGTCAACACCCCTAGGATGTATCGGAATATGTGCCACTGCGAAAGCAAGCAAGGTGAGGTCATTGTTATGTTCTTGCTTAAAATGCTTGGCCATAGGGTATGCGGGATCCGAGTTTTTGATTGCCCTAAGGTGCTGCAATATTCTAAGCTTAAGCTTGCATGTGGTACTCCTGACATACCATTTCATGCACGGACATGAAAGAACATAAATCACAAAGGCAGTATCACAGTTCATTGAGTACTTGATGAGCTGGTTGCATTGGATGACCGGATGTAAAAAAGATTTACATGCAGTGGCATGAGCACAGGCCTTACATTTAAAACATTTGGTAAAGCCTATGTGGGAGGCCGTCAGTGATCTGGTGAGAGAAGAATTAGTGTTGATGGGTGACAAAAAACTAGAAACTAGTTTATCCCTGAGCGAGGGTACTCGTTTGTATATGATGGTTGGACGTTTGGAAAGCAGAGGGCACAGATCTTTGTCAACGATGAGAACACGCCAATGTCACTCTATGATTTTGCGGACATAATTAGAGGCATTATCGAATGTGACAATAAATCGGGGTTCATCATCGATGTCAGTCCTATCCAGCTTAATGCCGTACAGTAAGTGATCCCTGCATAATCCTCGCGCCTTTGTATAAGCCATTTCTATGATTCTACGCTCATAGCCTTGTTTAACAAAATCTACGGCCGCCAGGGCACAATGATGGTGAAAGGATGCTAGATCTGTACAGTTCTGATGAATTCACCATATGGAATACTACGTTTGCATGACGTAGGATGGCAACTAGTTGCATGCAATGGTAGGCCGGTGTTTTAAGGTTTTTTTTGTAGCACTGTGTGAAAGCCAGATCTTTCAGGGGTCACAACTACATCAAGGTAACCAATTTCACTTATGCTGTGGCATTCTGTGAAACGCAGATTGGACATGTTGGTATTAATATGTTTCACAAAAGATTGCCTCTCGGCTACAGTACCCTTCCACATGACAAAGACATTGTCGATATATCGCCACCAGGCGACAATTTGTTTGGCAAAGCTGGATGCGAGAAGATCACTGAGAAAGGTGGCCTCCCACCACCCCATAGTCAGGTTTGTGTAAGATGGAGCAAAGGTACTGCCCATGGCAGTACCCCTTACCTGACGGAAAAATGAACCCTCAAACAGAAAGACATTGTTAGTCAGACAGAAGGACAGCATTGCAAGGATCATGGAACTGTGACTATGGAAATTTAGTGAGCGGGTATCAAGGAAGTGTCTGCAAGCTCCCATGTCAACCTAATGGTCAATGGAGGTATAGAGGGAGACAACATCAAGGGTTGCTAGAAGGAGACCATTCTCCCAAGGTGTGTTAGAAATATGTTGAAAAAAGTCCTTGGTATCACGCAAATAAGAGGGTAAAACTGACACAAGAGGAAATAAAGTTTCATCAATGAACTGGGCCAAATGCTCAAGGAGGGAACCACATAAAGTAACAATTGGTCTCCCTGGTGGATGAATAAGAGACTTGTGAGTTTTGGGCAGGAAATAAATAGTCGGTATAGTGTAACAGGAGGGAACAAGAAATTTAACAATATCATCATCAATAAGGCCAATCTCAACCCATTTATACAAAGATTTGTAAGTTCAGACTGCATGTCACCAAAAGGATTTTTGGATAGTTGGGCATAACACAGTCGATCCTTGAGTTGACGATTGGCCTCCGCAACATAGTGTACTCGGTCTTGGATTACAATGTTTGACCCCTTGTCGGCCGGTTTGATGACAATATTCGACAAACTCTGCAGTTTGCCGATGGCCATAAGTTGGGCAGAGGTGAGATTGTGTTTATTCATGATGGTACTCCTCCGTAATTTTCTAAAGTCACTGATGCACAAATCATAAAATGCTTCGATACATCCACCAACAGGAAACTGTGGATTAAATTTAGATTTCACCTTGAGTTTGGTATGTACATCCCAGTCAGGGTTGATGTCAAAGTCAGCAAGATAGGCTTTGGAGGGATCAAATCAGAATCTTCAAGACAGGCCAGATCCATGAGAGATGGAATGTCAGAGATCAAAAGGTTAGTACGGACCGTACGGGGTGTCGAGGGTTTTGTCACGGTAGGATTCAAAGAGAAAAATTTCTTAAGTCTAATTTTGCGGACAAATTTGTCTAAATCAAGACATGCCTGTACGTGTAACGCTCACCTGATTCCCACGGAGGCGCTGGTCTAGTCTGGGTTGCTGTGGCCTCTTCGAGCGTGATGCGCAGAACTCGGAACACCGACTGAAAAGGACCCTCAAATCTTGCTTGTCTGGCCCGTAGGAATATCCTTCTTTAGATGAGAAAGGGGATTAACAGTCTGCAGAATAGTGTGCTTGCTCCCCCCTTCTCCCCTTCGTTCTTCTCTAACTTCCTCCGAAATCCCCGGTTGAAGCTCACCTTATGGTTTGAAAGGATGAACTCTCCATCCTGCTTCTGGTGCAGGGGCGCGTGTTTGTCCAGTTACTTCACTGGTTTTCAGAATGGCGCTGGCAAAATCCACTTGACTTTTCCGAGCAGACCGCCGTAAGTATGAAGATTACAAAAGTTCAAGTGTAGAGCCTCCTTTCCTTTTGCCTTCCTAACCTGTGATCTGTCCTTTATTTCAGGTACAGAATGAAGGCGATGCGTTGAGGGATTGAATTGCGATGGTAAACTCAGGTGAGTTAGCGATGGGGGCGATCCCTCTTAATGTCTTTATATTCCTCCAGTAATGTCTTTTGTCCTTTCCCCATAGGGGCCGAGGTGCGGTACCTACCAACGAAGCGGCGCCGACCCGAAATGAGGAATGGTCCACCAACAGAACACCGGTAAGTGTTATGGCAGAAAATTAGGCTTTCCTCATATGTTCCTTCTGCTCACCTTTTGTCTCTTCTTCTCTCCCCTAGGCGCAGAGATGTGGCGACCGGTGCAGACAGTCGCGGTGGAGCCAGAACAACTCCCGAGGACAGGTGAGTGAAGCGCGGCGCTGCAGAGAGCAACGCGGTGCTTTTAAATGAAAGTCTTTTCTCAGGAACGCTGGCGTGAAGGTTCTGGATGCAGGTAAGAAGTTTGATAAAATTCTTGGTTTTCACCTTTCTCTTCTCTTCTTTCCTTAGAGGTGTTCCAGGATCGAGGCAGGCGTGGCTGGAGACCAGATGCAGGAGCAGACACGGTGAGCATTCAACTGCTTGGATGCAGAACAACGCGAAGCGTGAGCTACTGTCTGGGCGTGGCTTAAATAGCCCCCAAAGTAGTTCCAGGTAAGTATCTTTGCCTGGCCACGCCCGAGTGGCAAAATAGTCCCAATGAAAAAATAGTCCCTTTCAGGTCTCAGGGAGGCCTGAATCTTGCAGCATGGTCTGCATCAGGTAAGTGCACAAAACACCTTCCTTTATGAGCCTGGCGCCTATGGCGCCAGGAATGATGTCCAACATGAGCCTGGCGCCAACGGCGCCATGACAGAGTCCAAAGAGCCCCTATAAGGGGCCGCTGGGCTTTTACCCGGGGACATGATGCCTGCTCCCGGGGGTGCTGGGCCTGGCCTGGTGCTCCGGGGGTAGGCATCATGATAGCACGTAATCAAAGGCTTTAGTGGGGCAAAAGTTGAGGCCCAATGAAAGGACTGAAGTTTGGGCTTTAGTGAGGACATGGGAGGACAAATTAATGATTTGACACAGCTTCATGTTGTCGATGGTTATTTTTTGGTCCCAGAGCGCGTTGATCTGCTCTCTTGGCATGCTTCTGAGCCGTTTCCCATGCCGGCCTCGCTGAGTTGTTTTCCTCCTAGCGATTTCTGTCCTTTTCCTCTTCCTTTGCCCCTGCCTCGGCCCTTGCTGCGTTGTTTTTGATTTTTCCCGTCCTGGCATAACAGCCGCATCTCGTCTAAAAAATTTAATCTAACAGTAGGCTCCTCGTTCTCAGAAACTGAGACATCTGATTCAGACGAAACAGAACCAAGACCAGCATCACCCCCGACAGTAGGCTGAGTGGCAGGATTTTTACGTAATGAATCAAATCTTCTGGCAAAAGTGAAAATCCTGCCTGTTTCATAAACAATTTTGTCTCTAATAAACTTGCGATGTTTTCGTTGCTTAATGTCATCTTCATATACAAGCAAAGCTTCATTAATTTTAATATGAAGTTGTTTCCCCTCTTCAGAAGAGGGCATTTTATTGAGTTCCGTTTCCTTTTTTACAAGTTCTTCCAAAGCCTTTGCTCGGTCTGATTTGGCATATTTAACCAAGATAGTGAGGAAATGTGCCGAGCAGCCTTTGCTGGCTTCTCCCCACTCCTGGAGCATGCCAGGGTCTTGGTCCTCAAATGAAGGCATCGTCAGAATTCGTAGCCCTCGTGGTATACGTCCAATGTCCAAATAGTTTTGTAGAGAGTGTTCCTCCCACCATTTGGAAATTTCCTTCCTGCTTAGTTTTTCAATATCTTTGAGCAGAGTTATTTCGGGATTAAGGCTTGTATTATTCTTATATATATGGCAGTGAAGAAAAACAAAGAGGCGAAACATGTGATGTCATCAATGACATTTGTGATGGCATCTTTCATGTTCTGGGCGGTAGTGGTAGCAGTGCACAGTGCTAATGGCAGGAGTGGGTGCTTAGCTTACCATAACTGGAGAATTTCAGGGGGTTTTTGGTTGTAATGTGAACCGTAATGGCAGGCTGGAAAAGTTTTTTTAGTGAAGTGCACAGGTTTTTGGTACGGCAACTTAACCATAACATCTCCTTAATAAAGTTTTTTTTGTAGTGAATTTTACAGGTTTTTAGTAGGGCAACGTAACCATAACGTCCCTTTAACAAAGTTTTTTCACTGAATTCCATAGGTTTTTAGTAGTGTAATTGAATCATAAGATTGCTTTAACAAAAATGTTCTACTGCATTTATCAGGGTTCTAATAGTAACACATAAGTGTACTGTAAAGGAACATTTGAATTAACTGCCCAACTTCCGAAGAATTCCACATTATCATATGCTGGCGCACAGCATGGGGGCGTGTTCGAAAATTCATACACACTTAATAATAACATGTGTGTCTGGTTGATAGTGCGGAAGTACATTGTATATTCTTGTAGGAACTTGTAACTGCAATATTACCGGCGCAGAACTCCACAGGGCAAGTTTGCAGCACAATTGAAGCAAGAGTGCATACCGACGTCTCTGGATCATTAACCCCCATTCCTCCCCAAAAAATGGGGGATGAATGCCATTAGCAATCAAGATTTTACAGCAGTAACCCGTGGTACCAAAAAAGAGGATTTTTTGTCTTCAACCGGAACGCCTCCGGCGTTCCCGACTGAAGAAAACAAATCCTTTTCCAAGATGGCCACCATAGAAAGGGAAGACGGGTGTTGGATAGAAACCCTCTTCGCTTTCCATTACAGCCTGCAGTAAGCAAACATGAAACCGTGTGACCGTAATGGCAGGACCACATTTTTCTTCCTTGTGAAATGTGTCGTTATGAGCAAGACCTTCACCAGAAAGCCAGTCCCTGGTGGACAGGGCGACTTCAATGCAATGTTTTGTCCCTTTCAGTAATGGGCAGTACCCACACCCCCAACATTGTGGCCACTAACCATACCTAGAGCCTACCCTTAGAGGCGGAAGCTGTACCGTTGATTTGGTATGTACATGACGACACTTGTCAAATATCAAAACACTACCACGTGCACAACACAAGCTTTACGGTCTTTGGCAATGACCTTTACATACATGTGTTGTACATGCACACATTTTCTTTTGTAAAAATGTGCATAGAAAACGCAAAGGAGTAGTCTTCTTACGTCTGCACAAAATCCCAACAAACTATGTGATGTCAAGCGCAATCACGTCAGAAATACTGCAAGCAACACCATTACCACTCAACTTTCGACACATAATTTCTTAAGTGGCACAGGTCGAAAGGTGTGAAGATATGTGTATTGTGAGGGTATAACCATGTATTATTTTACAAAACATTTCTTTACAGCAAACACTTTCAGTGCACCTTACCTCATTTTTCCTCTTTTAGAAAGATACTAATCATTCTGAACTAATGTTGGTTAATGGGACATCTGGGTGACAGAAATTGGCCTGACAGCACTAAAGCATATGAGATGGGCTCCCTTAGCCAAAGCAAGTGGTATGCAATACCTTTCTCCATAACGTTCCTTGGCAGCGTAAATAAATGCGCCCATAAGGACTTACGTGCCGCGGTGCATCACCTACAAAAGAACACATTACGACCTGCAACGTACCACGTCACATTTTGAAATAGGAGAGTACATTTGCAAAAAAAACACTAACATTTAAGGATCAGTAAAGTAGTTTCATTTCACAATAAACTGTGCGAAATCATCGCCCTATAGAATTAGTAAAGTAGTTTTATTTCACAATAAACTGTGCGAAATGATTGCCCTATTCACATTTCCATAGAAATAGTAAGTTTGTCTCTTTGGTCGACAATGAAAATGTTAATGGTGATGGCCACGTTGTTGTTTTCCCACACAGAAAGTATGCGTTGTCAGCACAGTAGTCATTTTCCTCGCACATTGATTTGCAAGACGACGTCAATCGCTGTGATCTACACCACCAGAAAGGATGGAATGTTACTCCTTATGGCGACAGCATCGTAAGGACATAGAGATCCGACACAGTCATCCCACTGAATTATAACGCACAGACAACCGGTGACGAACTGCAATCCGTGACAATCACAAAAGGGAAGGAAGTAGCTGAGAGAGAAAGGGGAAATAAAGCATGTATCGATACGCAACCTTTGGACAAACCAAAGTTGTAATACATAACATTTTCAGTAAAAATTAATTTAATAGGAGGAAATCTAGTGGGACCCTACAGATGGCGACAAGATGCAATCTCCATAATGTGAAAAAGATTTCAACGCCACAGAAAGGTGGTACGTCATTATTAATAACATTTTTGTTTTTTTGTTTGGAAGTAGCTGAGCAGGAAAGGGGAAATAAAATGTGTATCAATACGCAACCTCTGCACAAACCAAAGATGTAACACATACCATTTTTACTAAATATTAATTTAATTTGGGGAAATGTAGTGGCACCCTACAAATGGTGACAACGTGCAATCTCCATAATGTGAAAAAAAATTCCAACGGCACAGGAACCTTGTAATTCATTAGCAATAATACATTTTTTCTTTTCGAAATTAAAAATGTAATGCCAGTTCGGTATACAGGCATCAAAAGTAAACTTACATGATGTGGACCGCCTCCATTGCGTTTTGTACAGTCAGACAGTAGGGTATTTGGAAGAGTGCCTTTTTGGGAACTGATATTTCATGTTCCTTACAAACGTTTTTGAAGCATAACCTTATCAAACTATATGTTTTTCAAACTGTTATTCACTGCATTCTTTCTGCTTTTTCCCTGTAGCTCAAGGTAAAAAAACAAGTGACCCTTATGGGTGCCGACAAATATGTGGCCGTTTTTGAAGCATAACCTTATCAAATGATATGTTTACAAACTGTTACTCCCTGCATCCTTTCTGCTTTTTCCCTGTAGCTCAAGGTCAAAAAACAAGTGACCCTTATGGGTGCCGACAAATATGTGGCCGTACTGAGCTCGTATTGAAAAGAGAAAATCAAGTGACCTTTACTCCGAATGCAAATACATTGTCATTTTGCAACAACATATCAGCAGCTATTCATGAGAACCGCTACTCCCATACACGTGCAGAAGTGCTGTGTGTACGAAACAGTGCAGGTGGCTGGCTCAGATTCCAAACTGTAGGACGCCAGTCTGACCGCAGTAATGTTGTTTATGTATTGTAACATGGACGCAGTAAGTTCATTTCGTACAATGAGTAGCAAGTCCCACTGTACCGTATGACACTGGTGACAAGAATACAACAATGTTTGACTTTCTACTGCCACATCTCATTAACGCTCACCTTTCAAAACAGTGTTCCATAAGTGTAACAAGTGCATTGGTGTCTTCTTCGTTTATGTATGTTAGCGGCGATGTCCGCGTACAACAGAAAACGAAGTAAACATGGCGGCCGTTTCGAAAGATTATGACGCACTTCACGCTGTGGCACAACCAATCGGTGAAAGTGCAACATGGTCGCGGGCAGCACACCACGGAATAACCAATTGAAATCTTCTCCACGGAGCGAACAGGGAAGTGTGACCGCGGAGCGGACATAGATATCACACATTTTTAGAGACATAATTTTTGATCATTTTTAAGGAAACTACTGGACGGATTGTCACAAAATTTATAAAAACACGCTTTTGCAACCAAGCCCCTGCCGCAAATTTGGTGCAAATCCGTCCAGCGGTTTGGCCTGTAGCCGTGCGCAAAGTTTTCCCCCATTCAGTCTATGGGAAAAAAAGATGTTTTGGGACCCCCCCTATGACTTTGCCCCCCCAGGACCAAACATCACCAAACTTTGCAAAAAAAATTCAGAGTGCCCTTATAATTTTTTGCAAAGTGTGGTGAGGATTCGTCCAGTTATAGGCCGCCCAAAAAGTGCTCTTCCTATGGAAACAGCAACTTAACCATAACTTATATATATATATATATATATATATATATATATATATATATATATATATATATATATGTATATATATATATATATATATATATATATATATATATATATATATATATATATATATATATATATATATATATATATATATATATATATATATATATATATATGTTGAAAACCCTGCACCAAGGTCCAGGAAAGGTGGAAGGCACTCCAGGAAAACAGTCTTGCTTGCAATAGTCACAGCAAAACACTGAGGCAGGAAACCAGGTAATGTCAGCCAAAAATCAATACTTTAATTCATTAAATGTCCAGGACGGGAGAAACAAACACGAAAAATGACGCGTTTCGCGGTAACAGACCGCTTGTTCACGTTTAAGGCAACAAACACAATGGAAGGTCTATTTATGCAGTCATCAACTCTATGACTTCTGTGTAGAGAGTCGTGCACACTTTCTTTTCTTGTCTCTTGAAGAAGTATGCCATCTTGGAATGGGTTAAAGCGTGTTATAACTCATTAAGCTCAATAGCAAAGAGAAACAAAACATGCTTATATGGACATGCTCGGTTAACCCAGGGCAAATGGTTATTGTAAACAAAAAATCCCGCTTTATGTAATGAGTTAAGAACAGTTTTACCAGATTATTTGGGCAATTGCCTATACATAATAAAACCTCACTTTCAAAACAGCCCCATATATGATAATCTGAAAATTTATTTTACAGTTTATAAAGTGCCTAGTGCATTTAGCAGCGCGACAGAATCCTATGTCGGAACATGATAAAGTTCTTAGTGCATCCTTAAAAACAGATGTATTTTACACTTGAATCATTTGTAAATAGCATGAATTAAGAACAGTTTTACCAGATCATTATTTGGGAAATTGCCATAATAAAACCTCACTTTCAAAACAGCACCATACGATATAAATGACCCTAAAATCAATAATAAACCAATGGGAATAAGAGACAGATTGAAATTAAAGAAATTAATAAAATGTGTATATCACTGTTGTTCCATTGTGTTACATCGATGCTTAAACAGAGAATATCCGTTGGTTGCCCTTAGAAGAAAATGAAGGGAAAAATAAAAGACAAGAGAGGTCTAGAATTCTAGTGAATCTCGAAATGGCTGAAGAAAAAAATAAATAGACCCTCAAATCATTACAATTGTGAGAAAACATGACACCGATGTTTGAAACAGACCAAAAGCCAAAAAGAATAATTTTCAATGTGGGTTGACGTAATCCTATAAATACAATATATTATAAACAAAGAGGAAGGTCTTAAGTGCACATAATTGTTAAGCTGATCGGCCCGAGAGGACCGCGTACCTGTAATCTTGGTGGTTGGTCTTGCTGAAGTCGCCAGTCTGGAGTCCAGGAACTGATGAATTAGCGGCACGAGGAATCAGCCCCTCCACCACCCAAAAGAGGAACTGGCTGAAGGTTGGACCGACCCCCAATGTCACGATAAGTATTCGCCAGATGAGCGTGACTCGAGGATTGATGGCTCAGGTTGGTGATACTGTAGTTCAGGTAGAGCCGATTGTAGATATCATGAATCTTCCGGAACCAATGTAACAGTGAGGTATTACAGTTGATAGAAAAGTCCGGTTGGTGCTGATAGTTCCAGAGGTTTGCAGGATAAGGTTCGGAGGTAGGCAGAACAGGAAGAGAGAACAGCTGGAGGCTAGCTGGTACTGGGCAAGTCCCGGGTAAGTCTGAAGATGGGCAGACCCAGTGCCGACAACAAGTCAGGGCTGGAGGCAGGCAGGCTCAGGACAGGCCCCAGGTAAGGCTGGAGGTAGGTTGGCTCAAGACTGGCCACAGGTAAGGCTGGAGGCAGGCTGGCTCAAGACAAGCCACAGGTATGGGCTGGAGACTGGCTGACCCAGGACAGGCCACAGGTAAGGGCTGGAGATGGGCTGACCCAGGACAGGCCACAAGTAAAGGCAGTTGGTAGGCTGACCCAGGACAGGTCACAGGTAAGGACTGAAGGTAAGCTGACCCAGGACAGGCCACGGGTAAGGAATGGAGGTAAGCTGACCCAGGACAGGCCACGGGTAAGGAATGGAGGTAAGCTGACCCAGGACAGGCCACGGGTAAGGAATGGAGGTAAGCTGACCCAGGACAGGCCACAGGTAAGGCTGGAAGAGAGCTGGTCCAGGACTGACCACAGGTAAGGACTGAAGGTAAGCTGACCCAGGACAGGCCACAGGTAAGGCTGGAAGAGAGCTGGTCCAGGACAGGCCACAGGTAAGGACTGAAGGTAAGCTGACCCAGGACAGGCCACGGGTAAGTGCAGGAGGCAAGCTGGCCCAGGACAGGCCGCAGGTAAGTAAGAGGCAGGAACAACGAGGCGAGCGAAGCGAACCGCGTTGAGACGCGACTCGCTGTGAATTGCGGCCTCTTTTATGGGCCGCCGGCGCCCGAAAGGCCTGGGACGCAAGCCGTTCCGTTTCCGGACGCCGGCGGACCCATAACGAGGCTTGAGAAGCAAGCCCCGCTAGGGAGATGAGTTCGGCCCACGGCGCATGCGCGGAGCCGAGAGAGAGGCCTTCCGCGCATGCGCCGAAGGCCGCCAGCCCTGTAGCCCGCCACTCCCCTCCCGGCGAGCCCCCGGAAGCAGATGCGCGGATAGACTCGCCAGGAGGGGAAGAGAGCGGCAGACCCCCGTCTCCCGCGTGACATAACAATAATGTTAGAGGTAACTGGAACCCAACTCAACGTGCCACGGTCAGGGATCGTCTTTGGCAGATCAATGTTTTACTTTGATTGCTTTTTAGACCTATTAAGTTCCTAGGAATGTGTATAATTCTTCATCTAGGTTGTGGCCTTGGGGTTTCTTTGTCTCATAGTCCAAGATATATCTGGTTTCCATTTGTCGCAAGAGGAGTTCTCGGTTTCCCCCCCTTGCTGTTTTTTGGATAGCATATATTCCAAAGTATCCAAAACCGTCGAGTTTTCCTCCGTGCTTTTCTTGTAAATGTAGGGCCATTGGGTATGTTGGATCGACATTTTTAATTGCTCTGATGTGTTGCAAAATTCTAAGTTTTAACTTGCCGATCGTACTCCCTACATACCACTTATCGCACGGGCAGGTAAGGACATACACAACGTACTCTGTTTCGCAAGTGATTCTAGATTTTATGATCACATTATTGTTCAGAACAGGATGTTGATATTGTTTGATATTTTTAGCAAATTTACAAGCCTTACATTTGGTACATCTTTGGAAACCCTTTGGGGCGGTACTTAACCAGCTTAAATTCACAGGTACTGTTCTAGGGCTCATATAGCTTGATACCAGATTATCTTTCAAAGTGGCTGAGCGCCTATAAGTAATGTTGATGTTGGGCCCTAAGGTACGTCCCAGGTGCTCGTCCTGCCTAAGTATATGCCAATGTTTGTGTATTATTTGGCGAATGTTCTTAGAGGCTTTGCTGTATGTCAAAATGAGACGTGTCTCTTGTTCTTCTGTTTCATTTTCAATATGAGCCTTGGGCATTAGCAAAATCTTGCGATCCATTAGCCGTACTTTACGAAAGGCTCTCTCCAACACTTTTTTTGGGTAACCTCTTTGTTGGAATCTTTGTGCCATTAGTCTACGCTCCCTGTCATAAGTTTCCAATTGCGAGCAATTCCGTCTGATGCGGATAAATGCACCATATGGAATGCTCCATTTTAATGAGGTGGGGTGGTTGCTCTTAGCATGCAATGGTGTGTTGGAGCTAGTTGGTTTTCTATACAATTCAGTCACCAAACTGTCATTGACCACATTGACAAGTATGTCCAAATAGACAACAGTGGTCTTACTGTGGCTCTCTGTGAACTTAAGATTGTATTCGTTTATATTAAGTAACTTCACAAACTCCAACCATTCGTTTGCGGGTCTGTCCCATATTACAAATAAATCATCTATGTAACGCAGCCACAGGACCACCTTATCTGTTAAGTGACTGTTGGAGGGAACCCACACTACAGATTCTTCCCACCGTCCCATCATTAGATTTGCATATGAGGGAGCAAACGTAGTCCCCATGGCTGTGCCTTGCAATTGGGTGTAAAACTTGTTGTCAAATAAAAAGCTGTTATTTTTTAAGCAGAGATTGATCATTTCTAAAATCATCTTACCATGTTCAAGATAATTCAATGATCTGGTGTTTAGGAAATGCTCACAGGACTTTAATCCATCTGTGTGTCTGATCGAAGTGCAGAGGGAGACAACATCTAATGTGGCTAGTAGATATGTCCTTTCCCAAGGTATGCCGTCAATTTTATTTAGGAAATCCTTTGTGTCTTGTAAATATGACGGCAAGCTTGTGACAAATTTTATCAATGTCTCATCTACTAGTTTAGACACATTTTCGAGTAGTGCCCCACATAAAGTCACTATGGGTCTCCCCGGAGGTCTGGTTTTGCTTTTGTGGACTTTTGGCAAGAAGTAAATTGTGGGCATCATTGGAAATCTAGGATGCAAATATTTACACATGTCTTCCTCCAAAAGACCTTTTTCCTTCCATTTCATCAGCAACTCAAAAAATTGATTATTCATTTCTAATGTTGGATCCTTGTCAAGCAATTTAAAGCATTTCTGATCCCTCAGTTGTCTATTGGCCTCAGTGATGTAATCAGACCTATTCATAATCACAATGTTGGTACCTTTGTCAGAGGGTTTGATGATGTAATCATCCAATTTTTTTATGCTTGAAAGGATCTCTAGTTCTTGTCGAGTTAAGTTATTTTTAGAAATGTTGGTTTTAGTTTTCCTTATCTTTTTGAGGTCAGTTATCACCAGATCTTGAAAAGCCTCTATGTTGCCACCGTGGTTGAACATGGGATTGAAACGTGATTTAAGTCTCAAGTTGCTCTTACTAGGCCAGTCAGTGCTGATGTTCATGAGTTCCCACTGAGGGTCGCTTATGTCTTCATTATCTTGCCACTCGGTTTTTAGATGAACGAGATCTCGTAAAGCATTCATGTCTTCAATTATCAGAGGAGTGTATCCCGATCGGGGCTCCTCATCTTTAGTTTTGGGTGGATTGACAGCAAAGAATTTTTTGAGGCGGATCTTACGCATATATTTGTCAAAATCTATTCTTGTTTCGGCGTAGTTATATGACGTTGAAGGGCAAAAGTTTAATCCAAGTCTAAGCACCTGTTGTTCTTCTGACGAGAAAGTACTTGTTGTTAAATTTACAATTGACATATCTGTTGATGTATTTTGTGTCATCATCAATTCTTTGTCCCAGAGCGTGTCTGTCTGTCTGTTTTGTCCACTGCTCCGGTATCTGAAGCGGTTGCTCCTCCTCTATTACAGGGTTGCAGTGTACCAACCTGTAGTTATGGTTAAGTTGCACAGTCCATAGGAAGAGCACTTTTTGGATGGCTTATAACTTTGCCATAGATCAACGAATTTGCACAAAACTTTGCAAAGAAAGTATAGAGCTACTGTAAGGAAGGCATGGTATCAAACAGTGAAGACAGACACAAGTGATCACAGTTCAAGGGTGTTTAGTGAACTTCAATGGGTTGGTGAATACCTATCTAACCCTAAACCTAAGGATGAGAGCAAGCTACGACCATCAAATAATAATAACACAGTCCTAGAGGAGTCTCTGTAAAAATAAAAGGGCCTATACTAATAAACCTATTGCCAATCCTTACTGCTTGTCATGCCACTTACCTGGGGTGCGGGGCGCATCTGCAGGTCCCGGCGCTTCCCGTCCTGGCGCATCTACCCCCGATACAGGTTGGGGGAACCTCGGTCATATGTGGCTCATGCCGCTTCCGGGTTTTCCCGTTCGCGGGGTTCGCGCAGGCGCGGGAGGCCGTGTTTCGCCCTCCGCGCATGCGCCGTCCACAGAGCGCTCGTGAAGTTGCAAGCTTGCTTTCCAAGCCTCGTTTTGGGCGTGTCAGCACCCGGGGACAGCACGGATTGCGTTCCAAGCCTCCCAGGTGCTGCCTGCCCTATATTAAGGGCTAGTTTGCTTGAACAAACCGCGTCTCAACGTGGTTTGTTTCCTGATCGCGTCCTCACCTGTGTTACTCTTGAGTAGCACCTTGTCAGCCTTCCCAGCCTTTTGTTCCTAGTCCTTCCCTGCTGGTGTTTCCTTTCCTTGTCTGCCCCTGGGAGTTTTCTTGCCTCTTTCCTTTCTTGCCAGTAGGTTCCCTGGGCCATCATTTTCCCTGCTCCCTTCCTGCTTTCTAGTTCTTCCCCTTGTTCTGCCCCAGGTTCCTAGTCCCTCCTGCCTCCTTACCTGTTGGTTCTGTGCCTTACCTGTTGGTTCTGTGCATTGCCTCCTGCCATCTCTAGAGTTCTCTGCCTACTCATCCTTCCTCTGCACCTGCCAACTTCGGTTCTCTTCATCGATCCACTGCTTCTTCTGGAGCCAAGCTGTTGTATCCTGCTGTGGATTCTCCATCCTGTCAAGACCCGCCTTCCCTGTCAGTGCTTGCACTGTCCCGACGTCACGCAAATCAGGGAAGTGCGCATCTGTGGCGTTGGGAGCTGGTTCACCACTGACCTTGTTAGAATTCAGGGTGGGTGTTTCGCTGGTTCCTCGAGTTACACATTCAACAACCATCAGTTGGACAGCCTGGCTAGTTCACCACGACCATCAACTGGAAGTTCAGGTACTCAGCGCCCACGAGACGCTTTTCTTAACAGATTGAGACGCCTACCTTCTGACTCCGAGATGGATGAAGCCCAGGAACTTCGGGAAGAGATGCGGGCCCTTCGAGCCGAGATGACTGCGCTCCATCAAGAGAACATTGGTTTAAGACAGATGGTGGCACAAGGTACCGGGGCTACACCTCAGGGCGAAGGTGCAATGTCTCATACCGCACCTATCAAATTCGATGGAGATTCAAGACGTGTGGCTGAGTTTTGTAATCATTGTAGAATACACTTCCTCTTCAGGTCCTCCTATTTCAACTCAGACAAAGCCAAGATTGGGTATATTCTGGGTAATTTGACTGGGAACGCACTTGCTTGGGCAGCGCCTTTGGTGGCTGCCAATAGTCCCATTCTCAATGACTTTGCAGCGTTCGAAAATGCGTTCCTAGAGGTTTTTCAATCACCCAATCTGGCTTCTGCGGCACAGAATCAATTGATGGACCTCAAGCAAGGAGCCATGGACATAATAGCCTATATTGGTCGCTTCCGACAATTGGCCACCGATTCCCAGTGGCCTGAAGTAACCCAAAGGACTCTGTTTCGTCGGGGATTAAGAGAAGAATATAAGGATGAATTATTATACATTCCAGAGCCCGACACCCTTCAGCAACTCGTGGAACAAGTTTTGCGGATTGATCACAGACTGGCAGAACGAAGAGGAGAGAGACGTCGAGCTGAGAGGCTGTTTCCCAGACCCGCAAACACGTCTACCGGGATTCCTGGGTCTTCGGACTCCGGTGCAGAACCCATGCAGTTGGGTGCTGTGAGGGGTCCGTTATCAGAAGCAGAACGGAAACGCCGAAGAAGTCTAAGATTATGTTTGTACTGTGGAGCCGCCGGGCATTACTTGGGTACCTGTCCTTTACGCCCCCAAAGGAAGTCGGAAAACTAGAAGACCTGTCGTCTATAGGAAAGGCAACGACAGGTCTCCCTTCACTTTCAGTCCTTTCCGGCCCCTGCTCCTTGTTTCAGCCCATGCAACCTGCTGTCTTGTTAGTTTTGGAGATCAAACTGACATGGTTAGACAAGAAGGTGGAAGCTCTTGGCTTATTGGACTGTGGAGCTTCTGGTAATTACATCGATGAAACCTTCGCAGCAAGGCATGGTATACCTTTGTTTTCCCGGAAGAATGTTCTGCCCGTGGAGGTGATTGATGGGACTCCTTTATCCTCGGGGCCAATACGTCAACATACCATGAGTCTATTTATCCAGATCAAGGAACATGGTGAAAGAATCGCTCTGGACGTCATCAAATCACCTTCATATTCAGTAGTTTTGGGTTACCGTGGCTGCTATGCCACAATCCCACTATCGATTGGGAAGCACGCACTTTGGTTTTTGCTTCCGCTCATTGCCTCCGGAATTGTTGCTTGCCTGGCAGGCCTCAGAACATCGTCATCCCCACACCTCTTGCAAGAAGCAATAGTCCACCTGGTCTTTGCTCATTGTTCCCAATCCCTCAAGTATACGACGATTTTCGGATGGTCTTTTCTGAGCCAGGGGATATACCTCTACCACCTCACAGAACATTCGATTGTTCCATTGATTTGATACCAGGTTCGGTGATACCTCATGGGAAGGTGTACGCCTTGTCCTTAACCGAGAAACAGGTCTTACAGGAATATCTGGATGACTGCATCAAGAAGGAATACATAGCACCTTCGAAATCCCCTGCTGGTTTTCCTTTATTCTTTGTGAAGAAAAAGGAAGGTACTTTACGTCCTTGTATAGATTACCGCCAATTGAACGACATCACGCGAAAAGACAGATACCCACTGCCCTTGATCCGGAATATCATGGAATCACTTCGAACAGCCCAAGTCTTCACCAAGTTGGATCTCCGTGGAGCCTATCATCTGATCCGGATAAAGGAAGGCGATGAATGGAAGACGGCCTTCAAGACTCCATTTGGGCATTACGAATATCGGGTAATGCCATTCGGTTTGTGTAATGCCCCGGCTGCCTTCCAGCGCTTTATGGACTACATTTTTAGCGACCTGATTGGCATCTCAGTTTGGGTGTATTTGGATGATATTCTCATTTTCTCTGTTACCCAGGAACAACATGTGGAACACGTCCGAGAGGTGCTTCGACGGTTGTCCCAGAATCAACTGTACGCAAAAGCAGAGAAGTGCTCTTTTCACAAGGAAAGCATGGAGTTTTTAGGCTATGTGATCAGTGGATCAGGCATCTTCATGGATTCCGCTAAGGTACAAGCCATTCAGGAATGGAACCAACCTCTTGATCTGAAGTCCCTTCAACGGTTTTTAGGGTTCGCCAATTTCTATCAGCAGTTCATACCCCATTTCTCCCAGCTAATGACTCCTTTAACTCGACTAACCAGCAGCAAAGTACCTTTTCTTTGGGATTCGCAGGCCACCATGGCCTTTGACACCTTGAAAAAAGCCTTCAGCACAGCACCCATTCTGTGTCACCCCAATGACGAGATACCATATATCGTAGAAGCAGACGCTTCCGACTTCGCTGTTGGTGCTGTTCTCCTGCAGAAGCAATCCGAATCCGGCATGGAACATCCTGTGGCTTATTTCTCCCGCAAACTCACTCCTAGTGAACAGAACTATGCCGTGATTGAGAAGGAGCTGTTGGCCATAAAAGCAGCATTTGAAGAATGGAGGCATCATCTCCTCGGGGGACGGCATTCGGTGGAAGTTCGTACTGACCATCGCAATTTACAGTATTTACGTTCTCTTCAGTGCCGTACCTCTCACCAAGCCCGATGGGCCTTCTTTTTCTCTCACTACGACTTCCACATAACTTACATTCCCTGTGCTCAGAACTTGAAGGCTGATGCCTTATCCCGTTCTTTGGAAGGAGACGTTAAGAGCGACTGTAGTGACAAGCCACTGATCTCTCCGAAGCATTTTCTACTTACGCTCTCACCTCATCTCCAGACGATTGTACAGGACACCATAACAGATCCAGCTCGGGCAAGCCTCTTGAAACGACCACAGATCACTGAACGCAATGGGTTGCTTTTTTATCGGAACAGATTATATATACCCACTGTCTCTCTTCGGACTCTTGTACTTCACGGGTTACATGATTCCCGAGTTGGTGGACATCGTGGCATAAAGGCCACCCAAGAACTAATATCCAGGCAATTCTGGTGGCCAGGTTGGGCCAAAGAAATTGAGCGGTATGTCAAGAGCTGTCCTGTGTGCGCCCAGACCAAGACCCCAAGGAAAAGACCATTGGGGTTACTTCATCCCACAGAGATACCTCCCTATCCATGGCATACCATTGCCGCAGATTTCATCGTTGACCTTCCTCCATCTGATGGATGTACCTGCATCATGGTGGTTGTAGACTGTTTCACCAAGACTGCCCATTTTGTCCCATTTCCCAGAATACCCACGGCATCCCAGATGGCTTTGGCGTTTTTCCAGGAAATTTACAGGCTACATGGATTACCAGAAAAGATCATATCCGATCGTGGATCCCAGTTTCTGTCCTCTTTCTGGCGTCAGTTATGTAATCATCTAGGCATTCACAGAGCCCTAAGTTCGGGTTATCATCCACACACTAACGGCCAGACTGAGAGAACTAACCAAACTTTGGAGCACTACCTTCGGTGCTTTGCTAATGCCACTCAGACCAATTGGAAAACACATCTGGTTCTTGCTGAAGCCTCTTATAACAATGCAGAACATTCCGCTACCGGACTCAGTCCGTTTTACTGTTCTTTTGGTCAACATCCTAAATTGGTGCCTTTTCATCCTGTACCACCCAGTGCTGTCCCATCTGCCGATCATCTGGTCGTCACCATCCAAAAGCAACACTCGTTGGCACGCAGAACTCTTGCAGAGGCACAGGTGCGCATGAAATAACAGGCTGATAAAGGGCGCACTCGTGAACCAATTTTCCATGAGGGAGATTTAGTCTGGTTGTCCTCTAAGAATCTGCCAGTGCGTAATCTACCTACCAAACTAGCTCCCCGTTATTTTGGCCCATTCAAGGTTACTAAGCGTTTGTCCTCTGTAGCATATCGCCTACAGTTGCCACAGTCCTGGCGGGTTCATCCTGTCTTCCATGTCTCCCTTTTGAAGCCTTACGTGGTAGACCCATTCCAGCGATCTTTTTCCCGTCCTGCCTCTGTTGATGTCTGCGGAGTGCCCGAATTTGAAGTACAGGAGATCTGTGATTCACGCATATGACGGGGAGTACTTCAGTACTTGGTGGACTGGAAGGGTTACCCTGCCTGTGATCGCACTTGGGAACCATGCAGTTATGTGCACGCTCCCCGTCTGGTTTGCGATTTCTACCTCCGATTCCCTTGGAAACCTGCGGCACCTGGCCTTTCTGGGAGGGGACATAGTGTCATGCCACTTACCTGGGGTGCGGGGCGCAACTGCAGGTCCCGGCGCTTCCCGTCCTGGCGCATCTACCCCCGATACAGGTTGGGGGAACCTCGGTCATATGCGGCTCATGCCGCTTCCGGGTTTTCCTGTTCGCGTGGTTCGCGCAGGCGCGGAAGGCCGTGTTTCGCCCTCCGCGCATGCGCCGTCCACAGAGCGCTCGGGAAGTTGCAAGCTTGCTTTCCAAGCCTCGTTTTGGGCGCGTCAGCACCCGGGGACAGCACGGATTGCGTTCCAAGCCTCCCGGGTGCTGCCTGCCCTATATTAAGGGCTAGTTTGCTTGAACAAACCGCGTCTCAACGCGGTTTGTTTCCTGATCGCGTCCTCGCCTGTGTTACTCTTGAGTAGCACCTTGTCAGCCTTCCCAGCCTTTTGTTCCTAGTACTTCCCTGCTGGTGTTTCCTTTCCTTGTCTGCCCCTGGGAGTTTTCTTGCCTCTTTCCTTTCTTGCCAGTAGGTTCCCTGGGCCATCATTTTTCCTGCTCCCTTCCTGCTTTCCAGTTCTTCCCCTTGTTCTGCCCCAGGGTTCCTAGTCCCTCCTGCCTCCTTCCCTGTTGGTTCTGTGCCTTACCTGTTGGTTCTGTGCCTTGCCTCCTGCCATCTCCAGAGTTCTCTGCCTACTCATCCTTCCTCTGCACCTGCCAACTTCGGTTCTCTTCATCGATCCACTGCTTCTTCTGGAGCCAAGCTGTTGTATCCTGCTGTGGATTCTCCATCCTGTCAAGACCCGCCTTCCCTGTCAGTGCTTGCACTGTCCCGACGTCACGCAAATCAGGGAAGTGCGCATCCGTGGCGTTGGGAGCTGGTTCACCACTGACCTTGTTAGAATTCAGGGTGGGTGTTGCGCTGGTTCCTCGCGTTACACATTCAGCAACCATCAGTTGGACAGCCTGGCTACTTCACCACGACCATCAACTGGAAGTTCAGGTACTCAGCGCCCACGAGACGCTTTTCTTAACACTTCTAAGTAAAAATGGTGTAGGACACAAATGTATGCAAAAAGAAAAGTGTTCAAGAAATGATATGTCGGGATAGCTTAGCAGTTGGCTTCCTTTCCCCACGTTTTCAGCACGGGATAAGGTGGCACGCTTGAGCTTCGCACACACTCTGGTTTCTCTGCCACAAGGACACAGTTCAAAGCATATGTATAAAGGCCTTCTGCCAAAGTCTCTCTCCCAATAACAGTTTCTTATTGCATAGGGCCTGACGTAACAAACAAGCACCAAAGTTATTTTCTCATCACAATTTTCACATTCACTAGTTCACAATTGGTCTCCCTTGATTGGGCTCGGACCACGGATCTCCCTCGTTCGGGCACCGACCCCTTTAGCACAATGTTCACAATTGGTATCCCTTGTTCGGCTCAGACCATGTTATCTCACTTTCTAAGCTTTCCTCTTTGTATCAAAAATCAAAGACTTTCGATTGTGCAATGGATTTTGCTTAAACCGTCGCAGGACCACTTCCATTTACTTCATTTCTCATTCTCATCTTTTACTTTCACTTCTGCCACTTCTTGGCTGAATACTTTACAGAGACCTTTGATTGAGCACACTCATGGTGCCCGACACCTCTGTCACTGGTATTGTATCTCTCTCTGTTAAAGTTCAAACATCCATCAGCAATTTAGCCTTCCTTGCGTCTTTTCTCACATGCGTTACCAATCTTTGTTTTATCCATGTGGGGAAGATTAATGGAAGTCAGGTGTGAGGGGTTACCAGTAATTGCCTGACTTTGCCTGACCATAGTAATGGGACGTGTCAGGTACAAAGCTCGGTTGTGAGTCTGTTATCTCCCAGAGTGGGCTGTCTGTGTGAAAGTGTTTGTGAAGGGAAAGGAGGGGGTAAGGTTCCCATATATCCTACTGGGTAGGATGGGGTAAAGATGTTACAGGGAGGGGGATACTGTGTATCGCCATCAGGTGTTTCACTCCCACCCCCGGAAGACGCCTCACCCAGGTGATCCCCCTGCACTGGTCCATCCCCAGTTTCTGGATCCAAAGGCGATGGCCGTGCCCTTGCCACCTGAGACAGAGACCCCTGGGAACTAGCGGGTGAGACACCTTAAGGTGTCTCACAATACCTGAGAAGTATTTTGCAAAGATTAATACGATTTCGATAAGGGGGGGGACAAGTTATAGGGGGTCCCAAAATATTTGAAATCCAGATAGACATGAATTCAAAAAACGTGTTTGGGGTGCAAGGGAGGCATGGTATCTCAAGTAGACAAAGACACAAGGTTGGCAAGTTCAAAAACCTTTATTGTAACTTGAAAGGGGGATTTGAAAAACTCCTAGCTTGCCCTATAGCTAAAGATGGGAGTACTCTCAACCATCAAAGTAAACAAAACACAGTCCTAGTCATTTGTCAGTCAAAACAAAATGGCCTATACAAAAAACCTATTGGCCCGCTCTTGCTCTACTACAATAAATGTCTATAGGGAAATATGCATATATGTAAAGGAAAAAGCAGTTTTTAAAACAATATGTCAAGGTAACTGAGCAAAACTCCCTTCCCCACATTTTTAACACGAGATAAGGTGGCACACTTGGGTCTGTAAGAAAAGGCATGGCATCAACAATAAGACAGACACAAGTGACCACAGTTTAAGGGTGTTTATTGAACTTCATAACAGGTTTGATAAACACCTATCTAAGCCTAAATCTATAGATGGGAGCAAGCTAGGACCATCAAATAATAATAATGCAGTCCTAGTGGTTTCTTTGTCAAAATAAAAGGCCCTTTGCTAAAAAAAACTATTGCCAATCCTTACCTCTAAATACAAATATTGTCGCGAACAATGTTATATAAAGAAATAAGTGTTCAAAATGATATGGCAGGTTGTTCCGGCCATTGGCCTCCATTCCCCACGTTTTCAGCATGGGACAAGGCAGTTCACTCGAGCGTAGCACAGTCTCTGGCTTATTTAGCATGAGGAAACAGTTAAAATCTTTAGCATCAGGGCCTTCAATGCGCAAGTCTCCTTGCTTTTAGAAGTCACTTTGCTCAGAGGGCCTAATGCAATCAACTAAACAACAAGTTATTTGCCTCCTTTGATATTCACAACTATTCACTTCGGGTTATTCACTATTTACCACGATCCCCATGAGCCAGACTCAGATCCCTTTTTCACAATATTCGTTACCTTAGATCCCCCTCACTCGGGCTCAGATCCCTTTGACAAAATGTTCATAGCATATTCTTTTCTGGGGCGACTCATGGTTCACCCTGGATCCCTCTCAGCCCGGCTCAGATACCTTTTCTACAATTAGTCTCCCTCAGCCGGGCTCAGACCAATTTCAATTTACTTCATAGATCGAAGACTTTCGAATGTGCACAGGGGTTGGCTTACCCGATGGCAGGACCACTTCCTCTTGGTTTAGCATTTGTCACCTTTGCGTTGGATACCTAACAGAGACTTACGAATGAGCAGCCACGTGGTGCCAGACCACTATATCTAAGGTATCGTAATTTAGCTTCAAAGTTCCATTACTCATGTGATGTTCTGATTATATTTGTGATGCTCGTCACATACGCTTCATGCACTCTTCTCTTCAATATTCTTTATACAATGTTGCCGCTTGCAACCTTGGTTTCCACACAGACTGATTTGGTATCAGTCTCCCCAACTCACTGGCTGTGCTGACTTCACTGGTGCTGCTTTGTTGTAAGAGCCAGATGCAGTACCACAGCAGCAATCAATCCTCCCTGCCTTGACTGTGGACGCGAGAGAGCCCTGGGTACCTCTGACACACAATGCAGGATTCTTCAGCTTTGATTCAGGTCTTATGTTTCCTATTCTCGAAGGCTCATGAAAGATACAGGCTTTCGGTGAAAAGGTGAAGGGCACTTCAGTCCTTGCAATCCTCTTCGGTCTTGCAGTCTTCCTCCTTGTATTAAACTGCCATCTTGGAACTGCTGCTTTCTCGTGGGCTTGTCCTCCCTCGGAGTGTGCTTTCGTGCTCTGCCTTTTATCAGTGTGGGGAAGTGCAATGGAAGTCAGGTGTGACTAATGAACAGTAATTGCCTGAAACTGTTTGACCATTGTAGTGAGACACGTCAGGTATACGGCTCGAGTGTTAGTCTGTTTTCTTTCACAGTAAGCTGTCCATGGGAAAGTGTTCATGTTGGAAAGGGGGCAGGGGGTTGAATTCCTAAGTATCCTACCGGGTAGGATGGGGTAAAGGTGTTACAAGAAGGGGATACTGCATCTCGCCATCCAGTGTCCCACTTCCACTCCCCGAGGACCCCTCATCCAGGTGATCCTGGTGCGCTGGTCCACCCCCAGGAACTGGATCCAAAAGCGATGGCCATGTCCTGGCCACCTGGATGACAGACCCTGGGGACTAGCGGGAGAGACACCTTTGGGTTTCTCACAGGTCTTCGAACACACTCTGGCTTTAGACACAAGGATGCAGCTCAGGGCGCGGACCAGGACCTTCCATGAAAAATAGTCTCTTGGTCACATAAAGTCTTTTGTTCATGCAAAGTTTCTTATTCGCAGGATGCCTTGAGTTCATTCAACAGAACAAAGTTCCTTTCCTCCAGGATTTATAGTTCACAAACTTCAGGTTATAGTTCATATAGGTGTCTCTCTGTTGGGCTTGGACCTTCCGATCACACTTTGTCACAGTTCGTTACAGGTATCCCTCTGTCGGGCTTGGACCTTCCAAATCACAATTGCTCATGGTTTACTACAGATATCCCTCAGTCGGGCTCAAACTCGGCCTCGGACCCTCCAAATCACAATTGCTTACAGCTCGCTTTACTCATCGGAGACTTTCGAATGTGCGAGGGGTTTTACAAATACCTCAGCATGACCACTTCGATTACATTTCACTTTTTGCATTAATTTTTCCACTGATCTCAGATACATTTGTCATTCATGGATTTCTCGGCTTTTCACTTTTCCGCTTGCATCACTATGCACATTTAAACAGAGACCTTCGATTTGGCCCTTTTGCTGTTTCAGAAATACTTTGGCGACTTAATCACATTTTACTTTCACTCGCGTCTTCTCAGTATACACGCAACCTTCATTCTTGTGATACACTGTTGCCGCTTGTAAATTTCATCTTCCACACTGACTGACCTTTCACAGCTTTATTTAACTTAACAGCTGTGCTGGTTTCTGTGCTGACGTCTTTTATCTAGGAGCCAAGGTTGAAACCACAGTTGCTGCTTCACCTCCCCAGCCCAAGGTCTCTCCACTCCTTGATTCTGCTTCTCAGCCTGCCATCCTGCTCCAGCTACTTCGCTGCTGCCTCGGAAGAACTGCTCCTTCTGGACCCTTGCCCAGAGGGGTCCCAGTGCTCCACCTTTTTTCTGTGTGTGGAAAGTCAATAGGAATCAGGTGTATGCAATTGTGGTCAATTGCCTGACTCTGCCTGACCGTACTAACGGTATATGTCTGGTGTAATGTTTGAGTGTTAGTCTTTCTTTGCTCAGACCTCCTCTTCCTCGGCTCAGTGTTTGTGCAGAAAAGGGGTGGGGAGTTGGAAAATTGGAATATCCTAAAACATAGGATGGGGTAAAGGTTTTGAAAAGGGAGGGATACTGCGTCTCAGCATTGGGTATCTCACCCCCACTCCCCGAAGACCCCTAACCCAGTTTATCCTCCCGCACTGGTCCACCCCCAGGGTCTGGATCCAAAGGTGATGGACGTGCCCTGGCCAACTGTGCAATAGATCCCCGGGCACTAGATGGTGAGACACCCTCTTGTTTCTCACAGCGACCCCTCTGGACGGATTTGCACCAAACCTAGGAGCGGCAGCCTGGTCCCGAAAGAGAGCTTTTGCAAATTTGGTGTAAATCTGTTCAATAGTTTTTTTAACATGGCCAAAAAGTAGGTAAATAAAAAATTCTGCTATCTCTGTCCAGTCCTCAGACTTGATTCCTGGTTCAGTGTCCGCGGACGTCTCTGAGCCAATCAGATCGCCACGTAACATTCACAGACATCCTAAGCGGCCACTGATTGATCAATTAAAAATGCTTCAAGTCATTTGAAACAGCCACCATATTGGATCCGCTATCACGGCTTTAGTCCGTGGACAGTGCAGTAAAAATGTGTGTGAAAAATACATTTGGGGTTATTTTGAGGATGAAAGAGTGTCTGGGTATGGTAGGGTAAAGATAAAATGTAAACATTGAAGCGTTTTAATTGTTGAAAAATGGCCATGCAGGTTTTGCCAAGTCTGCTGTATTTTTTACTGTCCACGACTGATACGGACATGGACACACATTTTCGGACGTACTTTGGGGTTTGGACATGAACATACCTCTACACAGACTTCTTTGGATGTGATATGCTATGTGATTTCTTTCTGATTTGATAGATACGTAATAAAACTAGTGAGTGTGAGTAATATCTATGTGTGCTTGTAATAATAATATGAAGTGTCTACAGTGTTTGTGACATGGTCAAAGTATATTGTGACGATGGCTAGTATGCCCTCCAGAAGCTGTACACTGGTCATGACCACAGTAATATGTGCACAGTAATTATGGCTATAGTGATAGGCGCAATGTAATTATGCAATGGACACTGGCCATGGCTACAGTAATATGCCCATATATGTTTGTGGCTATTGTCAACAGTGTTTGTGACATGGTTGAAGTGTATTGTTGTGGTCATGGCCAGTGTCCAAATTCTTCAGGGCATGGCCACAGGCGTTGACCGCATCCATCTGGACAGTGGCTATGACCACAGCAATTATGGCCACAGTAATTATGACCACAGCGTCACTGGCCATGGCAATAGTAATATGACCACAGTAATTATGGCCACAGTGATATCCACACAATAATTATGTAATGGCTATGAATAATGTGCTTATTGAGCTTGTAAAACATCATCATTTTGACACTAAACATGGATATTTAGTTGGAGGTGTTAAGGAGGCTATCATTTGTGTTTCTTTGTGTGTAAAAATAAAGAAAATATAATTAGTTAAAACATATTTTGCGAAATACAATTAGTTACAGTTGTACAGATATGTTTACTTTTTTGACCCTCATAACTAGTATATCGCATTTACAATTTTGGTATAACATTTGTGCGTGGTACATTGTTGTTATATTTAACTAGTTGTATTTTATTTCATTGGAAGCCCTAGATAACACGTGTTTCGGCTCAGCAGAGCCTTTCTCAAATCTGGGCTAAAAAACCATACTCTATTGCCAATTCGAGCTGCAAATATCTCAAAGTATCTGCAATATACAAAACACAACCCATAACAACGGCCCCCATATATCCACATACAAACAAGTTAATACGAAAAATTATTCATAAATCATATATAATGCATTCATATTATTGACAGAGATTAGGGTTTGGCGATGGGGAGGATTGCATAGGTAGTGAAAAAATTTGCAATTGAATTCGAATCATCAGATGAAAGGGGGAGGAAAAAGGGAGTGGAAGAATAAAACAAACAACAGTGAAAGGAAAAGGGAAAACAAAAAGGGGAAAGAAAAAACATATCTGGTTAACACAATGCTTGCGATGCGCTAGTCCTCATGTTTGAGTATTTTTACATTAGAGATGGGTAACTTACCCAGATTGTTCTAAGTATTTTCGCTCATTAGCTTGGTAGTACATTTTGTCTTGGGGTTAATCCCAGAATTTCATCCTGTCAATAACATATGGAAAATACATTATTGCCTATGCTGAATTCCCATAGTGGTATGATTGCATAACTAGCCAGCCTAGCACCGGATGTGCGGAGGAAGTGCCCTGACTGTTTGGCTGCCCTTGCTGCTCTTCGCCGTTCTTCGCCGTTCTTTGCCTCCCAAACGCGTGTTGCGGACCAGCTGCATGCGCAACGAGAAGCAGCGTTTTTCTACTGAGACGAAACACGGCATATTGAAAAAAAAGTTCTTTGATCCGAAGCCCCACCTACCTGCTCCCAGCAGCCACCATAACAGTCCAGCGACTGCGCACGGGTGCCCGCGCACGGGAAATGCGGAGGAAGTGCCCTGGCTGTTTGGCTGCCCTTGCTGCTCTTCGTCGTTCTTCGCTCCCCAAACGCATGTTGTGGACCGACTGCATGCGCAAGGAGAAGCGAAGCCCGAGCGCGCAAAGGGCATCGAATACACGGAGTATCCTGCTGTTCTGCTGTGGCTGCACCTACATCCCCACTAGCAGCTGTTGTAGTGGGAGGAGAGCGAGGTGCTGCGCATTGAACGGACATTGACGGAGTGAGAAGTGCGGATTTGGCTCTGCCCCTTTCCCGCCCCCGGTCACGGGCACGCCTCCAGGAAGTGCTATAAAGAGAAGCAGTGTTTTTCTACTGAGACGAAATGCAGCATATTGAAAAAAAAAGTAACTCTGGACAGACTTTGTGCATTCACTAGCACTCACTAGCCTCGTAGCCCTTTCTAATACGGTCCTGCTTTTTCCTTTCTGGTTGCTCTTAGGTTCTTTGATCCCAAGCCCCGCCTACCTGCTCCCAGCAGCCACCATAACAGTCCAGGGCCTGCGCACGGGTGCCCACGCACGGAAGTGTGGAGGAAGTGCCCTGGCTGTTTGGCTGTTCGGTGAGGAGGCGACGGGCACGGGATTGCAGAGCACACTCTTTAAGTAACATATTTTGCGTATCAGATTTGTTGTTTGTAGATTTTGGCATCGTAATTATATGAAGAAAAATTTTGGCTGGTGGGAGAGATCGACTGTATTTTGAGCTGGAAGCACCAGTCTTACACGTCTATTAGAGTCGAGCTGCAGGTGTGAGGTAGAAGTTCTTCTGTTATAATAGGATTAGTCAAGGCAGGTTTGCGCTAAAGGCACTTCACTTTACTGAAGTTATTCCTTGCCCTGCCCAACATACTTTAGTTACCATGTCTCGCAGAAGAGCCAGTATAGAATACACATACTCTTGCCCTATTCAGACAGGATCAGCTACTAGAAGCTCAACTATACAGGGGGTGTGGATGTACAAGGATATTTTATCCGCCCCCCTTTGTATTCACGCCGGTAAAAAATACAATGCGAATGGCACTGAATCTACCCCTGCCGCCATCCCCCCCAGAACCCAGTGACTCACTGATACTGAATGCAGAAGAAATTATAAATTCATCTATGATTTCGGTGGGGGGACAACCCCAAATCCTGCAGGAAGATGCTTCTAGTTCATGTCTATTTTCCACCAAGCCAGGACAAAATGCTAACTCACATGAGATTGCACCTTTCTCAGATACTCCTTCGGATTTCTTTTCAGTAGATTTGTCATTAATGGCCTTATCTCAACACTTGCAGGATTCCCCACAAGTTTCACACTGTAAGAAGCCATCTCAACAAGGGGATACGGGTGGGACCCTTCTATTAATACTGAAGGAATTAAAAGATCACTCCACTTGTTATTTTGAAATGAGAATCTTACTGGAACGTATACTGGCAACCTCCAAAGTAGGCACAAACATCCTAGAAGCCCTACCTAGTAAGATAGTTCAGTTGATGTGGGATACAACCAATACTCTAAAAAAACTGTTGAGCCCTGGGCAGACAAACAAAAGGTGGTATACGCACCAATTGCATTGCCTTAGGTTTTGCTAAGTCCTACTCCTTAGACACAAAAATTAACTTCTTCAAAGAATGAGAAAAAGAAAAAATCGCAAAAGATTAAGAAAAATAAGTTGTTATCGGCCCTTCATGATCGAAGGAATAAAGCTGCCAAAAATACCTGGCGCAACTTCATCATAGAGGAGAAGGACTTGCTGCAAACAACAGGGGCAACAGAGGTCACGAAGGGAGGGGGGACAAGGCCCCCCGAATTGGATATCGGCTCATGCGACATTCTCACTAATACTCTTTCCGAAGAGATGCACCACAAAGGAGCACCAAAAAAAGACATTGAGGATCCAAAAGGGTCAAAATCCTCTATTCCACTTCATTCAAACTCCCTGCATTCCAAAAACCTGCACCTAGCACAGGGAGAACAGAGGGAAATGTACAATTTGTTTGCCAAATCAAAATGTTCCAACTCCTCTCATTTAGCGGGTTTGCCAGGCATTCCGGCTCCCCTGGCATCAATTGAACTCGTGGACTCAGATACGAACAAAGCACACTTGTATTTTACACTGGTCCCACATCAACAATCATTCAATCCACCTAGCGGGCTGGAAAATAATTTGTTGCCCACTCCGGTAGTTGATTTGACCAGCGATAAGGACTCAAGTGTGCAAGCAGAGTCTAGCCTTGCCTTAGGTGTCCCTAATGAAACATACGTAAATTCCCTCATTCGCTCTACTATAGAAGAGCCTCTTAGGAAAGAGTGAGGGGCAGCAGATTTACCGAATAGAAGGGTTATTCTATCCCCCTCCGCATATTCAAATGATTGAATCGATCAGAAATCATGCTGCGTCAATAAGGGACCCAAATGCACTTTTTCAGCCAATCAGAGATACGCCCCTTCAAAATATTATGGAGCAAGTGCAAAGCTCCCTAGAAGCTGGCCATCCGGCTTCTAATAACTCTAAATACAGTGACAAATTAGGCGAAAAACTAAATTTCACTCTTAAGAATTACCTTCAGACAGATTTACGATATGTAACGTGGAGAAAGCCTTGCCATCCTGATTCTCCTAGCGTATTATTATATCCTTTATTCGACTGTGTATACCAATCTGCCATAAATAGAGTCTGATCTCTTGCTCTACTGAATGACATACCGTCCCTAAAAAATCTATTCAGTGCGGACATTAAAAGAGTTGATTTTATCCATCCAATGTGTTTTGATCATGTAAGACTAGTTTTCCACTGAAATTGGTCTTTCAAAAGGTTTTGGCAGAGGCCGAACAGTTGAACAGCCTAGGTTTTGATTTATTGATCTTTGGAGAGGGCGATTCAGAGCGTGAGATTATTCATCAAAAGGAATCACACTCACTACAAGATAATTCCAGTTATCAACAGAAAAATGAAGATGCTTTCAAAGGGGATCAGGAATCCAGCTGGCGATGGCTGGCCTTAACCTTAAGAGACTCTATTTCACAGCTTCAAACACTGAAACAACAACTTTAACCCAGATAACAGATTATCTATTTTGTGTTGGAATTCACACACCTCCTGTCTTCCCAACAATTATGCTGTAAGTTGAGAAACAAAAATATATTGTGCATTCAAGAAACATGGTTACTAAGTTCTGTGCATCTGGATGGATTTGAATGCTGCCATTTGCCAGCTACCAAGGGGTTAAGAGGACGACCTTCTGGGGGACTCTTGACCGATTTAAAATTGGGCACTGGTTTGCACATGATTGAAACAGTTGTAATTGCTCCCTATGTTTTGGGATCTTTGGTGAAGGTGGACGGAAATGAGGGAGTTTCTCATTTGTTGATTTCCGGAGCCAATCTGTATGAGCTAATCTTGCAAATGGAAGCAATAATGGAAAATTACTCCTCGAAATGTACACCTCTTCACATATTGGTCATGGGCGATTTTAATACTAATATGAATTCAGCTGATCTGCATTTGGATAGGACTTTGGTAATAGAGAATTTATTTGCGATTCCTAGAATGAGTTTGGATTTATTAAAGTCCAAGGGGGATCCTCCTTTGAAAATCCCAGAGGCTGAGTTTAAAAAAAGTGATTTGTCAATCTGGAATTTGTTATTCACCTCTTGGGGTCTTACATCATTGCATTCCATCTGGCAACCTGAAGTCCCTTATATCACTTGGTCATTAGGCAACAGGACCTTGGCAATTGATTATATTTTTACGACTGAGCATATTCTTAGTTTAGTAGATAGATTTATCATAACAGATACAACTTTGAGTGATCACAAAATGCTAGAAGCAGATATTAATTTACTAAGAGGCGAGGATTCTTCTCAATACACTCAGCCAGCAATAGGCTTGAATCTTGCAAAAAATCGTATTGTATGACATCCCGGAAACGTTCAAGCATGTAACAATCTGTTCCGGAAGGACCACATAAAAACATCTTTGGAAGTAAAATTAAGTAGATTCACCCATGTTAATTTTACTTCTTATGCGAAGACTCTGGTTGAGAATTCAGTAACTATAGCAAAATCAGAAAATACTCAGAAATCCCATACTCATAAATATGATCAAAGTGTATGCTCAGCTAAGTTGTTTCTCCGAAGATCTTTAAGAACACAGAGTACAAACTATATCAGAGATTTCAAAAAAAGAGGGGGCCAGATATATAAAACAAATATATAAAAATTGTATAAAAGACCATGGGCCTCATTACGAGTTTGGCAGCAGCCATGGAGCTATTAGCTCCATGGCTGCCACTAAACCGGGCTCCTTTACCGGGTTCTCTGAATGGGGAATTACCAGACCATTCCAAGTTCGGAGGGTCCGGTAATTCCTCCCTCTGGGAACCCGGACCTTCCCCATTCCCATTTGAGCCCCCATAGGGCACAATGGGAATGGTAGAGGGAGCTAACAATGGGCCAATTACGACCGGCCCATTGTTAGCTCCCACTTCCCCTCGTGGGACCCGGTAACAACGCCTGGTTTTACCAGGCGTCCTTATCGAGTCCCGCGAGGGGACCTCGTAATCGTGCGAAATGGTGTTAACGGGTCTGCATCCATTAGCGGAACCCGTTAACCCATTCCGCACGGGTCATAATGAGGCCCCATAAGTGCTCTCTGCTTCAAGCGGATAACGAGTTAATGCTGAGTGCCCTTAGGGATAATTCCTTGCGCAAATTCTGGCATTTAATAAACAGGCACTCAATCCACACAACTCCCTTAAATCCAATCTCGGAACAATCATGGCCGGGGCATTATTTTGCTCTATATGCTCCAAGAGCTCCCCCATTTGTATTTTCTGATGCTCTATCAACCACCCAATGGAATTTTAATTTTTCAGATTTTTCAGGGCTCAAATTAGAGATGGGATCATGCTATCCAGCTCACCTAGAGCTGCAGGTCCCAACGGATTATCGAATGTATTACTCAGGGATGATTCAGACAGCTGGTCTAAAGTGCTATCTCTACTGTTCTCTGAAATAGGACGCACTAAGCACATTCCTCAGTCCTGGAACTTATCACTTATCATTCCTAAATATAAGAAGCGCGATAGATCTCTGCCGCTTAATTATCACCCAATAGCGTTAATGGACGTGGAATCGAAAATTTTGTGGGGTACATATTACAACAAGTGGAGGATTGGTCAACCGCCAATGCAATACTTTCTACTGCACAATTTGGTTTTAGAAGAGCAGTGGGAACAATGGCGGGAAGGCTAATTGTCTCCCTCCTACAAGAAATTGGGTGGAATCAAGGGGGGTCACCGGTATATTTGGCAACTGTAGAGTTGTCTGTAGCTTTTGACGTGGTTGACAGACCTACACTATGGTGGGAATTGGACTACTTAGGCCTTCCGAAGGAAATTTTTGCAATTCTTATTCATCTTCATGAAGGGTCGAAAATACAAGTACGTCTAAATAATGAAGGACTACTTTCCTTCCCAATTATAACATCAAATGGTCTTAAACAGGGTTGCATATTTGCCCCAACCCTTTATAATCTATATACATCAGATGTCGGCCCGTTCCTTTTGAAGTCAGCGTTCATTCAACCCATGCTGGAAGGCAAAAATATGAGTTGATGTTCATACGCAGATGATTTTCTGTTGTATGATAAAACTCCTTTGGGATTTCAGAGATTGCCTTCTGCATTTGCACAGTACATGGCACTTAATGGATCAATCATTAATCCGTCAAAATCTCACATAATGCGCTTCAGCCGAATGAAGAAGAAGATAACAGATAAATGGTTCCTGGATAAGATTAAGCTGGGAACCAGAAATTCCATGATATATCTGGGCTTTTTGATTACTGATAGCCCAAGTCATTTAATGATACGTAATCACTTTCAAATGAAGGCCAAACAAGGTATTGCTCAAATGAAAGCTGTGTATCGCAAATTTGGTGCTTTCTCTTGTGCTCCAATGATAAGATATTTGAAACAGAAAATAATACCGAAAATCTCCTATGGTTTAGAAATTCCGTTCATCTCAGGTAAGCTGGAAATGAACAAATTGGAAGCTACCAGCCTGAGAGAAATGACGCACTGTCTACCAAAATGTATTCCGTTAGTCACCCTAAGATATGAGTTTGGCCTTCAATCTTTACAAAGTATTATCGAATGGAAATGTCTTTCTCCCTTATGACGGAAGGTCAAAATTCATTATGTTCGGATTTGGGTGATCGTATGAAGGCTAATGACTCTAGATCTATCTTCCTCAAAAAACTAATGGAAATTTGCAAAAAACTGCTAAATTCTGTGGGCACCACCCTGTATACATTATTTCATAAACTGAAAAAAGTCAAACAACTATTGCAAAATGCAGATTGGGCAAACACAATTCAAATATTGGTAAAACATGGATTATATCTACATTTGGTTTCTTACTACAAACCCATGGGTCTGTTGGAACCCTATTTAATTAGGTTTCCAAATAGGAATTTTAGAAATGTATTTATGAGATTCCGCTTTAATGTTCTGGCAACGGATGAAATCATAGCAGTAAGAGAAAAAGCAAAGGATTCTTTCATTCCTTGTAAATTTTACAAAGTTAAACAAACCAAAGACACATTGTTGATTGACTGCCCAGCGCTGTTTCCACTTAGGTTTTCTTATTTTAGTCGTTTCTCTGAAGATGTAAATTGTATTGATTCTAATTACCTATGGAAGCGTATGCTGTATGAAAAACACACTCCTTTTACATTTAGCGATAGTGAGGTTTTAAAAAAAAGAGTGGTTTAGCTTAGATCATCTAGTGATAAAAATGTAATATTAAAAGTTCAGTTCTTTTTACAGCACTTTAGACGTTTAGAATTTATATATTTAAAGTATGGATTTTATTCTAAGAATTGTGAAATGGATTCAGTTAATTTTATGCACAATGTTGTATTTGAAAATGCAATTGAATTTTTCTATTTCTTATGTTATCTTTGATTTAATTTTGAAATCTAATTGTTTTAGTTGATAAAATTTTGTAAAGGTTTTTTACTTAATCATATACAAATAAATAAATAATAACATAACTAGCCTGCCGCAAACCCCCTGTTCAAAATTGCTTTAAATCGTTTTCTCTGTAATTACTGAAAACAAATCTGGCACGCAATTCTGATGCCAGACGATCGTGTTAGAAATGCTAAATTTGTGCATAAGCTCGTTCTGATTTCAATCTGTAAATCTCACTATTAGAATTCACATTTTGTTTGTTTATATAAGTGGTCCCAAATTCCGCCTGAGTCCTTAAATCCGCAAAAGAAAGCTCATCAGCGCTTACCTTGAGCTCCTTAGTCTTTCGCGTTGGCTGTGTCCTGGTTGCCTGGAACTCCGTCGCCATCTTGGAAACCTTTATTATAGGGTTTGCATGACAATGCGGCGTGCCTACTCCTTGAACAACTTGCTCGAATTTTGTAACACTTTTATGTTTAGTGTCTGCATTCTATAACATCTGTCTGCCAGCTTGATCTACCTATGTTTCCTTGTGAATAAGTATAAGTTATTCCGTGCCGTGAACTCGTCAAGTTGTTGACATAGCAACCCCCACTATTTTGTCTCTTGTTAATGCTGCGTAACCGCAGCAACGCATCGTACTCTGTTTGCTACTGTTTGCTCAGATCTGGTTACTTAAATTAGTAAATGTGGCTGCATTTAAGCGATTCTTATTGGTTGTCCGCAAAATATTTGCTCACTATAAAAAGCTCCAAGGTATTATAATACCTAATTCAAGCCGTTCATAATTAGAGCTTGTGATTGGTTAGCTGTTTATTCTGGAACTGTCAATTCACTTACGGTTTATTCATATATCATTACCGATCAAAATGGGATTTTTGTTTCTCTTGAATTCAATGGCCGAGCTGACTGGTCCCCAAGTGCCACTTCTGGTTTGCATCCTGTATACGTCCTATCCAAAAATAATAACACCAGGGTTGTGCAGACAGGCATTGCAACAATTACTTCACTGCATTTGATTTGCTGCATTAGTTACTCCAATGTGTCACAAACCTCAAATATTGTACATACTCAATAATGAGTCTATACAATATTTGAGACCGTGTATCTCGTTCTAAACAGATTCATTATAGTTGTGCATCACATCTACAAAAATAATTAACGCATTATAAACAAAACATTATACATATCTTTCTCACCAAAATGATTAATTCATACATCACAAATAGACATTCAAGGTCATTTCTTCGTCTATATTCAAAGCTGTAGCAGTGTATGCTTTTTGTAAGTGATATTATGTGATATATCTTAAAAATCCAAGGTGGATTGAAAAAAGCCATTTCGTACAGTTTGTGAAATGTACATGTTTTGAAAATGTGCCTGTTATATTAATGAAAGTGACATATATAATGTATGTGTCGAGAGTAGAACAATAGTGTGGGAGTGTTAAGTGATTAAACAGTTGATATTGTAAAGGTAGTGCCCATAAGGAATATGTGTTTACTGTTTTTGCTTATGTTTGAAATAGATACCCATTGACGTATTACTGTAATTAGGATTTCTCAGTGTAATTTAATGAGTACATTTGGGTTTAAGGAATATTAAGTAGGCATTTGTTAGATTTGCTGGTAACCTGTTTGTGAGTAACGGAAGTGTTGTTACATTCAAACCATTCACTTTCTTTTTTCACATACGCAGTATAGTGGCCTGAGGTGGTTGTGGCACCAGTGTGGTATATTATGCCTACTGTTGTGAAGGTTTTCTTTCCAAGAGATACTTGGCTGTGCTTAAAGTTAGTGAGCTCCCAGTTAGTAAGTAGGTTTGGTACCTTAGAAGCATTACAATGGGCCTCATTACGAGCATGCCGGTCTGGTAACAGCGGTGCCGGTAAGCCTACCGGCACCGTTGTTACTGGACTGGCACACTCTGAGTCTGCTAGCTGCTTGTCGTCTGCCCCGCCAGATCAGACCTGGTAGCGGAACGGCAGCCGCTAGCAGACTCACTGAGGCACCGGCACCATTATTCACGGTTCCATTGCCTCTGTGTTCCCCATTCCCATTGAGTTCTGTGGGACTCGAATGGGAATGGGGAATACCATTTTCCCGGTGCCT
This sequence comes from Ambystoma mexicanum, assembly GCF_040938575.1. Lineage (NCBI taxonomy): Eukaryota > Metazoa > Chordata > Amphibia > Caudata > Ambystomatidae > Ambystoma > Ambystoma mexicanum. Next base: position 686,855,232 of record NC_090929.1, on the reverse strand, counting down.
GACTTCCCGGACCGGCAGGGTTAGAATCCCCTGCTGTTACCGGCAAGCCAGGTGCCGGAAAAAAATCACAACTCCGGCGGCAGCCTGCCAGTTTTACAGGCCCGGCTACCGACGGAGTTGTAATGAGGCCCTTTGACATATTGGGTATGTGAATTTATTTGTATACTAGATTGATCATCTGAATTGCAAAACAAGCATGATATTTCATGAAATGCATGTTGCAGAAGTTGGTGAAATGGAATAAATTCACAATTTGGTATGGATACATACACAAATCGATAATTAGGGGTGTGCACGTGTGAAACATAGTTGCAGAGTGCATGTATGTTTCTGCGTGTATTAAATCTGCAAGATTTAATTCATATGGATGTTCTTTGTTTCTGGTACTTGTAGTAACTACATTAAGAATTGTTGTGGGATCTTCCTTTGTGTTATGGTGAATTTTACCATTCATGCACAGTAGTCAAATTCCTGCCTTATACCTGAGATATGGTAGGTATTGCCTGGGTTATAAGTGGCATTTCTATGTAGGACAAGGATTTGCAAACACATGGTTTGAGGTTTTTAAGTAAATATTGGCCACAATTGGTTGCAATTGGAGATGTTTCATTGCTATATTGCATAGCAATTTACTACAGTTGTGTTACTGAATTTAAAAGGACCATATAATATTATCTCTGTTTCGCTAAAAGGTCCGGCAGTTGTTTTTCCTTTCTTTCTTGGGATTGTGGGCAGATCTGCTATGGATTCTGTTTGTACTACTTGTATTTTTTAAAGCTTTCATTTTTTCAGGTATAGGGTACTGTGAAGAGCCAGGAATCAGATGCAGACACAGAGGATTCATGGTGTTTGCCATAAACATTTATTAAATAATGAAGAGGTTGGAAAATGCCTCACTTTCCCTAACCTAGGAGGTATTTCCATACCTCAACCAAAACTACAGGCCTGTTGTGCGTCAAGATGTCCAAATCAAAAATGTCCTGTGTCAGAAAACCTATCCTAGCCCTCACACGCAAGTCGGAGCCATTACCCTTAGCCCATTACAATTACTTTTAAAGTTCAAGTTCAACAAAAAGGCGTTAATCCAACAAAAGTTCCGAATGAATAATGTTAACAATTCCCGGGAATGACTCGCTTCCCAAGGTTTTTCTCCACCAAAACAAAAATTCAAAAGGAGAACCATGTTTTTTGTAGCTCAAAGGAATAACTCCTCGCCTCTTGATGTTGCAACCTTTTCCAGTGGATATGTCTCCCTGCCCCAAGTCTTTCTCGCAGTCAATGCAATGCAAAAGTCCTAAGGGCGTGAATCTTTCTTGGTATTCTCTGATTCGCACAACAATACCTGGTATACTCCCCTGCCAGGTTTTTTCATGTAGTCCCTTGATATAATAAGGGTGTGGGTCCCAGTGTCACAAAAACACCTGGTATACTCCCCTGTCGGGTTCATGTTTACATTCACTGTAATTCACTTCCCCACTTTGCTTTCCTGGTATAATCTCCTGCTGTGTAAGGCATAGATGGTGTTAAAGGAATAGCAGTATGTGTATATTGTCCATCACACAGTAGATAATCAAAACAAAAACCAAAGTAAGGATATTCCAAAAGAGCTAAGAGTAGCAGCAAACAATATAAATTCTATCCCAAAGGTGAAACCCTAGAACACACAATGCCATATGGTAAATCATGGTGTGTTGTATGGTTTCACAACACCTACCTAAGAATATAATTTGGTGCCGCTGGAAGCTTTTTACTGGCCTCAAACAGCTTCTAAGAAAAAGCATCTACGGCATATTATGCTATTAATTCCAAATTGACCCCTTTGAACAGACATGTAGCACTCTGCCTAACACTGTTCGATACTATAGTTGAACTAATCCTGCTATATGGAAGTGAAATATGGGCATCCAGCAAAATAAAATCAACATTCTGAAAAACTGGATGATTCACTCGCTGAAAAGATGCATCTATTAGCCTGTACGCAAATTCTGAAAGACCACTGAAATGTGATCAATATCAGATGCACAGCAGAACTAGTAAGGCTCCCACAAATAGGTAAAGATCCTCAAAACGTTTGAACCACCTCAGAGAAAGTGACACCAGGACATTACTGTAGTGTGGCTAGCTTCAGTTGCCAGTTATAGGGTCGAAAACAAAAGAATCGAATGCCTTTTGATCAAAGGACTGAAAAAAAGGGTCGAATTTTTTATTTTGTTTTTTTTATGGGGGATTCCCCCTTCCCAACTCCCTGATTTCTTTATTAAAAAACACTTTTTTTTTTTTTTTTACCAACCCAAAGTGAAAAAAAATATATAAATACATTTAAAATCGACCCTTTTTTTTCGATCCCTTTGCATTCGAGCAAAAGGTCATTCGATCCTTTATTTTCGATCCTTTGACTGGACACCGCTAGCTTCAGATTGTGTGGATAGCCACTTGAAACCCTATATCTCGTAAGGTTCCGAGAGGGAATTCATGGACGTGGAGATGGTTGGAGAGCGGCAGGAGAACTTTAACTGGGTATGGAACAGGTGGGGCTCTCTATATACATTACATTTTAATTATGTGATGAATCAGAGATGATTCCCCAGAAAACCTGGCCTGGGACCCTTCTCATGTGGCCAGGGAAAGGCAGACATTTCCAGTTCCTGACCCTGGGGTTGGTGTTCTGCGGGAGGATCACATGGGGGCGATGGAAGCAGGTCAGGAGGAATGGGGAACCCCCTTTAATAACTTTCCCAGAGACCCTACCATCCTAATAGCTTATTGTAAAATTGAAACTGTGGAAAATGGTGATTTGATGGGATTGGGGCATTGTGGGACTACAAGTACTGGGACGAAGACGAGGGATGCAGAAGCAATGTACTGCAAGTTGCAGCCTAATAGGGTTAATGACCCGTACCTGAAGGAGATCGGGGAGGTATAAAAGGCCCCCTCAGATGCAGGCCATAGAGAAATGTAGTGGGAGGTGGAGTGATTGGAGTAACTCCACATTGCAGCTGCAGCTGAAGGAGAGCAGAGACGCCAGAGACACCATCGTTTGCCAAACGGATGTTGGTTTGGAGAATGTCTCTATGTTCAGAGACCTTGAATGTAGAGGATGCAGAGTGGGAAGTCGGGAAGGTAAGAAGCATTCCCCATTGTAAGTTGGGCCCCGGTGGCAGGCAAGCACTGGAGTGGCCTAGGAGCGAGGATCGCTCCTTTTCCGACAAGTGTTTTTCCTTTTCTGTGATCGCCCGCTGGCCAGGTCTTATTAGTTTGAAAACCGAACTGATGAAAAAGAAGGGAAGTGGAAGAATAATATGCATTGTGAATACAGAGCTGATACACAGAATATAAAGTGGCAGAATAAGAACTGTGGGCAAGAAAGGTTTCATTGTGCTCATAAAGGTCAGAGTAACTTCTCAAGTCAAGAGAGGGGAATACTACCAGATATGAATACAAACTACTATTGTCAAAGCCAAAAGAAGACAATAACAAAGCAAGTTAATAAGAACCAAGGTTACCAAAGTCAAGAGAGGGCAATTAAGAAACTGTTGTTTGTAGACCCTATTTCCAGGATGAGAAAGAAGCAATATTGGAAATTGACCTAAGCAAGCATTGTCTAAGCCACAGAAGAACAAGAGTGAGAGAAAGCCATTATCAGCACTTGGTTAAAACAAGGGTGGAAAAACAAGATTGGCAGGAGAGCTACCCTTCTGACAGAGTATTCCGACAAATATACTATTTGTATATTGTGAACCGTGGGTCAAGTCTACGTGAGATACTTGCTGGAGCAAAGAGAATTGTATTCAAACTTTGTTGCAAGAAGGAATTTCCTTATTCTTTTTGAACTGTTGATTGGAATCCTGTTTGAATCTAGGGAAGTGGAACTCACCCAGTTTACAAGAAGAAACAGTTATCAGGTTTTCAACATATTGGCCCTCATTACGACCCTTGCGGAAAGCGACTGACCGGAGCGCCACAGCGTAAATAGCGTTTCCGCCATTGCACGAAGGAGCAAAGTGCGGCCTATTCCGACCCATCGGGCACGAGCACCACGCCACGGCGGAAGTGCAAAGTCCGCGATGGCGGAAATGACCCCAAAACGGCCCACACCGCCGCCGTACGGCGCCCTAGGTGCAATACCGCCACCCCTCTTAGCGGTCACCGCAGTGTGCGCCTACCGGAAAGTACGGTGACCGGAAATATACGGAAACGGAAGTTAAAACATGGGCCCGGAACGGGAAACATCCCGGCGTACACCTATAAAAACACTAAAACCACACAACCACTAAAATCACTACCCTGAAACACACCCCAACCCGTCACCCACCCTAGCGAAACCAAGACAAATGGGAAAAGTAGCGAAGAAAGCGTGCGACCGCAAGCGGCAGGTCCACTTCTCCCGCGAGGAACTCACCGTGCTAACAGAGACCCTCCAGGAGAATGCTGCCGTCGTCTTCTCCACGCAAATGACCAGAACGGCACTTGCAAACAAGAAGACCATATGGGCTCTGGTGGCACAGCGGGTAAGTGCGGTGGGGACCGCACCCCGCACCCCACAGCAATGCCGCAAGCGATGGGACGACCTGCGGATACGCGTCCGCAGCATACTCTCTGCCAACCGCAACATTGCCACAGCCACCGGGGGAGGTCCTGAATCACCCATCAAGTTGACCACCTGGGAAGAAATCTGTGCCTCCACCATCGGAATGGAGAGCATAGAGGGAGTCGGAGGGATGGAGAAAGGAGTGCAGACATCCGAAGATTCAGGTAGGTGGGCCCGATAAAACAATGCCAAATCCACACAGTCCATCCATGTGAAGTACCATGCGTCCACATAGTGCAACAGAAACACATGTCCAGGAGAACGGCCACACACATCGGCCTGATAGCGCACGTTAAAACCCACAATAAATACATAAATAATTAAAAACCCCTAATACACGCACTACACGTGCAGCAGGCACACCCTAACTGCAGGCTGCCAAACAACTGCACCCTCACTCCACACACTAATCAAAGCACCTCCAAGGACCCGACCCAAATCACCCTCAGGTACCACCCCAGAGCATGTGATACAATGCCATTCCAATTCGCACAGACCCATCATTAACCCTCGCCCTCCTTTACTCCACCACAGGGTCCGATCCAAACGACGAGCTACAGGACACCCCTACCAGCACACCTGCAAAGAGGGCCAAGACCAACGGCCAGAGACCCTCCACCTCAGCTGCACGCATCAAGACACGGCAGCAGCACAAATCAGGTGGCAGCACAGAGGAGGGAACATCAACAGGCACCCCAGCAGCCAGCATGCCCACAACACCACCACCACAGGTCCCCCCAATGGATGCCACAGAAGGCACTGCCTCTGGTGGCAGCAGCACCATAGGTGACACCCCATTGATGGCAGCATGCTCCGACACAGAAAACGGGGATGTCGAAGTCAGATCCATCCATGACCTGTCCCAATCCCCCTGTCTGTCCCATCCCGTACAACATGAGGATACCACGCAGGGGCACCCACAAGACAACGACTGGCCATCCCCCCCAAGCCCTGTGGCAAGGCAACATGAGGACAACAGCCCCTCTGTGACACCCCCGCAAATGGGCATGGCCCAGCAGAGGCAACAGTCCCTCGACCAGTTAATCGTGCAACAGCAGCAAATGGCCACGCTCCTCAAGGACCATGCCGATGAATGTGGGGGCACTAAGGCAGACATAGAAACATCAACTGAGACACTTAGGGCAGAAATGGAGAGAGGCACAGAGACGCTGAGGGCACAAATGGAGAGTAGCACCGAGAGCCTGAGAGTCCAAATGGAGAGAAGCACCGAGAGCCTGAGGGGGGAACTGCATGCGACGTCCAAAGACGTATGTGCCGAACTTGCCGCAGTGCGCCGTGTGCTCACTGAGCTCTCGCAAACCCTTAGGGACATGCATGGACGTGAGCAGGCAGACACATCATCCGTTGCAAGTTCCGTCCAGGGCAGCCCCCAACGTAGATCTGGAAGGAACCTGCGCTCCACAGGCAGGGGTGCCCCTGATACCCGCAGAGGGGGCTTGCAATAGTGACAGCCCACTGACAATGAGCATCTTTGGACACTGGGGTTCGTGGGGGAGGTAGGAGGGTGGAGGGGGTGTGTTGGGCTCACTTGGGTGGCGGGTCGATAGGGTGTTCAACATGACATCACATATGCCATAAAAAGTGCACGATCAACCAATGAGATGTGTGGACATTGATTTCTGTGTACTAGGCCATCATAGGCGTACAGTCCATGTTGTGCATGTCCCAGACACGCACAGTGCCACGAGTCCCGTGTCCATGTATCAGCCACCAGGCGTGAGTGCTAGAAGCATGCATCAATGAGATGCTGACGAATGTCACGGGCCTCCGGTGCCTCGCAGACTCCATGAGGTGCTGCCACATCCCCACCCTCATCATGACCATCATCAGGTGCTTGCAGTTCTGCGTCAGGGGGCATGGGCACATTTCTACGTACGCACATGTTGTGGAGCATGACACATGCCATCACCATCTTTGCAACCTTCTCATGGCGGTACAGGAGTGCCCCGCCAGACCTGCTGAGGCAGCGGAAACGAGTCTTCAGTAGGCCGAATGCCTGTTCAATGACTACACGGGTACGTGAGTGGGCATGGTTGTAGTCCTCCTCATGCTGGTCCCGTGGGTTACGGACTGGTGTGAGGAGCCATCTCTTCAGTGGATATCCAGCATCACCTGTATGTGGACGAGAAACGTATGATGTGGAATGCCATTGCTACGTACGCACACCCCCCCCCTTCCTGCCAGGTCATTGCAAAATCACATTCCCCACATAATCATGCATGTAATGAGACTCACCGAGTAGCCAGGATCTGTTCCCTGCGTGTCGCTCCATGTAGCGTGGTATTGTAGAGTTCCTCAAGACCATAGAATCATGGGTTGATCCAGGGAATCGGGCACAACAATGTGTAATGATCCTGTTGGAGTCACACACCATTTGTACATTCAGGGAATGAAATTGTTTTCTGTTGCGGTACTGGGCCTCCATGGCATGTGGGACGACCAATTCCACATGGGTGCAGTCGATGGCACCAATGCAACCCGGTATGCCGGCAAGTGCATGGAATCCCACTTTTGTGTTGGTAATTTCCTGCTCCGAGCGTGGTAGAGAGATGTAGTCGTCTGCGTGCTGCAGGAGGGCATCGAGCACTTGCAATAGTGTCCGTGAGAACAGTGGCTGAGAAATGCCATGTAACTGTCCGACTGTGTGCTGGTAGGTGCCTGTGGCCAGGAAGTGGAGTACAGACACCACCTTCAGTAGGGGTGGGATGGCGGTAGGGCTATCTATCATGCTGACAAGGTCAGCCTGTGTCATGTCCACAATGGCGGCTATGGTGTCCCGGTCCAGACGGTAGAGGGTGTGGATCTGCTCATCAGTGAGGTTGAACGGATGTGCTCGGAGGCGTGGGATTGCGGGCTGCCTGCGTGGTGGTAGTGGCTGTGCTGGCGGCCCTTGCTGGCCCTGCCTTGGCCTCCTCCTCCTCCTGCGTCTCCTTCGTGCGGCCGGTAGCAGTTGGTGTTCGTCTTCTTCTTGGAGTTGGAGTAGTTGCAGTGCTATCAGGTCCCCCAGGGCCAACATCGCGAGTCCTGCCGGTAGCATTTCGGTGTGGTTGTGGGAGGAGACTGGCTGTGCAATTTATGTGTTTTCAGGCTGTATGGCCTCCACCTGTGGTGATTAATTCCACCTGTGCAAGCTGCTCTCCCCTTTGGCCGAGCACGTCCCGCGCACAACGCTGCAAATCTGGGAATGGCATCTTGCTATTGCAATCATGTATTTGTACCCGATGGCCGTGTAACATTGGTTGACATGTTCATTCTGCTGTGGTCCCATTGTTGCACATACTATCTGTGCAGTCGCGAACAGACTTGTGAAGGGTCAGTGGAACGTAGTACTCGAGTAACGGTGGGCCCTCATGCATCACTTTACCGAGTTGCAATGACGGGCGGGGCGTCCCATTTGTGGGTGAAGGCAGTTGACATTTTCACACACAGCCGCACTCGATGGAATAATTAGTGATTTCGAACGGCCACAGATGCCTTTTCGGCGTGATGTTGCAAATGTGGAATTCCAAGGGCGGCGCTTTCGGTTTCCAGCTAGCGGCGAGGAGATGCCCACAGGTCTGACTGCAAATATAACGTTCTGTTGTTCAATGTCCTTGAGACAGGGCCCATGGCGAGGAAGCAATGATTGATATGAATAGTTTGGGATGCGCAATTGCTACGTGGGCGATGAGGCCGGCCGTTCCCACATACATGTTACTTCACAACACTGGAATTACGGGCTGGGGCACTGTGGATTTTGCAGGCTGCATAACGCACAGACTCAATGGATGTTTCTAATGTTATGTGAGTAATTATTCAGGCGTTTTGATTCCGGGGTGAGGGAATGATGAATGGATGCATGGGCAGGGGATTTGATACAGAGTTTGCCATGTACAGGGCTTCTTGGGATCTATCTGCCTCCCCTACGCTATGTGATGCAGGGCTGCCATGGTGGGACCATCGTCTATCTGGCCTTGTTGAGCCCTCCCTGTCTCGACACGCCCTCAGACACTTGTGTCCATGCACATTAACATTCCCATCTGATGGATTCTGTTTTGACAGACGCATGCACAGGTACACTCGTTTGTGATGGTGTTTGCACCTCGATATAGATGGTTAGGAGTCGCAAGTGGTTTTGGGGTGGTGATGATCCTTTGGAGTGGGCTAGCATGCATATGGCTGTGGATTTCGTGTGATCATTGAAGTGAGTTGTTGGAATGTAGTTCTGATGGCCATTCTGTTCTTTTTCTTTTCTTTTGGTTGACAGGTATCTCCTCCCCTTTTGCCACTGCCATCTGTATGCCACTCCTGCAGATGGGTTTTACTCCCGACACCTGCTGCTTCGTGTTAATCAGTGGAGCAGCATTACGATCTTATGGGACGATCGCCAATGGCCCACATGCCCTTACGCAGTACTGGTGGCTCGGAGCAACATTTCGGCCTTTCAGCTGGACTAGTGCCTCCCCATTGGGACGGCCCTGCGGTTCTGTGCGCTTCCATGTTGCCTTTTCGTACGTGAATGTGGCTCTGTGTACCATGAGGGAACAGGACGACACACAAGTAGTGGCTGGTCATTTCTTGCGGATGCAGCCCACAATGGTGATTGGTGTGTAGGAGTTCATGGCCTGATGGCTGTAAGGGCTTGGTGACTTTGATGTGCATTAAATTTCTATTCTGATTTGGCCCGTGTAGCGTTATTCTTTGCAAGTGATGTGGCATATGCCTATTTGGGGGGCGATGTATTGTGAGGAGATCTGCATTGGGTTCCAGCTTCGGAGTTTAGTTGCGTGGTACTGTACTGTGCGCGTTTGCCTACTAAGCCCGTGAGGTCAGGGATGGGGGCTGCCAATATGACAGTTTGAATGTTGTCATGCTCAGGGGCGGGGGATTGGGTTTTGTGTAACAGATGCCGGTCAGCCAGGTGGACTGGTGGAATGATGTGATTCTCGGAATATGGCTGGTCACAGGTGCCTGTGTTTGCGTGCGTTTCTTGGTGGGGGACTGTGGTCATGTCCATTGGGATGGCTTCTGTATTCGTGCCATCTGTGCCCTGCAGCTCCCATTGGCCCCTCTTGTGTTTCTTTTGTTCGTTGCCATGCATGGGTGACTTGTACATTTCAATGGTTGCATTGTGGCTTCATTGCGCCTACGGGGAGTTGTACTTTGTGGGCAGGGAGCGGTGTACAGGCACTCAGTGGGGCCGTTTACGGTTGATTCGCGATGCCGTACTTCTCACCATGGCGGAATGGTACATTACGCCATGCCTGATGGCGTTAGGTACATGTCCGCTAGGGTCGGAATTGGCGTACCGTTGCGCCATGGTGGTGTTTGCGGTTTCGCATGGCGCGCGCGCGCGTGCTTGGTGCAGTTAGCGTTGGCGTTCACTACGGTGTCGCTAATGGCTTCGTATTTTGCGGTGACGGGTCATAGTCGCACCGAGCGCTATTCGATGGCGGTATTGCATTTCCGCCATCGTTTTCCGATTTCCGCAAGGGTCGTAATGAGGGCCATTGTGTTATATCTGAATTGCCATATATCACCTTGTTAAGTTTGTTGTATGTAAAAGTGTGAGGGACAGACTTTTGTTGAAGTGTTTCCTTTATTTTATTTTGAAAAGCAGGGAAATCCTAATCAAGGTAGGGATAGTGAAGCGTTTATCAAATCCTTTTTGAGTTAATAAAATGGCCTTTTATGAAAAATATTCACAAAGTTGTCCTCCTCACATTTCTGACTCCTCACAATATACATTTTATTAAATATGCCTCACCTGCGTGCCTGTATACTACAGAATTGGAGATGAGAGCCTGAACTACATGCCTGTTGGTAGAGCCTTGCATACTGCTCTGTCGTACCAGTGTGCCACGGTATGTGAGAAACATACCTTGCAGTGTCAAGGGGAGCCGCGTTGCTTAATTGTGAGAATTGGGGGCATTGCCGTGAAAAGTGTCCATATTTGGCATATATATATACATAGTATCAAAGAGCAAGTTACAATCATTATAGCACCCACAAGTCCGTTGGAGCTGATTAGAGGAGAGGACATTAGGACTTCTAGACACTCACTGAGAAAGAACAAGACCGTTCATTTGAAGTAAACATGCTATGCAGTCTTTCTCTTACTCCTCCTCATCGCAGTGGGCCCTTTTAATTCATCTGTGCTGATCTACTTGATTGCAGTACAGCTACAGGGAAATAAAATAAATGAAGGACAGGGACCACAATCCAAGAACACAAAAGATAAAGAAACAGCGGAAAAAAAACACATTTAAAGAGGACACTATATTGAGAGTTACTTGTGAAGCTTACTTTAGGGCTGTTCTGGCCGTTACTCTGTTCAATCACGTCTGTGATTGGGGGTGCAGGAGACAGGGCCTTTTAACAGTATTTTTCCTCTGCTGGCTTTTTTTGTACCCGAAATTGGAGAGCCGGATGTGTCCTTGAAGAGATGGATTAAGTCTTTCGAACATTATGCCAATGTTGTGTGTGGCACCAATTATAGTGTGGAGAGAAAGAAATCATTACTGTTCCATTGTTTAAGGTCTGCGGGACAGGAGACATTTGAGAATCTTCCACAAAGAAAATGTGGGAATATGAATGAATATGAGAAGGCGGTCAAGTAAATTGGGAAGCATTATGAAAAGAAACTGAGCACCAAATTGGAGAATGCTACAAATTCGGCAAACAAGTGCAGGAAGAAGTGGAAAGTGTGCAACAGTACATCACAGCACTTAGGAAGCTAGCCGGAACTTGTAATTTCAACAGACAAATAGATGAATGTCTCTGGGATAAATTCATGTTGGAATGCAGCAGTGGAAAGGTCAGAGAAAAATTATGTGTGGAAGATGACCCCTAGTTGGACACTGTTAACTGTTAAGAATTGCTAAAGAAGTAGAACGCACAGAGTAACGTGTTAAAGTTCTTGAACATAGAATGAGAGAGACAAAAATTAAGGCAAAAGGTATGCTGCAACCAGTGGTAGCATCTAATTCTACTGAAGCGATAGCAGCTGTAAGCACCAACCACCCAGTAATGAAGAAAATATTGGATGAAGGAAAGCAGAGAGGAGGATGAAGAAGAGAAGATCCCAGAGGAAGGACAGCCTCATGTAAGGAGAAGGAGTAGTACAAGGGGTAGTAACCAAACGAGATGTTTTAAATGTAACAGCGCGTTGCATGGGTTGACAACTCAGAGTGCCCTGTTTTGAGAATCATTTGTCGAATTTGTAAGGGAAAGGGGCACTTTGCCAGGTGCTGCAGAAACAAGAAAGCCATTACACACTGGATTGGCAGTGATTACCGTGAAGAGGAAGGCGATGAGTGAATCTCACTGGTCGCAGACGGTGAGGAGGAGCTAGATTATTCTGACAGCTCCTACACCATCGTTCCAAATGGGACCAAGCACATCCATCCCCAATTTGTCCTGTGGGTTTACCGAGATATCAGTGACTGCCATGGGACACCTGGAATCCAAACATGCGTTATCACTTCTTTCACAAAGGAAGCAGTCTTGCACGGCCCTCTCAATCTGTAGATCATAGGCTGGCCACCAATAATCGTTTCTTATACTCTGCTTGCTCTTTACGATACCTTTGTGGCCCTTGTCCAATTTTATCACATCGCTTCAGCATGCCAACCTGGTCATATAAGTAATCTTTCACATTCCACAAGGAGGGTAGACCTGCTTTGCTTCTTCAAATATTCTCCTAGTAGGCATCCCCTCCTCCAGATCATCAATGACTTTACACAAACCGATGTCCCGCCTCATGGCCTACTTCCATTCCTCTCGTGGAATGGGTAAGGCGGAACCCTCCAGAACCACCTCAGGCCCTCCACAGACCTCATCCTGGACAAGCAGCCTGCAGCATAATTCTTCACTCCTGGTATCTAATTAACAACACAATTATACTCCTGGAGACGGGACACTATGAGGCGCCCGAGTAAGTAGACAGACAGTTTGCCTTGGCCCACACTACTTTTATTTGAATAATAATAGGAATGGGAAAAATGCCTCACTAGCCAGATCTCTCTGAGGGGTTTCCATGCCTCAACAATTCTAACTAATGAGACAGTTGTCGTCAGAATGTCCAAGATGAATGTACATTGTCCTGTGTCAAAACCTACTCTGGCACTCACACTGTGTTCTTCAAAATCTACTATTCGGGAAATAATATTGTATTTGACTGTCTTCTTGTAGTCTGACGGTATCCTTTTCTTTCTTTACACAACTTCAATGGGTGATTCAAAGTAGAAAGCCCTCCAGGAATGCCATGGGAACAATCCACATCTTGACTGTCCCTTGTCGACACAAGGAACCTCAGGACATCACTTTTTAAATCCCCAATGTGATGAGAGAATCTTCTCCTATCCCGTCCACTATTTAGGAAGTACCTTTCATCCCTCTTATTGTGGATTTTAAATATCACAGGGGGACAATCCCCTTGCCTGGTCTTTTCATTCAAGTTTATTTTAGTGTGTACTTTAGTGATGTTGCTGTCTATACACTCTTTTTTAATCATTTGCGCAGATCCCTCATTATCTCTTTACTTTACTCCAAAGCCTTGTTCTACATAAACAACTGTTTGTTATTTTACTTTTCTCTGGTTCAGCTGGTATGCTCTAGGACGGTTGATGCCAGTGGTTATCCCTATGCCTACTGGAACAAAGAAGAGTAGGCTCTTCTCATGTGCCTCTTTGTTGTAATTCACCTTCTTTCGTTTTTCTTACAGTGTTTGTTATTTTATATTTACTTGTGGGTTGTTGCAAAGGGCTTATGCTGTTTTTTCCTAATGTCAAAATGCCCAGCTTCCCTTCGCTCCTCGTTCCTTACTTCTCAACGCCACGTCCCGGTCCACTTTGTGTTGCTGGCACCAAGTATTGCAGTCTTTGCCAACTCAGCTTTGCTTTCCAACCTCTTGCCATGTTCCCAATTGCAGCGCGGCTCTCTGGGCGTCGCTCTCCCTTTCAGGTCTATTTGCCCTCTTCATTTCATGATACCGCGCTCCTGTCTGCTGGTACTTATTACCCGCTGTGGAGTGCATTCTCTCTGGTCACGGGTCCCTTGTCTACGCATTGGCTGCACCCGGCTGTCGGCTTCCCAAAACCCTGCAGGGTTGCTGTTCACTCCGTCCAACTATCCACTTAGCGTCTGGTAACCTGGACTTACAGCCTCTGGGTGAGCATTTTCCCAGTCCCTGTGTTTACTTTTAGGTTCTGCTGAGAAACCTGTGTCAGGTTGTCCACATCGTTGTGTGGGCGGTCCTCTGTTGGGGCCCAAAGGACATGACGTCCCGGACGTGACGTCAGGGGAAGGGGTAGGGACGGGGAAGGTTTCAGCAGTTCCGCCGATGTGTTTGACTAAAGAAGGTTGCAGCATACCCCGGCTCCCGCGTATTATTACGGCGCAAGCAGGGCCTACTTTGGGGATGCTTCAGAGAGAAGCGGAACCCCAACACTGGCGACGAGCGGGCACGGACTCCCGCTGGCGCCGTGCCGAGGTCTGCGGTCGAGCAGTACAGCGCGTCGGCGTGCCTCGGGCACGGCAGGCGATTCTGTGCGGCCCCGCCTCCCGCGTGACAAGGGCCCGGGGACAGCACACAGGCACCCCGCGCTCACGCCACACGAGGGAGTGCAGGCACGCCCTGTGAGCCCGGCGAACGGGGAATTAGCGCGTGGAGGAGGCCGTCCTCTCGCGCCACGTCGTGAATCACGACCTCCCTTCCACGAGCGGCGTGAGGCCGCGCAGGCCATGAAAACCAAGGCTGCACTAAAAATAAAGGGGTGAGTGAAGGAAGAAGGTCCCCCACACGCAGTAGCAGCGCTGCCAGAGCGCACACCACGCGCAGCCCAAGCCCAGTCACAAGCGCCATAGTCATCCACGGGCACACGGGCTCACCACAGCACCGCAACCATGTCGGACACGGCGACCACGCCAGCAACCTCCTCGGTAGGGGCGGGATTGGCGGCGACGGCGTCTGGAAATGCTGATACAGCGCAAGATAACAGCCAACATGCACACCAGGAGGGAGGAGCATCCCAAGTCATGCACATGCCCAACCCTTTCGAGTTTAGAGACACGTCTAATCCAGGGCCCAGATGGAACATATGGCTCCGAGACTTCAAATTCTACACAGGCGCCATAGGATTGACGGACGACACAAGATTGATAAACACACTGTTCATGGCAGTGGGACCGGCGGTAAGAGACATTGCGGGGGAGCTGCTGAACGTAGAAACAGTCACATACGGGGAGCTACACGCCAAACTGTCTGAATATTTTGCGCCACATACAAACGTAGACTATGAACGCCACATATTCCACACAACAAGACAGAAAAAAGGGGAGTCAATAGACAACTTCGTGATGCGCCTCCGCATTAAACTGAAACATTGTGAATTTCACAGATATTCCAATGAAGAGGCACTCAGGTCCCAAGTAATCGCCGGGTGCCTCTCGCAGCCTTTTCGCAAGCAGCTCCTACAGAAACAAAGATCCCTGGAAGAAATCCTTGCGCTGGCCCACATGGAAGCAGCTGTGGACTCTCAACTGGATAGCCTAGGAAAAGTGTCCATACATCAACACAGTGAGAATACTGAGTCGATCAACTAACTGCATACCCACCCCAATCAAGGCAACAAACACCTCAAAGCCACATGTTATAAATGCGGGTACGAATACCCACACACAGGGGAATGCCCCGCTGTAGGACAAAAGTGCGCCGCATGTGGGGGAATGGACCACTAAAGGGCCATATGCAAAAACGCCCCAACCCACACACCACCTAAACATCGCTACCAAGACAGGCGCCGGCACACCTGCCAGAGTCCACCCAGACCCGCAGTGGACAACAAAAGAAGGCAAGCCAGAAAAGAAGACAGCGACCGCAGAAGCCGATACACACGCGAAGATAAAGGCTCGTCAGAGGACACGAGACGATCACACAGACGGCGTTTCGTAAGATATGTTGAGACCAGGTCCCCCACTAGCAGCGACACCCCGTCGTCAGAGGAGGATCAAAGGAGAAAAGGATACGTGTGGGCCCTTCAGGACAACACAGCGGCCACCCAGCACAGCCCCATTTTGACACTTCAAGTGAATGACACCCCACTAAAATTTCTCGTAGACACCGGAGCGACGGTCAACATTATCAGTGAAAGCGCATATCAGTCGCTGACCACACGGCCCAGAATTAGAAAAGCCACAGTAGACATATATCCCTATGGCTCCAAGACACCCCTGCCATGCAAAGGCATGATCACAGCCTGGTGCACACATAAAGGGCACTCCGCAAAGGTCACGCTATACATTTTGGACACAGAAGCTAACAGCAGATGCATATTGAGCTTCCGGACAGCAGTTGACATGGGACTAGTACACATCTTATACCAGCTGATGGCCCACAAGTGCTTTGCCAAACTTGATGCAATCGAAAACTCATTCCCTAAGCTCTTCACTGGCCTAGGCAAACTGCGAAACAGGAAAGTACACCTCCACATTAATCCTCAGGTCAAACCAGTGGCCCAACATTATCAAGGCATTCCATTCAATATCCAGAGACAGGTGGAAGAAGAGCTGGACAAGCTCATCAAAATGAACGTCATAGAACCTGTGTCGGGCCCGACGCCATGGGTATCCCCCATCGTCCCCGTCCCCAAGAAATCACCAGAAGGATCCATACGCTTATGCGTAGACATGCGCAGAGCCAACACCGCCATTGAAAGGGAAAGGCATCAGGCGCCCAGGATCACGGACATGATTCATCTTCTTCACGGGGCGAGAGTTTTCTCCAAGTTAGACCTTACGAAAGGATACCACCAAATTGAAATTGCACCGGAATCCCGCTACATCACCACATTCGTCACCCATCTCGGCCTGTTTCAATACAAAAGGCTCAGCTTCGGCATATCCTCTGCCGCTGAGATCTTTCAGGAGGAAATTCACAAGGTGAACAGACACGTCCCCAACTGCCTGAACTATTCAGACGACGTCCTGGTCTACGGTAAATCACAGGAAGAACACGACCTGGCACTGCACAGGGTATGCCAAGCACTGGACGACGCAGGGCTAACCTTGAACAAATCCAAGTGTGAGTTCTCGAAAGGATCTTTGAGGCTTTTCGGGCACATCTTCTCGGATAAAGGCATGAGACCCGACCCGGAAAAAGTAGAGACCCTCAACTCAGCCACGCCCCCCGTGAACACCACAGACCTAAGGTCGTTTCCAGGACTGGCCAGCTACTGCTCCAGATACCTGAAAGACTACGCCACTGTCAGTAACCCCCTGCGTTTACTCACCCGGAAGGACACACCATTCATATGGTCGAAAGAGTGTCAAGCAGCGTTCGAGGCGATAAGGAAGGCCATCACACAGGCAGAAGACATGGCATACTTTGATGCCAGCCGTGACACCGAACTAATAGTGGATGCCAGCCCGGTGGGACTCGGCGCCATTTTGACCCAGAAAGACCCCAGGGAGCCACACATCACACATGTGGTAGCATATGCCAGCCGGAGCCTGACAACCACGGAACAGGCATACTCGCAGGCAGAAAAAGAGAGCCTCGCGGTCGTCTGGGCCTGCGAATATTTTCATCTCTTCCTGTTTGGCAAGGAATTCGCCATCATCACCGACCACCAGGCACTACTCACCATATACGGGAGCCCGAAGGCCAGGATGCCGCCGAGAATAGCCAGAGGATAACAGATTCCAAATACAGCACCGTACAGGGAAGGAGGAAAACCCAGCAGATTACCTCTCCCGGCATCCCATGTCCACGACAGCATCTCAACCGTCCATAGCGGACGCGTACATAAATTACATCATGCATCACCTGCAACCACTCCCAGTAGGGTGGCAGGAACTAGCGATACAGTCAGAGGCGGACCCAGCGCTGCGAATCGCTCGACACTGCCTACAGACGGACAAGACGACCCTCATGAAACATCAGGCCAGAGGAGAATCGGAAACTACGAGGGAAGACGTTAAGTGGCTGGACCAGGTCCGGGAAGAGCTGACTGTGGTAGAGGACAACATTATATTAAAGGGATGCAAGGTCGTCATCCCGAGAACGCTCCGGGAGAGGATAGTACACCTAGCGCATGAAGGACACAGAGGCGTAGTCGCCACAAAGCGCCTCCTTCGCCAGAAAGTCTGGTTCCCTCAACTCGATCGCCTGGTAGAAACCGTCGTGGGAAGTTGCCACGTGTGTGCGCAAGTGGCGCCCCCGCCACATCCAAACCCACTACAGTCATCACCGCTGCCAAACAAAGTGTGGGAGGAGCTAGCAGTAGATCTATTCGGACCACTGAACAACGGGACACACGTGGTCGTACTTATGGACGAACACTCAAGATACCCGGACGCCCAGATAGTAGAGAGCAGCGCCACATCGAGCGTCATTCCGGCACTCGACGGGATGCTCTCTGCCTATGGCATCCCCAAGATCATAAAGTCCGACAATGGTCCCACATTCATAAGTCAAGACTTCCAGCAATTCGCAAAGTACATGGGGTTCCAACATCGACGTATAACCCCCCGATGGCCTCAGGCCAACGGCATGGTCGAAAGGTTCATGGCCAACATAAAAAGGACCCTCCAAATCGCCCATGTGCAAAACAAGCCATTCGAGCAGGCCCTTAACCAATTACTACGAGAATACAGCCACACGCCCCACATTCCGACGGGAGTGTGCCCAGCAGACCTGCTGTTCCGAAGACCAATCACCACGAGACTACCGGAGGACCCGAGGCCACAAGAACTGACGCCGCTAGAACAAGAAGCGAAAGCAAATGACACCGCGAGGAAAGCAAAGACAAAAGAGATCACGGACAGGAAAAGGAGAGCTCGCGAGAACATAATGCAACCAGGAGACGAAGTATGGCTCAGGCAACCCAAGAATCGGAAAGAAGAAGCCACCTTTGCACCCACACCCCTGGTTGTGACGCACAAGAAGGACTCCATGGTCACAGCACAAAGGGACGACTGCTCAATGGTGACCAGGAACAGCTCGTACTTCAAACGAGTCAGACTGACTCAAGAAGGTCAATGGACATGGGACAGAGACAGCGACGAGGACAGACCACGTGAAGAAGCGTACCAAGGAGACGGGGAAGAGTCAGAAGGCGAGGCACACCTCCCCACACTCGCCAGGGAAGGACCAACCCCGATTAAGGCAAAACGACTGCAGAGGAGCTGCATGAAGCCAATGCGACTCATCGAGGAGATGGGATAAGAGGGGAGCCCCTGAACTCGCATGTTAAAAAGGGGGGAGATGTCAGGTTGTCCACATCGTTGTGTGGGCAGGCCTCCGTTGGGGCCCAAAGGACATGACGTCCCGGACGTGACGTCAGGGGAAGGGGGAGGGACGGGGAAGGTTTCAGCAGTTCCGCCGATGTGTTTGAATAAAGAAGGTTGCAGCATACCCCGGCTCCCGCGTATTATTACGGCGCAAGCAGGGCCTACTTCGGGGATGCTTCAGAGAGAAGCGGAACCCCAACAACCTGCTTTATGCGTTGAACAAAGATGTTCCCTGTACTGCGGGAGCCGACACCATGGGGTCTTTGGAAGACAGCAGTAACTCCACTGCTCAAAGCCTTGGTTTCTGGCGGCTCTGGGACTTTTGCAGTGTTTTTCTGGTGTTCTTCTTAAATATGGGGTGCTTTGGTCCACTCTCCTTTTCCTCTCTCTGTTGCACCAATTTCCTTCTTCTTTCCGTCGCCCCACGTTTCCAATTACTATGCACTTGACTCTTTCGCTACTAACACGTTTCCTTCTACTGCTTCCACAGTTACTGCTTCCATAACCCATAAGAAACAAACTGTAGTCTTTCTTCCCTTTTATAAGTTACCTGAGGAGACCTAAAAAAAGGGACTAGAATTGTGTTTCTGGTCGTCTGATCTTCTTTCCTCTACACGTGGTTTCCTCGTCTCAGTACCACTCACATCTAGTATTGCTTGATCTTGTACGTGAGTCTTGAGGGTGGTCAAAGTGGCTTGTGTTGGTGTCAGACATGCTAGTGCAGTGTCTTTTTGGGGAAAATTGGGGACATACCCCATGGGTTCGTCACAACACCCATCTCCTGATTCTGCCCAAGACCTTGTCTAATCCTTTAGATGTTAATGTATCCACCAGTGGTTTATGGTTGGTATGAGATTCACAGTTTGTTCCCAAGACAAAACATCTAAATTCCTCAGCAGCCCATTTTATTGCAAGCACTTCTTTCTCGGTCGTGGCATAGTTCTTCTCAGAATCAGAACCTTTCAACAACCTGGAAGCAAAAGTAATGTGGAACTCCTTCCCCCCTTCCACCTGGGTCACAACTGCTCCTGGGCCAACATTACTGGCATCCTTTGTGAAAATAGTATTTCTCCCACTCCTGAAATGTTGTAACATGGGTGCTTCCGCTAACGCTCTTTATAAAATTGAATTCCTCCTCACAAACACTGTTCCAGATGCATGCTCCCTTCGTTTTGACAAGGTCCCTCATGACCACTTTGTGTTTTGCAAAGTCACAAATTAATTTTCCATAGTACTCGGCCATGCCGACAAGCGTTCATCCCTGCTGGCAACAAACAAGGATTGGCATCACCTCAATAACCTTTGCTAAAACCAGCCCTCAGCAGAGATATTCAATTTCCTGCCTGTTAATCTTCCATTTTTCACAGTTCAAAGTAATTCCTGCAGTTCGCAGCTTCTTGAAAACTCCCTCTGACCTGTTGTGAACATCCAAATTGTCGGCATAAACCAGAATGTCATCTTGAAAGCACAAAAGGCCTTAATCGCCATCAAACAAACGATGCATAAGCTTTTGAAAAACAGAGGGAGCTGATATGAGTCCAAATGTCACAACTGTGTCACTGGAGCACACATTGGCACCCATCACGGACTATTTGGGACCATACTTGCCAACCCTGCAGATTTAGGTGGTAGGCTACTGCTTTTTAAGCAGTCCTACAGCCTACAGATTTTGTTTATAGATCCTACCGATTTATGGCTCCCCGGGCTGCTGTCTGACTCAAGCACAGTCAGAAGCCCTGCAAGAGCAGCATCCAATCATGCACGATGGGGAGGTGGGTGAGTTATTGGCCCACACATTTCATTGATGCCAACAGTATTTGCAGCCAAGGTTTGACCTGATGTCAGATAGGGACAGGCACTCAGCCCTGCGCACAAGGTCCAGGCAAGTGTCAGAGCATGGGTGAAGCTGCTAAGAGCTACGAATGTCTTCTGTCTGATTGTTAGTCATGTAATTAAAATGTGGAAATTAATGCATTCGATTTTTTATACATGATATGATTTGATTTGACATGCCAATGTGCTGAGTGTAGTCAGTAGCAAACTGAACATTGCTTGGTTGTGTCGGTTTGGTCTGATTATAAAAACGGAAAAGCTGCCAAGGTTGCCAGGGATTAACTGGAAGTTATACAGTTTAAAGAAAAGTTTCAAGCGTGGCCACTTACAATATTTCCCTCAAGTGTATGGTTGGTTATATTTGAAAGCTCCAGTGGCACTGGAGTTGACTGAAAAGTTAAATAGGTTTGTCACACTGATGTATTAGGTTTCGTAACTTTTTTCTCACCAAATGTCATTTAGATGTTTTTTTTTTTACAGATTTTACCACCTTTTATACTGCAAAATGTGGAGGGAGATCCTGGCATCCCTCCTTCCACCCCTAACCCCACACCCCCTCCATACCATACCTCAACTTACCACATATAGATTTGAGGTAAAGAAATGTGATAGAAAATAATTCAGCAAAATGCCATTCGCTGAAAGTGAGGACTAGCTGTCAGACTACCTATGCAAGTTTGCCAGTCCAGGAAAAATGCTGGCAAAAGTGCAAGTAATTCCATGACCAGCACTTTTCCCTGAACGGAAAACTACAGGGCTGGAGGTAAATCAGGCCCCCACTGGCCAAAAACAGCGGGTATTTCTGGCAACGGTATTGCCAGTGCCAGAAATACCGGAAATCTCCTCCATGGAGTTCTATGGGACTCCATGGAAAGGGGATTTAATGCCCTTTTCCGCCACCTGTAACATTCCGGTAACTCGGGGATATCAGGTGGCGGAAATGGTAGGTCAGTTTGCTGGTATCCCGCCGTAATTAACAGCAGGATATGGGCAAACTTGTAATGAGGGCCAATGGCTCTCCTTAAGAGTATGGTTGAGTGGCAAAAACGTATCTGTAGCGGATTTACTGACACTTTTACTGCTCTGCCATTTTCTGAGTTTGGGCTTTCCAGCATCATGCTTTAGGTAAATCCTCCAACATTCTGTGGAATAATCAGTGCAATTACCGCCCGTGGTAATTCTGATAAAAACCCCATGGAGTCCTATGGACTCCATAAAATGGGGACTAACTACACCTACCACCACTTGTAATAATCCATGGTAAATCAGCAGGACCAAGTGGCGGAACGGTAATTCTGTTTGGCAGTATTCCAGCAGATTTACCACCAGAATACTGCAAAACTCATAATGATGGCCAATGTATCAAATTTGAAAACTATTATACTCTGTTGCTGATACCTCCCATGCCATCATTTCCTATGATGTCATCATATTGCTATTTACAATTATTTTTATTATTTTATTTAATCCTATATATTTTTGGTCAGAGAATGTTGGCATGCATGTGGGACTCATTCATCTCCATAATCCTCCCTGGACTATACCTATTCGTACATTTTTTCTTTACTTTCCGTTTGCACGACTTTGGTATTTAATAGCTTAATTCCACAAACTACATATCCCATAATGCCATAATGCACCTTGTGGCAGTTCTCATTCCCTGGCTATTACTATGCAGCAGTCTTAGAAATACAATCCCCAGAAGCCTTAGAGGTTAGTGCTGCTTTCACTTTCCCAGGACCAGAGAGGGAGGAGGCAGATTACCTTCAGGTATGCTGCTCCAGGTGCTGCTAATGAGCCTGCTTAAACACAGGGCAGGTCAGGATTTAAGCAGCTGCCTGCAGGAGCACGGGGCTCTTACATTGAGTATGCTCTTGGATTTCTGCTGTGTCCTATTGCTTCCAGAATCTGCTCCTGCTCCTGTTCCAGTGCCTTGTGCTCTCTGCTTTGCGACCCTGCTACTCTGCACTGCCCTGCCTTCTGCCATGCACCTGCTCCCCTTCTTGCAGTCCTCTGTTCCCTGACTGCAGCCCCTTGCTCTCTACCACAAATGATCTTGTTCCCTGCCTGCATTCCCTTGTTCTGTGCCCATAGTCTTACCCTAGATTCCAGTCCTGAGTTTCCTTTTTCTCTGTCTGCAGTCCTGCCCTTGTCATTGCAGTCCATATTTACAGTTCCTTGTTACCAGTCTAAAGTTCAGTCCTCAGTATCTTAGTCAAGAGTTTTGATCTTGAGTTTTCTTGTTCCTGGTCTATAGTTCAGTCCGCTGTTCCTTTATTCCGGTCCTTATTTTATAGTATGCAGTTCCAGTCAACTGTACACTTCCACTTAGATTCTTTTCTTCTTGCTTTTCCTCATTCGTTACTGATCTCTGTCCTGAACCTTGCTCACTTGGACTTCCTATATTTTCCCTGGATATTTCTGTTACTGTTCTTGTCCGCACTTGTGCTTCTGTAATTCCTTTGTTCAGAGTCTGGCTGCTGAGTTTTCTAGCAGGCAATCTCTGCCCCTTTCCTTTGTCACGTTTCAGTATTGTACCATATGCCATGTTGTTAACAGAGCTTTGGTTCCTGTTTCAGGAGGCAGTCACTGTTCAGTTCCTGCTGGACCCGTTCAGGCTTCAGTCTTAGGAGTACTGTTTTCTTGTTCGTGCCTTAGGGTCCACGCACAGACACCCACTCCTTTCCATGAACATTCAGAGTGGGGCCCTGTAATAGTAACCAACTCAGAAGGCTAGGGCTTCACCTGACCCTGTGGAAACTCTTCCCCCATTCTGTGTACACCCCAAGTGGGAACCTAACGTGTTTGTCTTACTTGTACTCCCTGACCCTTTCTGTTCACTGCCTTTGTTGCCTGTCTATAGTACTTGCCTATCCTTTCTTGTCTGTAGGACTCCTTACACTCCTGTCTCTTGTGTACTTTTCTCCTCTCGGCCTTGTGGGCACGTCTCTGCCCTCAAACCCCTGACACCAAATGACATATGTTTGTATTGTAACAACTCCCCTGGGGTAATGAAAGCTGGTAAGCATCTGGAGTCTCATGCAGTCTTACCTGATGGTAATGTGAGGTGCAATGTGGAGCAGTACCTGGCCGAGCCCATTGTTGAAATGATTTCCTGAATGTTTTGTAACTGATATCTCTGGCACAACACACTTATTCAATTCCCTCAAGTCCATACAAATTCTAAGCTTGCCAGAGCTATTCCTCAATATGACCAGAGAAGACACCCACTTGTGTCAATGCTTTCTATACTGTCTTGTCCTTATAACTTCTCTCATGGACAAAGAAATCATGTAATTTCTGAGCCACCGGTGCACAATTGTCTTTCATGTTTATGTGGTGCACAAATCTTCATAGATATCCTATTTTATCCTGAAACACTAAATCCACTAGATGACCCTTGCCTTGTGCACTCTCAACAGACAACACAGCATCAGCTGCAGTCGGGTCCAGCTTGACTTAAGTTTCTTCTGATGTACCCAGCTCAACAAGGAAGTTGTGCCTCTCTTTGATACATATATCTTGCCCCTTTATTCTCTGTCCTTGAATTTCAGTCTTGCACAGAACCATCCTAAAAGGCCTATTTTGGCTCCACCATAGGCTTTTAGGTTTAGATCAACTTCTTTAAGATACTTGTGTCCTAACTTTTTCCATTCCCGTTGTGGCATGAGTGTATTTTTGGCACCAGAGTCGATCATCATAATTACAGGGTGGTGGAACACTTCAAGAGGGTCTTGAAGGAGGCTATAAGGTGGGCGTGGGCCAATGGAAGGGACTGGAAATTTGCTGTAAGGGAATCTGAAATAGCTCACAGGTTCACCCCCTCACTGCACCACTGGAGTTTCACCTTTTGAACTTAGCAGGGGGAGGAAGGTGAATACCAAATGGCTGCCCCCTTCGATGGGGAGAGCTCCTGTGACAGAGAGTAGGATGTGCAGTATTGTTGTGAACATTAGGAGGAGTCCGTTCAGAAACAAATTGCTGCCCGACAAGACTGTTGTGAGGCGAAGCAGCCCTCCTGAAGTGGGGGACATGGTAAGATTCAAACTTCCTATGGGTTTTAGGAGTGGAGTTTGTAGGTGGTCAAAACTGAAGTGAAAGAAGTGTTCAGGCATGCTCTTAGGTTGGAAGATGGCAGCGTGTGGAATATGGAGAGGGGGATGTTGGTGTGAAGGAGATGTGCTGGGGCTGTAAGTGGTGATGGAGTGTGTGACAAGAACACTGGTGGTGATTTTTCCTTCCTGACTGAAACAGATGGAGGACCACTGCATTTGAGGTCTGGAAGAAAGTATCGGAATCCAGATTATCTCAAGGAATATGTGTAAGAGAAGACTCCGCAGCTAGGTGAAGAAGATGGTGGAACTTTGTGAAGAGAAGGGTGTCTGCGTGTAGTGTGGCTATCTTCACATTGTGGATAGCCACGTGAAGCCCTGCATCTTGGAAGGTTCCAAGAAGGAATGCAGAGACGTGGAGACGGGTGTTAAGCAGCAGGAGAACTGGGGATGGAGCAAGCGTGGGCAGGCTCTATATATAGATTGCAATTTAATAAGCATAGTATTACTTACCTCTCGCCTGCGCACATGTATACTACAATTACACTCTAAACTTTTATGATGTGTGTTAGTCCTGTTCAATATCACTGGCCATGAATGCATGCTGATAGAATGTTGGTGTATGTATGATGGACAGCTCAGGGGAATGTTGAGTGAATGTGATGCGTGAGTGTTCCACGAATGTCAGTTGGGGGTCTGACCTGGATGTGAGAGGATGGCCGGTGGGTGTGTCTATGCATATAGCTACCTACCCATGTATCCTGTAAATACCTGCAAGTAACTAGATGTATATATGTACCTATGCACAATAAAGCAATCTGGATTAACTGTTATGGCTCCACAGCTGGTCTGTGTGTGGACATTGATCATCACTCCAGGGTATTTGACGTTGGCTACGAGGATGGGATGGAAAACATACATGGGAAAGGAAAGAGGCGGACAGAAGCAACAGATAATAAGTAAGGAGAGCTGTGGGGGGAGAGCAGCCCATATGTGCCGCCCACTGTTCCCCAACTGATCAGAATACCATCCTCATCCAGCAGTATTCTCTGGACCCACTGGGTGATAGCCCCCAGCCTCCATCTGTCAACCAGACATTTGATTGAAAGCAGTATCCTGTCGCCTGCATCACTATTGAGATCTCGATAACATTTAAAAGCACCTGCTAAAGGGAGCACTGATAGGATTCTGACAGTATCAGCATGTTATGCAGTGGATGTGACAACAATATTAATATAGATTTGCTGATCTCTGATTTGGGAGGTGTGCAGGCAGTGACTACCATCATCACAAGAGAAGTGATCCCTGTGCCTAAGTCGCCTGGTTTCAGCGGGAATTTTCTTCACTCAGAGAACATAGATGCGGCCTGAAACTTGCAGCCCAACGGATTGAAATTAGGCCAGAAATGCAAATGGGGGCACGGCAAGTGTTCATGATTTCTGCCCAAGAAGGCAATTCGGGTGCGGAAGGCATGTCGCAGCAGCACTACTAGAGTTAACTGTTGGGCTTGTTTCTCTTTGCCATACGTTGATATTGTGATGACGTCAGCAACGGTCAATGCTATTGTGTTCCATTGCCCAGCAATCTCATTGTTAACAGGTGTCAAGCTAGAGGCGAGGGACTTGAAACATGCCCTGCGTGTATGATTTGTGAGGTATTTTTCCTCTGACTGGAAGACTTTTGGCATTCAAAAAAAAAGAAAAATATGACTACACGCTGTGACTGCGAATGTTGTAAACAGAGGGACATTGGTGCTTTCATCTTAGAGTTAAAGCAAACAAAAAAATTGTTCTTTGCGCACAGAGATTGAAGTGTCCCGGGTAAGACAGTTTCATTAACAATTGAGATGTGAGAGAGAGCACTCCAATTTTGTTTGAACAACATTGCAGAGGAAAATGGACTCTGCTTTGTTCCAGTGTACGACTTTGTTTTGTTCCAGTGTACGATCATCTAGTTCTGCATGATAACCTCAGGGAACACAAAAGGAATGTTGCTTTGCAATGTTGATAATGCTAAAGAGACTGTTTTGGGAGCTTAAAATGAGAAAATAAGGATTCTCGGTTTGCTTTGGAAAGGACTTTGGGATTAAAGAGTCTATAACATTTTTAAAGTGTTTTGGTAATTTGAAAATATAGATTTTTTTTTAAAAAAAGGAAATTATAAAGAATTCTGATTTTGCTAAAGAAAGTGTTTAAGAATTTTAAAAAGCAAACAATAAGGAATTTCAATCGTGCTATATATATTTTTTGATACAAGAGCACTATCCACAGTATATGAATTAGAGAAATGTTTCATATGATTTTGAAAGGAATTGCATTTGGAGTATTCAGTGATAATGTTACACAGTGTTGTGGGCCGTTGTCTTGTCATGCAATGTTATGTATCGTGGCCTAACGATGTGGATTACATGAAAATGTTGGTTCACATAACACATTTTGGATGACATGGTGTCATCGGATACCTAGCGCATCATTGTTTTGCTGGCGCTAAGGCGGTTAAAAAAAAGTGTCTTTTATTTGGAAATGTGAAATACACCATGTTGTGACGTTACCAGGTGCCATTAGGGTGCAGCCACAAGGATGAGAATTGCACCAGGTGATGGCTAAAAAGGTTTGACGGTCCCAGTTATTGAATATTTGGCTAGTCATAGAGTCCTCTAGTTGGGAAGTAGAGGTGAGTTATACAAAAAAAAGGAGGATAATTATCCCTCATAGAAGGAAGGGATAAAGTATAAATCATTCAAGAATGTTACAAGAATATGTTTAAAGATTTTATTAAGAGTGCACATCATAGGAAAAATTGGGAAAATGTCATTAGGAATGCGCATCACGGGAAAAATTGGGAAAATGTTATAGGAAAATGCTTTGATTATGCACCATGAAAAATGTATGGTGGCACGCAATTTGGGCATGATAGAGGATCTAAGTTGTTGTGTCCTTGATGTAGCTACATGTACATATGTTGGCCAATGGTTTATTTCTGTAAATTTTTTTTCTTGTTGTAGACAACTATGTAGAGGTTAGTATTCTTTTAATTTCGAATGTGGTACTGCCAGTGTACCGCCTGTTCAATCTATTATTTGTAGGTGTGTGCTTTTTGTGTGCATGAATACAGATTGTGTGCGTCTGTTGTTGTCTGATGATAGGGTGCATATTTTTTTTGATGATGTCTGATGAATGGATGTATATGTTGTTTTAATGGTGGTTTGTACTCTTGTTGGGATTTACTGGTTGGATAGGGATTGGGAGCTGATTGCATAGCTGGTTTTTTGGTTTGTGAGGGTGGAAGTTGTGTGGATTACGTACCCCTCCTGTGCTTGCTGTTCCTGGCATGGGCAGCACTACTCTCCCTGTGTGTTAGTTGGTTTGGACTTTGGTGGTCTGTATGTTCCGTGCAGGCACGTTGCACCCTGATCCGGTGTTAGGTAATTGCTGATCCTTTCCCCCATCCTGTTTACCCGCCTTTTGGTGTATAGATTGTATTCCATTGGTTCCCATTTCTGGGTGTTTGTGCCAGGGCGTGGCAGACCCTGTAGGCGGGGGTGGCAGCTCTGG
Organism: Ambystoma mexicanum; assembly: GCF_040938575.1. Taxonomy (NCBI): domain Eukaryota; kingdom Metazoa; phylum Chordata; class Amphibia; order Caudata; family Ambystomatidae; genus Ambystoma; species Ambystoma mexicanum. The sequence goes on along the minus strand of NC_090929.1, from coordinate 686,826,913 downwards.
GTGGAAGGTTGCTAGGTGTGGAAAGAGAATGCTGTGTGACTGGTGTTGCATCTGGGTGTGCATGTTGTTTGTGGTGTGTGTGTTTTCTGTATGATAGGAAGATGTTGTGGAATATGACTGTTGGTGGGAAGGGAGATGTTATAATGTGAGTTAGTCCTGTTCAGTCTCATTGCCCATGAATGCACGCTGATAGAATGTTGGTGTATGTATGATGGACAGATCAGGGGAATGTTGAGTGAATGTGATGGTTGAGTGTTCCATGGATGTCAGTTGGGGGCCTGAGCTGGATGTGAGAGGATGGCCGGTGGGTGTCTCTTGTGTTACTTGATATATATGCCTATATCTACCAGCCCATGTATTCTGTAACTACCTGCAAGTAACTGGAGATGTATACATGTACCTATGAACACTAACATAGCTCTCAACCATTTGTGTTGAAAAGGAGGGTGAAAACACCAGATTTTGTTTTTGGTGGGTGAGAAGCCATTGAAACGAATGGGCGTGCAGGAGGCTTGGTGGGTGAGTCAGCTGTTTACAAGGCGGTTGACACCTACCAAAAGCGTGTAAGTTGAGAGCTATGCAATAAAGCAACCTGGATTTACTGTTATGGCTCCACAGCTGGTCTGTGTGTGGACATTGATCATTACTCCGGGGTATTTACGACATAAAGTGATCTGCAAATCAACCAAAGACCAAACTAAACCAACGTGTGAAATGCTGGAAAACTGTGAACCTCGAGGGAAAGAAACTGAAGAATGGGATTTGAACCATACTGAAGATGAAACTAACTTCCTCATCCACTGCACCAAGTGGTATGATGGTATAAGAAGCGACTAATTTAGAGACTTATGACAGTATAAGAAGTGACTAATTTAGAGACTTTACAACAGAAATCTGAGACTAAATGATTAACAAAATATTATGTCGAGAACTGTAACGCAGCAGAAAAAGTAGCAGAATACCTGGCTGCACAAGATAACATACCGAGATCAAAGATGTGTTATGATGTAGAGTGTTGTATTTTGGTTCCATTAGGAATGTTCTTCTTGTCTGGTTCTGGAACCTGCTCTCAGAACCAGACAAGAAGATGCCTGATTAAAGGAGGTTGGCGACTTCCTATTAATAAACTAGTTAAGCAGATAGAACCACGTCTGATTTTCATTATAACAAGAAGTACGCTCAAACTGTATACACAACAGACTTGCGTAGATGATTGATAAGAAAAATACATATGCATGACTCTGATTTTGTCATGCCAATAAAGCACTATTGAATTGTATTGGCAGGTGTTTCTGGCTATACTAGGAGCGGCAGTGCCCCGCCGCTCCAGCAGAGGGCGCTGCCGTAGCCATGTTGCTCAAGCACTTGCCCATCGCCGCAGCCTGTTTCCTCGTCCCTGACGCTGTGTGTTTGTGCAGCGCGAGTTCCTGTCAGTGTGCTCGGCTCTGTGGCTGCGAGCAGTGGCATTTTCGGTCTTTGGAGGCGGCTGCGTTCACTTTAGGTGGTCCAGGCATGGCAGAGGCTGGGGGCGGCGGGGGGGAGGAGGCAGACTCAGGAGGTCCAGCACTGGCCGGTGACAGCCGCACCGACAGCCCGGAGCCCGAGCTTAAACACCCCGGCTGGAGTTCGAGTCAGTTCCGACCTTACCCCTTCAAGACCCGGCCCATCTCACGGCTGCCGCACGGAGACCCGCGAGCTGAGAGTCTCCTCGACTGTGAGGTGAGAGAGGGCGAACCTAGGGCTCGCAGCAGGCTTTAGAGTTTAGAGAGTGGACCGTTGCACCTGGACAGGCATGACAAAGGTGTCATGCAGGCAGGTTGTTGTGATTGGGGAGCTAGGGTAGAGCACCCAGACAAGGATACCGAGAGTAGTAAGTGTGGTGAGGCAAAAGCACACATCTGCAAGGAAGTGGGCTGGAGACCAGGCAAAGGTAGCGTGAAGGACGAGATTTTTGGAAATGATGGAGATAGTAGGGAAGGGGTTCTCTGGCAATGATAACGGAGAACGATTAGGACTGGCCTGGGAGACTAGGGCACCGGGTAAGCGCAAAAGGAGCATTGCACAGGCGTCAACCTAGACAGTGAAACAAAGTGACGAGAAGATCGGGCTCTTAGTAGTGCAAGCAGACCAGGGGTGTATCGAGACTAAAATGTCGGGGATTAGGGCGGCTAGCCATTCAAATGTTGGCAGGGGGGCTAATTTAAGAGACTGGGGAGGAGCACATTTACTTGTGTGGGGCCATGTTAATACTTTGCATATTCTAATGAGAATATTGTTTGTGAAGCTCCAATTTTAAAAGCAGTTCACTTTTCTCCTTCATGTCTGACACCACACACTTGAGGACTGCTGTGAGAATGAGGTGTCTCTAGTCCCTACCCCCCCCCTCCAGTCACTTCGCTGACATGCACGTGCTAACACCCTAGTATTATGATTTCAATTGCCTAAAAACGCATGTATACAGTTGCTGACAATGACATGCTTTACATTAGGAATTGCCGGGCCTCTGTTTACTGTGCAGCAGAGGGCAACGTTTATAATCTGTGTCCTGTCCTGCCGCAACTCTGTAGGTCAGCCATATTAAATCAACATTTCGGGAGGGTGAGAGGTTACTAAAACACTATCTGCCCAATGGTCGTTGCACCACTGAAGCAGACTCAGGAGGAAGAAGGGGAATTCTGGGTAGGAAGGACTCGTCCCAACTACAGGAAGCATTGCTGAAGGTATCGATAGAACAGTGTCATTCTCATAACGTATCGTGTTTCTGTAATCCTTTGTTTGACAAACATATATTGTAAAAAGATGTAGTAATGTTCCGTTGTTTTTAACCCCTTGAAATGAATCTGTTAATGCTTAACAGCCTTTAATTTTCTACAAAAATGTTCAGTAGATCTGCTATAATTCAGTACCCGCCCCTTATACACATTATAGTAACTTAAACCTATGATATAATAATGGTAATGGCTATTCTACTCTCTGCCTCCCAGTGACTGTGCCCTGACGGGGGAATAGAAAAACAGCATATTAGTGCCGCACGTAGAATATTTTCTAAGGTGGATGATCATTTGCGAAAGCGTTCAGTCAGATGTGAGCCTACCCGTTTTCCAGCGAAGTGATTAAATGAGCTGCGTTTAGAGTTGCAAACAGTGTTCGGGCTTTTGCACATTCCAACTCGAAGTACTTTGGTGTAGTTATGTCATTAGTTGGAAGGTTCTGGTATTAGGAGTAAACTACAATGGTCTTCTTTGCGTGGTGTTGACTGCTCAATAACAAATTGCCTTTACCCGTTGCTTATAGTCAGTAGTAGTTGGTTGTGCAGGCCGAGAATCCCAAACCTCGAAAATTCTTTGAGACCCTGCTCGACTTTATGGTATACCCCTTAGTGTACTAAAAATCATGGTGACGAACGAAGAAACGTTAGCAGCAATAACATATGTCCCTTTTTTTACTATTCTCTTCCTGGCCACCATATCTTCTGCAGAATGTGCAATATTCTCACATTTCCCCGCAACGTGAGTTACCCTTTGGCAAGGCTAATGTGGGGGTTCTAATGCATTTGGGTGACCGGCTTGAAGTTTGCAATTGCTTGTTGCTTCAAGTTAGGATTGGCATAAGTCTCAAAGTTGGGATTTTAGTTAAGGTTAGGATAAATGATTCTATACACAAAGGACCATCAGGCAAGGCCCAGAATTAAGGTTAGAGCAGTGGTATCGACACCTTTTAATATTCAGGCTCCCTCCATTGGGTAAAAGTATTGTTTCCGGTGTGTGTGTGTGTGTGTGTGTGTGTTGTGTGTGCATATGCATGCTCTGGGTTGGCTCCAACCCCATAACAGTTGGAGGGTTGAAATTCTGGCCCACTGTCAGCATACTAGTCTGAGGAGTACTGGTGATGGTGAAATTTGACAAGCCCCATCCATTCACACTGCACAGGGGTTGAGTGGGGTCCGGCCCTTTGATATCCGTACAGGCGATTGCAGATTTTGGGATTTTTCAAAAATAGGAGGTTATGTTCATTAAACCATACATAAGGCTATAGCAGACCCCCATGTGCATGTCAGCTACAGACCTGTGCAACGCCGGGTGGTACTGCTAATATTCTATATAAATCAGTCCCTGTACTCCCTTTTTAGAGCCTTGCACCTCCCATGGACATGCTCTGACCCCTTACAGTTTGAAGATCTCTTTGTGTTCATTTTTGAAGGTATTAAACAAAAGAAGCAGTGCATAGTGCAGGATGTTACCATAAAGAATATGGTTGACTGCGAACTGTTGCAGAATTATGTTACTATGGGTAACAGTGGATGTGTTTATGCAGCCATTCACTATTTATCTTGATCTTATTGCACAACATTGGTGGCAGAGGCATGCAGAAGGGGCCACAGGTTCCAGGTATTTGCCGGCTGTTGGCTCAGTATACACACATGAAAATGGAGAACAGTTCATAAATATAAATGTGCTGGGAGTTCGCAGTCTCGGAGCTAACAATCCTTGAAGGGCAAATGTTTACTTATCTATTTTGAGGCTCCACATGGGGTAACCTCGTCTGCCCCTTCCAGACAGGGGAGGGGTCGGGGTCGGGGTGTGTTGTCTGCAACACCATTGTTACCACTGGCAATAGGCTCCAGTGCAGCTGTCCTTCCTATCCAGCCCCTCACATCTGTCCTGTCGGGAGAGTACAATAAAATAGCCCGTATGTCTCAAATCTGTGTAGACATTGCATTGTACTTACCACTTATTAGATTTCTTAAATTTTCTGGTGCACTACTTCCAATGCGAGCTCAGGTAGCCTCTGCTGCTCCCCACAGTGCACTTGTACTGGGTTAACTGCTTGGGACAGTCTTATCTTACTAAATTAAAAGCTAATCGGCTTCAACAGCAATCTGCCTCACTCTGGTTCTGTTGGTTGTCACGTAGACTGCTTATGGTGAGTGGATGCAACAAGCCTTTGCTCTACGTGGACACATTCAACCTCACTGCCCAAGCGCCATCTAGCAAGCCTTTGTCAGGACGTGGACACATGCAACCTTCTCCTTCCCTGCTCTCCATCAGTAGCCCATTAAAAGTTATGGTCCATATGTACATTTTTGAAACCTCTTACAATGCATCTTTTCCTTGGCACCAGAGCGAGCTACCAAGCCTGCCACACTCTTGGGTTCAAGTGTAGACATTCCAAAGGATTCCAAATATGCATACATCAGTCGAGAACCATTTCTATGACTAATTACTATTTACACAATCTTATTAATCTTGTGCAGAACTGGATTGCTTGATCAAAAACTTTGTCCAGAAAGGTGCAGTGTTGACATTGGTTGGGGGTGGTGTTTAGCTGATGTAGAGTATTTTATCATTCTGACTGGTGTGAATGCCAATAAAGGTACACAGATGGAAGACTTCCAGGTGTACATCAAGCAACACAGCAATTGCAATATGAATACGCAGTGCTAGAGGGGAAACGTACAAAAGTATTAAATTTCGTTCAGGAATCATGGACGGCCACAGAGGACAAAATGGGTAAAATGGCGGCGGACATGGGCCTCCCGAGGGCTGATGTCCACAAAAGAGCTGATTAAACTATCTAACTTGAAGCTAAAAACGGCTCTCTAGACCAAGTAATATTAACTCTTGGAAAAAAAAAAGTTTAATTTTTACTACATACAGCTTGAGTGATTGAGCAGCGGACGGAAGCGCAGAGGCAACCTGAGGATATTGGAGATGCCCAAAGGGGAAGAAGGTGTCTCAAAGGCATTATCCTGGTTGCAAGAAAGCTTGTGCTTCAAAGGCCTCCCCAAATGGTATGCAGTTGAAGGAGCCCATTGACTACTTACAGAGTACCCCACCGTCCAGGAGTTAGACCAAGACCCATCTTCCAAAAATATTTAATTTTAGGGATTGGGACGCCGTTCTGCAGGCGCCAGAAGCAAAGGCCCCATCAACATTGATGGAAATATAATTTCGGTCTTTCCAGACTGAAAGCCAAAGCTTTGAATAAGTGAAGAGAGAACTAAGGACTCACAATATACACAACATGCTGCTCTATACAGCAAAATTTAAAGATACTTAAGGGTAACAAGCAATAGGTATGCAACACTCCTCAAGAAACTTGGAACTAGTTGGAAACTGAGGGATCCTGGAATAAGAAAACAACTAATACATGAAAGGGACAACATGGACAGGACAAACTATGCAAAACCACACACAGTGAGCCTATGATGCAAGTATATCCATCTGAAACTAAACCGTAGGCTGGCAACAGTGGAGACGATGAGAAGGAAAAGTTTGCTGAGGTTGGTGCACTCGCAGGAGACAAGCACCTACTACAAGCAGATGACCTAAGAACATGGTGATCTTTTCCCACGGGGCTTACTTATAGGGCCAGCCTTATGATTTATTATACATAACTTTAAGATGTTCATGCCCAAGGATTTGTGATCCTGTAATAGGGGGGTCCAAAAAGAAGGCAAAGAATTAAACATATTAGGTTATTGCCTTTTGCCTCCCATGTCCCTTGCGTAGAGATGTATGCTTAATTTCCTGGCTCATTAAACGTGAAACACCAAATGAAATTAAAAAAAAAACATTTCAGAAATATTCTCAATCTGTACTCCAGCCCACAGCTATGAAGATTTGCATGCTTCAGATATGTTGGACCAGGCAACATTACCCACTTTATCCTCCACAGCAAAAGCTTCACTGGACGTCCCCATCGAGAAGATAAGGTTTTAGGGACCATTAATTCTCAGAGGGAATACTCCAGGATGTGGTGGCCTTTGGCCTTCCAGCAGATCTGTACTGCTTTTGTCCCAGTATTTTGGTGCCAAAGATGTCTTGGGGTATGCTCTGGAAGAATGGATTCTCCCCGAGTCCATGCACTTATAATGTTATTAAAACCTAATAAAGATCCTTAGTACTGTGACTGTTATGGCCCGATCTCTCTAATGTAAACGCTAACATTCTAGGGAAAATAATAGCTGCTAGACTGTTAAAGATGTATTAGTTGCAATGATATTTTTTATCAATTGGTATTTGTCGGTGGTAGGTTACCTAGATGAACTTTCACACACTACATCATGTTATGAATAAAGTATCTAGAGAGGAAATGGCAGCGTTATCCCTTGGTCGAGTCTTTCGATTTGCTGGAATGGTTATTCAAAGTATAAGTGAGTTATGGGCTGGGCACAGGTATACAAAAGTGGATCCACTTGCCATATAAGGAGCAATTGGGCAGAGTCAAAATATGTAAATTTATATTGCACAGAGGGACTTTGAGCAGAGGCACTAGAGAAGGCTGCCCGGTGTCCCCAATTCTGTTTGTCCTAGTGCCTCTTGCAGGAATTTGTAGGAATTTCGTTTTGTAAGTGGTGAATGTAAGTGTCCCCAGAAACGCACCCCCCTTAGTGAGTGGCAATAATGGACACACCCCAGAAGGGGAATGAGGCCAGGACCAAATGCGGGTGAGATCAAAAGAGCTTTATATAATTCAATATAGGGCATGCAAAGGACTCTGCAAACTCCGAGAGCGCTCTGTCTGACAATAGCAAAGAGAGTCAGTTATATTACAAATAAACGTCATGCATGATGTAAGCTATAGGGGCCACATACTCTTAGGGATTGGGTGGTGATGGCTAGGTGGTATACAATGTATACAGTTGCTCCTCCAGGATTGGCGGATGTTGGTGCTGCGCCACGTGGGGTGGGAGGCCAGCTGGGCTCATCGGGGTGTAGCGCCGGGCCGGACATGCCTTGTAACAACGATTGATAACTAAACTAACATATGCCCTTTCGGCCACACATTCCCGCCCATTCGTCACACTTCACGTGTCCTGTTGATTTGCAACTCTTGTAAGCGCTGACCTTAGATCAATACATGGCCAGGAACATTGATATGCGATCTGGAGTGTCTCAATACATCAGTTTGGGGGATACTTCAGGTTCAAACAATCAGGTCTCATGGGCATAGTCGGGGGCATGGTCGGGAGTGCTTGACTAACCATCCTTGGCAATTTTGGTGAGGGATGGTGTTACGATCTGTTGGTATACGTGTGGGCGTCCCCCTTTCTAGGGTCATTAACTCGGGGTCGATGGAGGTACTACTGGCCTGTGGGGGGCATGTGACTGGTGTCTGAAAGGCGGTGGGATTTAGGACCAGGTAGCTCGTAAGTCATGAAGTCAGGCTGTGGCGGCCTCTGACACGGGGGGAGGGTGGCGGATGCTTGAAACGGGTCCAGCAGGATCGGGAGGGAAGGCAGGGCTGTTTTGTTTGAACACAGTCTATCTCGAGAGGGCCTGGGCAGGAGGAGGGGGAAATGGCCTTGCAGCTCCGTGAGCGACATCTTGCACAAGGCGGTTTACTGTCGTATGTGTGAGGGCCGACTAACACATGGGGTTTCTAAAAGCACTCATATGTATTTGCATTAACATGGGATACTAGCTGGGGATCATACTTTTTTACATAGCATTTCACATCTACAGTTGACATACGAACAGGAGGTAGTGTCAGGCAGGTGTGTATAAAGAGAGCAACATAGGTTATTGTTCACTGTTATCAGCTGTCCAGTCTTTGTACATCTCCATTATATACGATATCGGTTGCATATTTTTCTCTTTACCCATTCTCCTTTACATTAGCAGCGAACGTTAGTCAACAAAGCACATATTACATAAATGGTTTCCACATGTTGCAAAGGTTTTCGGGGTGGGTATGGGTGCGAGGCGCCACGCTGTCTATAGTTGGGAGGCTTGGTGCAAGGGTCAGGGCCTGCAGGGTTTGGGCTGGTCTCAGTTACATCCTAATGTTCCCGTTCATGGCTGGGGCAATGATGTACTGCGGAAGGTTAACAGCTACAGTGTTTTATTTTGTTGTTTGCTCGCGTCTGGTGACTCGTGAGAACGAGTCCTCAGCGGATCTGCCATGCAGTGGGAGGTGGGGGAAGTGTGGGCCTCTGTGAGCGCGGTCAAGTGGGGGTCACTCTGCAGCGTTCGCTGTCTCTGCCTTGGGTTAGATATGCACATTTCTAGCAAGATCGGGATGTCTTAATACAAGATGGCGTCTATGCTCTGCAACATTACGTGGTGGTGCAGCCCCACGTGTCGGCCTGCAGCCGCCCTGCCGCCTGGGCCCTGGGAGCCGGGGGACTGCCGACGAGTCATGGGTCTTAACCAGGTTGGGACATGTAGTGGGAGGGGGGGGGGTCCTATTGACCTACCCTTCCCTACAGTGGGAATAGTAATGGATAACCACAGCCATGTAATAACTCTCTAGACAAAGGACATGTTTGGTTTACGTCAGAAATCCTATAAATAACTTACTAAGACGAGAAGTACTAGATAATTTCAGCAAGATTTCAGAATTTTAAATTAATACATTAAAATCCACCCTCTTTCCACTAACACGCCTTGTGGGAGCATCTTAAGATGCTCTCCCAGATCTGGGAATAAGGTACTATCATGAATCCTTTAGAAATTTAGGAATCCAATTATGTCACTCTCTCGAAGAAAAATGTACACATTACAAAGGCAGTGTGCTGTTTGGTAGGGAAGCAGTGAAGTTTGGGAAAAAATGTCCTCTTTATTAGATGGGTAGGAGCGGCACAAGTTTAAGGACATGATGGTCCCTCCCGGACTACTGCAAATGATAATAATATGTACTCGTGCAGTAGTCCCGGGCAGTAATGTGGGGAGTTTTTCAAAGGATTGTATTACAAATCGAGGTGTTAAGCAGTTCTTTAGCCCCCTTTATTTTATTCTTAGCTGATTTTAACCCAACAATTCTGGGGTCTAAAGTTTGCCCTGTTTTGGACGGATGCATTTTGCATCTTTATTATATGCCGATAATACCACTTTAATTGACTCAACAACTGGAGGTTTTCCGTTAAGTTTAATTTATGCAGAAAATTATTTTAGCACAACTTGAGGTAAATATGAAGAAAACCAAAATTGTGGTTTTTGGAAGACTAAGAAGTAAAAATTATTGAAAATTGAGGTGTTGGATTCTTCTTGCTATCTTGATGTTTTGTTCACAAAAAGCGGGAATTTGACAAAGCATAGCTTTATAGACTTGCAGCGAGGGCTGCACCAGGCATTATGGGCCCTGAAGACCAAGTTAATGGCCTGAGCGAATCGAGGGCCTTTACCGAGATCTGAGGGACCATAACGCTCGGTACGGCCCAAGCTGCAGGTCTGTACTGCTATTAGAACACCCTCTGTGTTTAAAGTACAATAAAAGAGAAATGTTTAAAGTAGAAAAAAATGCTAAATAATACATATCTTATAATGTATGGAAATATAGGGTTGAACTACTTACACATTACTTGCATGTCATTTAAAAATCTAAACTGTGTAATACAGCTATTTTATCCATATTTACTAAGTAGTTGTAGCTTTTATTACTAACTGTAAGGTACTTGCTTTTCTCCAGTGCCTTCCTAGCAATCTTCTGCAGCCCAAAGTGTCTTATAACGTGGCTGTTTCAGTGCAGCCCACAGTGCTGGTGGATATTGGCAAGTGAAAACGAAAGGAACTTTGCTTCTTTGATGGAGTGTGCCACGCCAGGTAGGCTGCGAAGGCGAACACGGCACACAGAACTTTAACTGTTTCAGTTCTGTGTGCTGTGTTGAAATCAACTTCTGCCGCCTTGTAGGTAAGCTTTGCTTACATTTTTCCTTGCTGTAATCAATCTGCGGGCTATAGTAGTTTGTATAGCCTGCATATTGACCAACCACGGTCATCAAACACCCTCTAGGGTGTTCTAATATGTAAGAAAGCCCAGATAAGGATTAGGGGCTTTTTAAATCGCAGATTTGGCGGCCGTATCCGACATAAGTGTTTGGAGGTGTATACAATTAAGGTGGGGACTGTTCTCTTATATGGGAGTGAAGATTGGGGGGCATTCTAAATGTGCCAAGCTTGAGGTCATGCAGAACAAAATTCTAAAAAAGCTAACTGGCATCCCTCTTGGTACACCAAATGGGGCTCTCCGTCTTGATTTAGGAGTACCTAAATTTGAAACTCGGGCAAGGATCAGATTTGGTTAATTTATGAATATTTTTGGGGCGAATCTTGAGAACCCGAATATTCATAATGCCTTAAGCGAATGTGCAAGGTCACATTCCTGCAATGGATATAGGTGGTATAATGAAGGGTGCAAATTACTTAGGACATGGGGATTAGTTAATGTGAGTACACTGAAGCAATCCAGCTGTACATCCCAAAGGTCTGTGTTTAGACAAATAGCTCTATGTGCCGACCGGGAGGAAGGTCGGAAAGTGGTATCCACCTTGGATTCGCTAAGTCTGTTATCCACATTAAGATGTGATACAGTGGTAGGCGGGGAGTTGTGCCATTTCAGATCACCCAATTGCCAGAAATTTGCTTTGATGATCCGTTTAAACATGCTCCCCTTAAATACTCGTATTAAGTGCGGAAGGGAGAATGTATGTTTCTGTGACATGGCTACTCTGGAGGATCTGTCATCTATTTTAATTGAGTTGTAAGTGTTGTATAGATTTGCGTAAGGAATTGTTAAAACCTTATTTTATTAAGAACAACATTCTGCATTGTGGAGTGGCACTGTGGTACATTAAGATGCAGATTTTATTTATAACCTGTGTGAATGTTAGGGTTGCCCCTGATTTGGGGGTGATGTGTAATAAAATGCTGGACACAAAGAAAATTGTTACTAGGGGCAGATGGACGCTGCATAGTGACTTTTTTCGACTCTCTGTAGACCGCATGTGTAAGGGGGGGGGCTTGGCAAAACCAGATTACGTTCAAGCAGCCCAATTACAACAGGGTCGAAATTGCTGGGAGATATTTAGCTCCTACTTCTAGCATTGGAGATCTGGTTAGCTGACCACCAACAGCTACCAGGAGCTGTGTTTGACTCTGGAGGCCAACTGGTGCCATGCAAACACACCGTTGTGACATTAACTTTCTGTGTTTGGGAATATGTATAAAGAAGAATTGGAGACATCTAAAAGACCTGTAATAACATCGACTGTACACAATGGATACAAAGTTAAAGTTTGCATCTCACAACAAAGAAAGACATGCAGCACCATGCACTAGCTCCTGGCTCTCTACGGCAGCTCCTGCCTACCAGGTTATGCCTGATACCCAGGAGCTAGCTCCTGTTCGTTAAATCTTACTTTCAACCCCTGTAAAATATTCAGTGAATTGGAATGACACACAGTTTGGGGAAATCCGCAGACTGAATATATAGAGGCACAGCTTCACCTCACTGATGAGGCCTGACTAGGCCGAACGTCTCTAGGGTTGCTATTGGTACTCTTGTTCAGAGGAGATTTGCCTAGCATGTCGGTGCTGGGCTGACCATGTCGGTGGGACCAGACTGATATGCAAATGATATGTCTCGTCTGTGAAAGGTACAGTGAGCTAAAACGTGATTTTAGACCCTCCCGTGTGGGAACCTACCCAGAGAATAAATCATTTTGCTGTGTTCGGTCTTGGTAGAAGGGCTCCCAGACCTTTTGTATATAAGAATATAGGCCTTCAGCTGATGTGGTATTCTATGGATTCAAATTGGGGACACATGCATAATCCGAACAGTGCAACACGCCTTGAAAAGAATAACACTGAAGCTTCACTTTCCAAAAATGTTATTGCTCATAAATGTAGTTAGGGAAAGAAAAACTCCAGTGCGGCTGAACAACAGAGTGTTGTTTGGTAACGGTCCATATAGTTTGAACAGTGAAAAACAAAATGTCAGCAGATCATTTTCTAAACTATGCAAGAATATTTTAGAGATTAGCCACTAAAGTTGTGTCCCGGAAGAGCCCGAATTTATTCCAATTTAAAAAAAAAAAGATTATTTTCTGCCCCCTCACCTGCGACACCCCCTGCATGCAGCCCCTTCCACAAGGGACACCACCTGCAGACAGCACCCTCCAGTAGGGATACCACCCCCCAGCCCCATCACCAGTGGCAACCCCCTGCAGGCAGCCCCCTCCACAAGGGACACCACCACCAGCACATTTACCTGTGACACCGCCTGCAGCCAGCTCCCTCCACAAGGGACACCAGCCCCCTCACCTGTGATACCCCCTCACCTGTGACAACCCACTGCAGACTGCCCCCTCCAGAAGTGACGCCACCTGCAGGCTGCCCCATCACCTGTAACAACCCCCTTCCGGCAGCCCCCTCCACAAGGGACACCACCCCACTGCCCCATCACCTGTGTCAACACCCTGTAAGCCGTACCCTGACATTGTGACACATCACTGCAACGATTGTGTGTTGTGCACCTGGATCGCCGTGTTTTGACATCAGCCTGAATATCATAAGGAACATGTATCCTGCAAAAACAAAAATGCATTCACCGGAGCTGCATCCATGAGTGCTGCATCTGCTCACACGCACTTCCTGGCCTTAAACATCCACCAACATACACATGTGACAAGTGAATGTTAAAGTGAGGTCCTGCTGCCCATGTGACAATTGCATGTCATTAAGCTCCAGTGACCAAATGTTTGCCAATGACAGAAGCAAACATACCAACAATGTGTGCATATCAACAAACTATGGGCAGGTGTGTCACACCCTGAGCTTTAATGATCTGGAAGTTTTAAAAAAAATATTCCTCTAACAATCACATCACAGTTCCAGGCATGTGTGAAGTACAGGGCAGTCGGAGAGTGCACGACTCACAGACTGGTGAATTGGGCAGTGTCTGTGGAATATAAAAAAATGCCACTACTGTATACCAGTGCATGAGGTTGACCAGCACCTGAGTGAATGAATACTGTGGGAACAGATGCTGGTGAAGGTGAATGCACGACATGTGTTACACAGCATTAACTAAGTAGTGTGTCTTGATGGTGAACATGTAACACTCCCACAGTCGCCCCACCTCCCTCCACCCCAACCACAGTGAAGGCAAACGGAGTGATGCAGCACATGTGAAAGGAAATGCCATTCGACAGTGCACACCCATCCGTATACTTGTCACACCACCACTGTCAGCCACATGTGGATACTGCCCTCGCCAACCATCCCAGCAACAATACACAGGCATGTATGCAACCAGACACATGACTACCAATGGAGAGAAGCACAGCTTCTAAATAGATTAGCAAACAGGCACACACCCAAAAGAACAGCAAGAAGCGACGAATTGGAGTAAATACAAATTATATCATACAGTCTGTAAAAAAAAGTAAAAATGAGAAAATCCATGTATATCATCACAAAAATAACTATCAACATGCACAAACTACTATGTACAAGTTAAAATAGAAATACATTTCCATAAAGTCTGGTTTAAAAAAAAAAAAAAAAAAACCTACTCCTAAAGAACTATGTAGATTATTGTCCGCTCCAAATAAACAAAAAATAAAAGGAAACTTACACACACAGAACAATGTACACAGGCAGCGGGCTAGTCCATCTCCACGTCTCCTATCTCGCTCAAACTCTGCACCAGGGCATCATCGAGCACTGCGGCCATTTCCCCCATGCGGGTCCCTGCCGATTTCTGGAGGGCTTGCAGGGCCTCCAGCATGTTCCTCTCCAACCCCTCTGCCTCCCTGCAAGTTGCCTCCTTGCCCGACACAGTGCAACTTCCGCCCTGGCCATCGTCAATCTTGCCTCCCGAGCCCGCTGCCTCCCTGCTCCGATACGCTGCCTGTAGCGCACGAACACGGAAGACATTCTGCTGTGCAGTTCCACATTTGCGTCCTGCCTGACGTCGTGTACCTGCCCCTAGTGATGGTACACCCTGAGAAAGAGCCTTCTCCTTAGAGCCTGCTCCTGCCATAGCGCCCGGTGCCTGCTTTGTGCGAACACCCTCCGGGCTGATGACGTTACCCGGGGTTGTATGGCCCATGCACTGCTCGTGGGTGTCTGCTCTCCCAGCATTGCCGTTGCCTGGATTGGCACGGTGACCACCTCAGCTGATTCACAGTCGACTCCCAACTCGGGCAGGGATGTTGTTTCCACCAGACCTGCCAATATGGGTGGGACTGGTGCACAGGCCAATATGGGTGGGACTGGTGCACAGGGGGCCCTAGTGGTATCTGGGCCAGAAGGCGCCCACATGGACGACTGGCACACAGTAGGAGGAAGACGCAATACTGGACACCCCACGCAGCACAATCTGGACCAGGAATGTTGCTAGCCATGTGAGGAGACAACTAACGTCATTGTGATGTGCAAGCACTTGACGGCAAGCCTGCACTTCCATCAACTATCACGCCGGTGCCCCTCCCAACTACCGATCAGCATGGGTACCACAGTGTCCCGAATGGCAACAGCGCACGGCATTGGGGTGTCTGTCTGGGTGGAAGCATCCCACACCTGAGGCTGGGTCCGGGTTTAGGCATGCGGGCAGGGGAATACATCTGTAGCTGTTGGTCCAGGGACAGGAATTTGCACAGGCACCGCAAGCGGAGCCTGCACAGCCTCATGCACCCAAGGGCAGGACTGTAGTAGTCACACCCACCTCACCACTCCCGCCTGACCCCATGGGCTGTGTTAATACAGCCGCCTCCACCCCGCCAACCTGGATGACTCCCGAGCGTCTTCCGCATTGGATGGCCCCTGTGTTGTCACACCTGTCCCCCCCTCCCCCCCAGCTGCTTAGCAGTCCACTTCCACCTGTATGGCTGGGTCTTGCGCCGCAGCCTCGTGGTGGCATCCCTGCTGCCTTGCTGCACAGCACTGTCTCTGCCCTCTTCTTCTGACGCAACTGTGGATAAGGAGACATAGAACAAAAACATCGGTGTAGTGCACCAATGTGTGCGTGTCAACACAAACTTGCAAATTTCACTAGTAAAGGGAAGAACCATCATCCGCCACCACAACACACCTGTACATGCAATACACATAAATGCCTGTCCATCCCAACAGACAATCACATCTGGGGACATGGCACTGTCACAACTTATCAATTACACACACATGCATTATGTGCTCATGCACACACATCAACTGACAGTCCTCAAGCAGTGCGATGAGCAATCACATCCGAGTACCGTCAACTGCAATCCTGCCACATGACTACATCACACATTGAAATGCACCTGTTTCATCCAGCCATGAGTGATGG